>NC_090791.1:1459166-1765000 GCF_040054535.1 Antennarius striatus
CGACGGCGCCGCCGGCGGCGAACCGCCGGCCGCCGCCGCCGCCAACTGCCAAGATAACACTGAGACGACTGGACGCACCGGCACGTCGCCCCTAGCAACCAGGGAGGAGGAGGAAGAAGAGGAGGAAGAGGAGGAGGAGGGGGAGGACAAAGGGAGGAAGGTGAGGAGCAGCGTTTCCTGCTCCTTTGAAGTTGGTGCTTTTATTTTGTTAAGGTCACTTTCTGTTTTTCCCCCTCAGAAGAAGAGGAGGAGGGTGTGGTCGGAGTGCGAGGAGTGCGGTCGGAGGTTCAGTCGGATGTCGGTGCTGAAGGCTCATCGACAGAGTCACGTCGCCGAGAACGCCGCCGGCGAGGCGGCATCGCCGCCTGAGGGGGGCGGGACCACGCTGGCGTTACACTGCTCCGAGTGCGGTAAGAGGTTCTCCTCGGCGACCCGCCTTCACAGCCACGTCCGGACCCAACACTGAACCGGCGCCGCCCGACTGGCTCCACACCGCCACCCGGAGACCAGAGGGATTGTGGGATACAAGGGATTCATTAAAGGGCGGATCTGAGCCAAGCAGACGGTACAGACTAGAGCAGCGAGGGCGGACCGACGCTCACTGATAAGGGTTTTATTTTGAAAGCGAACAGGAAGCTGACCACAGCAACTCCTGATAGGCTGCAACTAATTATGACATCACCAGTCAACGTCAGACTTCTTACAATCAACCAGTCGTCAACCGTTTATCGTTGAGGTGATTGGAAAACGTTTCAGTCCAATACATTTGAGTTTCGTTCACTGGTTGTCGGACAGATTGTTGATCAACAGTTTTCAACCGATCGCTTTTATTTATTGAAACTGTTCAGAAGCTCCGCCTCCAGTTCTAGCAAATGAGCTGGATCTGAACATTGATCGTTGTCATTGGACGCAGGTGGAAAAAATTATTGATGACGTCACCCGTAGCGACCAGGCTCCGCCCTCTATAAGATTTACCCACAATGCACAGCATCTTAACGTCATTAATAATTTAATTGTCTAACACTTCATACAAGTAAACAGTCCAGGTCCACATAGTGAAATAAGTCCAGGTCCACATAGTGAAATAAGTCCAGGTCCATACAGTGAAACAATCCAGGTCCACATAATGAAATAAGTCCAGGTCCATACAGTGAAATAATTTTCATACAGAAACAGTCCAGGTCCACGTAGTGAGATAACTCCAGGTCCATACAGTGAAATTACGTTTTAATGCCGTTACTTTTACTCCTCAGATTAAAATAAAAACCTCCTCAAACGTTTGCGGAGCGGTGAAACGCCAAACATCATCTCCACTTCTGCCCAATCAGACTCTCTGAAAAGAAGATGGTCCAGGTTCATCCAGTCAGTTCTGCCAAATCTTTATTTCTCTTTAGTATGGGAACAAGGGGGCGGAGTCACACGTCTGTTAGCAGCGTTTGAATTTTAAAAGAAAACTTGAAAGGTTAAAGCCAAGCTTCTGGTTCTGTACAATTATTTCAACTTGAATGAGTCGGAAAAGGGACCAGAAACATCGTGAAGAGACGAAACGCGGGGGTGATCCCCGACGAGGACGCCACCGCTTCTTCTTCTACTCCTGTAAAACACGTACAAACTGTTGTTGCTGACAGCAAAGCACTGCAGGTGGATTTTTCTGCAATAATCCGACCGGAGGTGTCGGGGGATCTTTTTTGAACCTTTTTTTTTTTTTTTTTACGTGATATTTTTTCTTCTTCGTAACTTTCGGATCGTCGTCGGGCGAAGTTTTTGTCACATTGGAGATTTTTTGGGAACATTTCTGAGGACTCTTCTTCAGCTTGTACAAAACAACGTCATCAGTGGCACCGATTGTTTTTGACTCTTTGAATGTGAATTTCAGCTTTTTTTTTGTAAAAAAAAAAAAAAATCCTCTGGATATTTGTAGTTTTTATTTTTCAGACAGAAGTGATTAAGAAGAAGTCGAGGTATTTAAGTCGTTGACGGTTCCTTCTCTCCTTCCTGATTCGTCTGTCCTGTTCGGAAACATCGTGTTGAGGTTTACCTCCCGGAGAAAAAAACACTTTAACAATTCTGAAAAGAAAAACCTAAAATGTTTTCCAGTAAAACAGAGAAAATTTTCTCTGGTTAAAAATCTGTGAATTTGATGCGTCGGAAGCCAAAGAACAGACTTATCACAAAAATACCCTGAAAATATGCAACGTTCATCGGAAACGAGGAAAAAGAATTTGTTTCTGATGGACGACGATGTGAAATCTGCAGAATTATAAGAAGTTTTGGAATTTATTGTAATTATATATGTAGATTTTTGTCTTTTTTTTAAAAACATTTTGGAACTTAGGTGGGAATGAGCTTCCATATATCTGCCCGAAATATAAAGAAGAGCTTTAATGTCAGGATCAGTGATGAACATCTATGAAATCACGAGGCAGAATTTAAAATAAAATTTAATGAGCCGTAGAAACAAACTGATTTTACTGAACGCAGCCAAACAGGAAGTTACTACTGATTACTTTCCATGAAATTAAACAAATTTTGAAATTCTTAGTCGCACCCGAAATTGTGATGAATTGTCTCACGTATTTATTTAATGTTGGAAATAAATTTTATTGTTTTAAATGATTTAATTTATTCAAATGATAAATTATTGCACTAAAAGTAAACGTCTGTCACTAAAAAGTTTTTGTTTTTGACGACCATCGTTTGTTTTTTTTTTATTTGGAAACTTATTTTTTATTAAAATCTGAATGTATGGAAGCTCTTTTCAGTCCGTAAAACAAATCAACAGATGAATAAAATTTAATTATGTGAAGAAAAGAAAACCCTTTACTTACAGAAGAAAACTATTTAAGTTGAAGCAGAAAAACATTGAAATACGATTTTTAGGATTTTATTAAAATAATTTTTTTATCAAAGTTTGTAATTTTGTTATACTTTAAATTAACTTTAGAAACAAAATAACAAAATTTTTTTTAAAATTGATTTTATCCACTCCTGTCAGCTTATTCATCATTTAAAGTTAAATGATGAATTTAAATCATTAAAGAGGGAATTTTTTAAAATGTATTTTTTTAGTAAGACAAATCGCTCTTTTAAAAACTTTTTCATTTTAATATTTAACTTTCTAGTTCTCTCAACGTGTTTCACTGACCAGGATGGGATGGAGGGAAGGATGGAGTTGGACTGAAGGACCACTCCCAGTGCACGCTGGGATTTATTTCATGGGTTTGGACTATTTGCTGGGGCGGCGGTCCCGACCGCCCCGGTCTGGTTTATCACCTGCTGTTCATATATTGATATTTCCTCTCTGTGACGCTTCGGAACGAACAATCAGCCATTGTTTTTTTGTGTGCTTTGTAAATGTGCGAATTTTGTAGCAAGAATCTGTTTTTATTTGAACTAAAGAATGAAGCAATATGAAGTAAAAGTTCATTAGCAAAAACAAACAAGACGTTTCCTAGAAAAAAAAAATCAACCTCCCGAAAATCAGGCGGGTTTGATTTGTGTGAAGAGTGAATGGGAAATTTTATGATTTCAAAATTTTCTCCTCAGTTTAATGAATCTTGCTTGAATAAGTCGGACTTATCGTCTGCCTCGAAACATCCGAACGACTCAACCACTTTTCTTTTCCGTTCTCGGCACTTTCATCCTCACGTCGTACGTCGTTTACCTCATTTCTCATCCGACTATTTCCTGTTTCACTCAAACCTCATTACCTCAGGAGACGCACGCCGTCACGTCACTGCGAGTGTTTAACACTTCTATTTGAGATTATTTTTTGTTATTAAATGAGCGTCAGATTTAGTTTTTCCTTTTTTTTATTATCTGCAAACGCACAAAATTCTCAGGTTTTAAAGGGGGGTCAGGGGGAGGAGTTAAGCTACCAGACTGAAAAGGAAGTCTTTATTATAGAAAGATTTTTTTAAAAATCAACAATTTCAAAAAATTATAAATCAGTATTCAACATGAGAATTGGATTATTTTTATTTTATAAATTTTAAATGTGATCGTTTTAATTTTTTTTTACATTTGGAAAATCCAGATGAACCAAGTTAAAGAAAGGTGAACATTTTCAAACATAATTTCTGTCATTTCTTCTCATATATACATAAATATTTGAATTGCGATAAAAACAAAAAAATCTTCCTGTGATCAGAATCGAGTTTTGTTTCCAGCACGCATTCCTCTCAGCGTTTTGTTTGTTTTGTTTTTTTCCACGGGAGAAAACAGTTGTCATAAATCCGATTATTTAACGCACTGAGACACAGGCGCGTGAACGCGTCATGTCGTCGCGTTCGCGCTCTGAAAAGTGGTTGTTTGGTTCCCATGTGAGGAGAGAAGATCCTTTCATTCAGGAAGAACCAGCTGACGATGAAACGATGAAAGCAGAGGCGTTAGTCTTTTTCCTGAAGGTCCAGATTTACTGGGGTGGGGGGGTGATGGACGTCTACCACACAGAAAGGGAACTGATGTCTGCCTCGTTTCCTTGGGAACAAGCTGAACTCGGTGGGATGTAGTTCCAACTCTGGCCACCAGAGGTTGCTAAGTGACACTGGACCTTCAGAGGAACCTCATTCCTGGGGGTGTTTGGAGAAACGTCCGTCAGGAGTTCCTCAGGGAACAATCCGAGGACCCGTTTCAGTTCAGGTGCGGGAATGTAAGGGATGTTTTATTATTTTTTTACGTTGTGTTTTCATTTGAAATTGTTCTTCTTCATATGTTTTTTTTTAAGACAAGTGTGAGAATTTTGGAGCGTGTGTTTTTGTTTTACTTTTAATATTTCTACACTGTGTACAATCTCAATGAACGGATTCGTTCGTCTCAGTGTTTGGATTTGATGCAATGCTTTTGATAAAAATGTGCCCTTTTTGTAATGAAGCAGTGGAAAACAAATCAAAACGGGAGTTTTTTTCTTTGGTAATACAAAAAGAATTTTCAAAAAAGTTGACTTGAAATAACTCCAGAGCTTCATGCAGAGTGGAATATCACCAACTTTTACATCTTAAACCAGTTAAACGGATAAAATCCATGTCTGAATGTTTAATGCTGCGTGAAACCGGGTCGGGTTTCAAAAAGATCCGATAAAGGAAAATGTTTTACAAACAGCTTCATCGTCAGGATGAAGAAAAGCAGCCTTTAAAGTGATTTAATATTTCAATAAATGTATCAGTGGTCTTAATGTTTATTAAGTTATGTCTCTGCAGTAGAATAAATCTCAAACAATACAGTCATGTGAAAAAGCACAGATTTAGGTGTTGGATAAAATCTCTGCCTTATTAAAATTATTATAAAGTTGTTTATTTGTATTTCCTCAGTTTGACTCACACAAAAATAGAAGCCAGGTTCTTTGTTTTATTGTCAAGGTTGATTCAGAAAAATAATGTCCATATCAGGTTTGGTCGAATTGGACCCGAAGGTTTCCACTGACGCCTCTAGAATGAGACACTTCTTCTTGATCCAGGTCCATCTGACTCGCGACAGGCTGCAGGTTTCCAGTGGACCAGGAAGCAAAGTGGACCCGGAGAATCCAGAAGATCCAGTTTGGACTCAGAATAGAACCCACAACCTTCTGGATCTGATTTGGATAGTTCTAAACTGACGGAGAAGATCTTGGGTATGGATCCTGGAGATTTTACCCCAATATTTCCAATATTTAAAGATTATTAGAAGAAGTATACTTTATTAATCCCGCAAGGGGAAATTACATTATTATTTTGATAATTAATGATGTAATGTTTTTTTTCTGTGTCAGTATATTGATGTAATTTTTAACAAAACAAATTTTAATTTTTCAAACAAAATATGAGAAAGCTTTATAAAGTTTTATCACGGGAAATTTCTACGTTTCCTGTTTCCTCCAGATTCACAGAGAAAAAAAACATTCAAAATGTAAATATACGGAATAAAGAGAAAACAACACAAGGAAATTAAAACAAAAAAATTGGCAAAAAATAAAAATATCAAGTACTGGTCAGTATATTGACTGCAGCGGAAAGAAAAAACAAAATTAAAATGAAAAAATCAATATTTTTTAAACTATCGGGGTTAAGTAATCTCTAAATTTGTCGCATTTATCTATTTATGGAACTGAAGTCTAGGACTTACATAGTTGGTGGGCTGTGACGTCATTGAATTGCTACTTGACCGCAGTGACCCGGACCGGCGGGGCGCGTGCCGCTCGTCCATTCATTCATTCATTGATCAGAACACATCGAGCGCGTGCAAGTTAAAATATAAAAAAAAAACTTTAAAACACCACGAGCCTCCGTTTCCACAACAACGGTGTCGCGCGCGCGAACCGTGAAGGCGAATCTGCGCGCGAAAAACACCTAACCTTTACCGCGGTTGCCCATGGCAACCACATACCCGCGTGAGTCGGAGCGCGCACGAGCCGCCGCCAGTGGGCAGGCAGGAAGGAGGGAAGGAGGGAGCGACGCGGTGAGTGACAGAGGGGAGGAGAGGAGGCGAGGCGGCGGGCTGTTCTGCCGAGGTGGACGTGGCGGGTCCGGCGGACTGACTCAGAGCGACGGGCGGCGGACATCCAGTCATGAACCGGAGCGCCGGCAGGTAACGTAGCGCCGTCCCCGCCGCGATCCCCCGGCTCCGTTCCGCGGCGCTCCGGCGCCTCGCAGTGCCGCTTCCCGTCATCCTAACGGTGAGTGTCGGCTCGTAATTGGACACAGTTGGCCTCTTTTGTGCGGACGCTCCCCGCTGCGAGGGGGGGGTAATCGGGGGGGGGAGGCGAGCCTGCCCCCCTCCAGCTGCCTGCATCTCCTCCCCGCTTCACTCTCACTTTCCTCCCCATGCTAACACCTACTAGCCCCGCTAGTTAGCCTTAGCGGGCTCCGAACGACGCTCGGGTGATAAACAAGATGGCCACTGGCTAGCTTAGCTATGCTAGCAGCCCGCTAGCAGCCCGCTAGCTTAGCCAGCTAGCTAACATGGCATCCTGCCCCGTCTTTGTATCGCTGCGAGCGGCTCCGCTGAAAACAAGACGGAACCAAAGTTAAAGTTCCTGCCGCGACGCGGGGGAGACCGGGGGGAGACCGGGGGGAGACCGGGGGGAGACCGGGGGGCGTCTGCGGGGAAAATCACCGCCACATTCTGGCAGTTTGCGGAGGCTGCGTGGCGAGTTTGAGGCTACCTGAGTGTTTGAGGAGGCAGGTAATCTCGACCCCCCCTCAGACCCCCACCAGAGTGTTGTTTTTTTAAGGGGGGGGGGGGGGTCAGTGTGTGATGGTTGATACCCCAAACTTTTCTTGGTGTGTGTTTGTGTGTGGTGGTGGGGGGGTGTTGGAATGAGTCCATAGTTCAGCTCTAGAGTTGCTCCGGACTGTTTCTGCTGATTTTCACGCGTGACGCGGAGTGACCCCCCCACCCCCCTCACGTCCATTCTGACTGTGTGTGATTGGGGGGGGGGGGGGTTGTTTTGCAGGATGGGAAAACCTTGAATGGCATGTTTGATATAGGATGGGGAAGGTTTGTGGTGTGGGTCGGGTGGGGGGCACCAGATTAAATCACCTGGATTTAAAAAGATTGTGTTTTTTTAGGTTTTCAATAGAATTAGCGAAACAAACCTGAATTTATTCCAGTTTGACGGGAGTCTTTTAGTTGGGTTTGATCAGGTTTAGTTGGGTTTCATCAGGTTTAGTTAGTCAGAATTGATTGGGTTTAGTCAGGTTTACTTGTGTTTAGTTGAGTTTAATTAGGCATAGTTGGGTTTAATCAGGTCTAGTTTTGTTTAGTCGGGATTATTAAGGTTTAGTTGAGTTTGATTAGGTTTGGTCGGGTTTAATCTGGTTTAGTTGGGTTTAATCAGATTATGAGTCACGTGAAACCCAATCAATATTTCTGATCATCTTCCTATGATGTCACGGATTCTGATGGGATTGATCTGATCATTGTCTTCTGACTTCAGCTGTTCTGATGATGTCAGGTTAAGGAATGCGTTCTGATTGGCTGATTGTTCTGAAACACGCCCAGCTGGCCCGGTTTCTGACCTGCTTAAAGTTTCAGAACGGATTGAGGAACCAGATGGTAGACGGTTCCATTAGAGTGTGAACGAAGACCGGCCCACCTGTTACATCAGCACCAATCTCGCACCCTCAAGCCCCGCCTTACTAACGGATTGGGCGGGGCTTGTTGTGTTGCATCTGAATCTATCGGTTAAAATCGAGTTGATCTGATGTCGTCTGTCCTTTGCTCTGCAGGCTTCTCCCAGCCAGGTGTGGGTGGTGACATCATCACCGGGTGTCGGCGACAGCCCCCCCCCCCACGAGGTGACGCCCCTCCCCCCACCTCCTTCAGGACACGTGGACCCACCCAGGGGGGAGGAGGAGGAGGAGGAGGAGGAGGAGAGGAGGAAGACTTTTGTAACCTCAGCGTTTTCACGCTGCTGAACCGGACTGCGGTGAGGAGGATTAGCCCCGCCCCTCACCATGACAGACTTGGAGGCGGACTGTTTGGGTCTTGGCCTCCCCCCGGACTGCGGCTCCCCTCCCCCGCCGCTGGACGCCGCGCTGCAGGCGGACTGCGTGGGTGGCCTGACGGCGTCCACCGCCACGCAGACCCTGGCCCTCCTCTCCTCCGACTGCCCCACCCCTACGCTCAGCTCGCTGGCGGCGGAGATCGCCGAGCCGATGGTGATGCTGCCGTGCGTGAAGAGCGAGCCGGAGGACGGCGACCTGGAGCCCATCCAGACCGTCGACCTGTCGGAGATCCAGCCGCTGTCCACCGCCGAGCTGGGCCACGACCAGATCAAGATGGAGATCAGCGGCCTGGACTACATCAAGTCGGAGCATCACGGTCACCACGGCGACCACCTGGACCACTTCCACCACACGGACGTCAACGAGCTGGACTACAAGTCGCACTACGAGCCCAGCTCCGTGTTTGACTACATCTCCCAGGTAACGTAAGACACGCCCCCACGACTCGACAGAAAGTCCTGACTCGATGCTAGCACGCTACGTGATGTCACACAGGTTTTATTTACGATTGATTCTGTTCAATAACTCGATTGGGGGCGTGGTCTCAGGCTCCTCCGGTGACCAATCACTGGTTTCCTCATCGAATCGTCTGCTGCAGGTTTTCTTTCAAGTCATTAACAAATGATTTTTAAGCAGCTTTGCTAACTTTAGCTAGCATACCACTTTAGACACATCCTAATGATAAGGATAGTTTTAGCATTTTATGCTAAAGCTAGCGAGGATAGTTTAACAGGATGTTAAACAGTCCCTTTATCACCTTCCCTGTGAAGGTTCCTCATGCTAACGCCAGCTAACTAGCAGTTTCATCACTAATGGCACAATCGCTCAGAAGATCTTAAAAATTCAAATTTAATTAAACCGGTTCAAACCGCTGCAGACATGCTAACGTTAGCCGTAGCAGCAGGGGACTCATCTGTCCGGCAAACAAACACGATCACTGCGTTGTTGGCTGTGATTGGTGTTTCCTCGGGTGGGCGTGTCCTCCTGGACAGGTAGGACCGAGTTGTCTGCTTATGTTGGTTCCACTGTTGTGGCGTCAGAGGCTCAAAGCTCCGCCTCCGAGGAAACCACGTGATTCTGTCGTTTTTCTTTAGTTTTACAACTTTTGACTGTAGACTGTCGAACAAAAAATCTAAAAATATTGCATACAATATATTTTTATCAAAAATTGAAAGCTAACGCCGATTTCAACAAGACCAGCTCCAGTGACAAAATTTCTTTTACAACAAAAATCCTTTTTAATAAGAAATAATTATAATAAAAACTTGATTCAAGTGACTTAATGACGTTTATTTTGAAATATAGTGACTTAGAATCAGTTTGTTTATTGTAGGAGAAATACTGATCATTTCTATATCAAAGCGTGAAGAAGTCAGTAATATTAAAAATGAGAACTAGAGGAGCCCTAAGTCTGTTTCTCTACAACGAGCCGGTCCCATCTAGGGGTAATGGAATCGATGACACCCAAATTGTGTTCCTGACGTCCGGTTGACTCCGTAGTTTGGTTTTCTTTACGGTCACTGCAGAAAATCCCACTTCACAGAGACAGGAGGTTGGAAATGGAGGCCGGGTTTCAATGCTTTTTGGGCGATCTCAGGATAATCTACCGCTATTTTAATCCAGAACGTTGTCACAGTTGTGGATGCTTAATTTTGGGGTAACGGCTGGTAACCGGTCACGTGACTGAGACCTGTCCAGACAACAGATGCACACATTTGTGACATTTCAAAATAAAACGTCATTATTTTGACCGTACCGGGTCGCAATCCGGTGTTTAGGGACGTAGTTCTTTTGGTGTCCTTCCTGACAGCGCTTGACACTGAGCTGTGATTGGTTGTGTGTTGGTCAGGTGACGGACACGCTGGAGTACATCAAGTCGGACCACCAGGTGGACCTGCAGTGCTACTACAGCGAGTCGGGCGCCATCTCCACCCACCTGCAGCACAACGGCCTGGAGTCCATCCACATGGCCGAGCTGCGCACCGAGCTCAACAAGCTCCGCCCTGACGCCCTGCTGATGGACAGCATGGGCAAACTGGACCCCGTGTTCGGAGGGGCGGGGCCGTACGAGCTGCCGTCGGAGGAGAGTACGACGACGGGGCAAGGCGGCGGCGGATTGGTCGTCACGACCAAAACCCCGACGGCGAGGAAGCCGCGGAACATGCAGGGCGAGAAGCCGTTCTCCTGCACGCAGTGCGGGAAGAACTTCAGCACGCTTGGCAACCTGAAGACTCACCAGCGCATCCACACCGGCGAGCGGCCGTACACCTGCTCGCAGTGTGGCAAGAGCTTCGGCCAGGCGGGCAACCTGAAGCGGCACCAGCTGATCCACACGGGCCAGAAGCCGTACGTGTGCGCACACTGCCCCAAAGGCTTCACCAAGGCCGACGACCTGCGCTCGCACCAGCGGCTGCACACCGGCGAGCGCCCCTTCATCTGCGGCACCTGCGGGAAGAGCTTCGGCCAATCCAAGGAGCTGAAGGCGCACCAGCTGAGCCACACGGGCGAGCGTCCGTTCTGCTGCCAGCACTGCGGCAAGAGCTTCAGCAAGGAGACCAGCTACCGCAACCACGTGCAGATCCACACGGGCGAGAAGCCCTTCACCTGCTCGCAGTGCGGCAAGACTTTCAGCAACTCGGGCGTGCTGAAGACCCACGAGAAGATCCACACGGGCGAGCGGCCGTTCGGCTGCACGCAGTGCGGGAAGAGCTTCGGCCGCCTGGGCCACCTGAAGGCGCACCAGCAGATCCACACGGGCGAGCGGCCGTACGCCTGCCCCCAGTGCGGCAAGACTTTCAGCCAATCGGGGCACCTCAAGGCGCACGAGCAGATCCACAAGCGGGAGCGGGCGGACACGGCGAGCAGCAGCAGCGTGGGCAGCGACAGTAGCTAAAAAAAAAACAAAAAACCTTTAACCTCGCGCCAACACAAAGTATTACTCCTCTTTTTAAGAAATACGATATATAATTTTTTTTCCTTATGAATTTTTCATACGTTTTCATACCTTTTGTGCTCTTTTTTGCATTATAAATGTGGGCGGGGCGACTGATTTGCTCTTATGCAAGTGTCTGTGTGTGTTTCGTAGCGTGTGTCTGTGGGTGGGCGTGGTCGACGGACGTATTTTGGAGTACTTACTGATACGCAAGCACAAATACTTACAATCAAGTAAGAATACTTGATTTTTTAAAACTTTTTATTTTTCTACGGATCCAGACCAGCAGCTCCTGGCGGACCGGGGCCCCGATGACTGATGGGACATTTGCTTGTTTCCCCCACCTGAAGCACAAAATAGTTTTTTATATATGTCAAAACTGCGAACGCACCTCAAACAGATCCGTTTATGTCGGCGTGACCTCCTCCTGGTGAGGTGTGGGTCCGTTACCATGGCGATCCAGACAGGTCAGACAGGCGTAAGCGGAGCTTCCGTTAGCTGACGACGCACAAAGCATCGACACTTTTGAAGTATCGATGATCGATTTGTCGTCAGGTGGTCAAACCCGACTTTAACGTACAAGTAAGTTTAGTTTAGTTTTCTCGTTTTTTGCTAGCTGCTAAAGGCTAGCAGGCTAGCAGATTAGCTTCACTCACCAGCTAACGGAGTTGTCTTTTTTTATTTTTAATTGAGGGTTGAATCTCACCTCTCGTCCACCGTGTGGTGCTGTGGAACGCCCAGCGGACTCCGTTCACGCGATGAGTTGGTTTTAATCCGTTTTATAAAAATGGCCAACTTCCTTGTTGCGTTCAAAGTCCGGATTCCTTTCGCCCCTCAGTGCCTGACGAGAACAGGACGTGGGCGTGGCTCCCTGACTGCGACTCCCTCCCTTCACCCCCGGGTGGGTGTTTCCTTGTTGACCCTGCAGGTTCTGATCTAAACCCCCCCCTCGGTAAACGGGGCCCCGCTTCAGTCCGCAGCGTCTCTCCAAGTACTTTTGCCAATCAAGTGAGTACTTTTTTTGGAGTACTTGCTACCAGTTTAGTCGTATTTTTCTCAGAGGGGGTGGGGTGGTACTCACGGACATTCATGTTGTTATTTTTATCGACCAGTATTGATCTTTCTGTCGTCGACATTCCTTTAGTATCGTCAGTTTTCAGTATTGTTATTTCCAACGGGACCAAAACTCATCAGCACAAAACCCAGCAAGCCCCACCCGTCCAGATCGCTCACTGTGTACAAATCTTCTATCGATGATGTAATTCATAAAAAAAATGAGAAAAAAACAGCAGCAAAAAGACGATGCAGCATCTTGTACTGGAAGAATTATTAAACTAATGACACGCCCGCCTCTGCTTGGTTTCCTGTCTGTGATTCAACGAAAAGTTCTCAAGTTCACGAAAAGAAATGAGAGGGAAGAGGAAGACGAGCTGGAAATAAAGATGTTTTTCTGTGTGAGATATTCAGATTAACGGCTTCATCCAAAAACTAAAACTTGACCGGCTTGTGCTGCATTCAAGTCACGTCAGAGTTCAGGTAATTTTGAGCCTCGTGACGGAGACTCATCAACAGGTAAACGATTCAAAGCATTTCTGATCACCAGTGAACATTTAGATGTTTTTTCCTGTTGCCTTCATGTTCTGACGGTTTTCCCACAACTTAATCAGAATTTTAAAAAATTTTAAATTCCAAATCAGTTTGTGAAATGTTTTTAATTTGTTTATCTAAATTCGACATCGAAATATCATCTGAAAATATTTTTCATTCTGAAAGCAAAAAAAAAAAAGTTTTTAAATTGAACCCGAGTTCAAACAAACCTTCAGACACGTGAGTTCAGAGTTTTATTCTTTGAATTGCCAGAAAGAATTTTTTTTTTTAAACTCCAAACATCAAGAAGTGACAATTTTCCCTCCACAAACTTGAAAGCAAACTTGATTTCAGTGGCATCAGAAGGACCGCTGGGAGGAGCCTCCGGCGGGATGAAGATGGGGGCGTGGTCTCCAGCGGCGGACGCAGACAGACGTGTGATTGGTCTTTAAGTGGCGATCTCGATGCCGGGGATGATGCTGCGTTTTGAGACGGTAAGGAACAAACAGATTAAAGACATGCTAACTGTCAGGCTCGCTAAACATGCTAGCAGTGCATAGCCATTTGTAGCTTTTAGTATGTAGCTTTAACGCATACCTTGTCAGTCACCTGTTGGTTTTAGCTTACCAAACAATGCTAAAGCGTTATTAGCGCCCACATGTCAAGCGTTCTGCTGAGTCATGCGTTCCCACCTGGTGCTCCCTGAGTCCAGCAGCCTCCGGTACTCGGCGATCTCCATCTCCAGCCGGGTCTTGATGTCCAGCAGCATCTGGTACTCCTGTCCCTGGCGCTCCAGGTCGGCCTTCAGCTGCATCAGCTGCTCCTCCATGCAGGTCACCTGGTTCTGGTAGCCGGCTAGCATCATGGCGTAGCGGTTCTGGATTTCAGCTAGCTGGTTTTCAAGAGACGCTTTCTGCAAGGAGACGCCCGAGATGAACGCGTGAAACAATCTCAAGCTGCTGAAGCAGTAGCAGAACGTCGTCGGACAGGGTTAGCGTTAGCGACCTCACCATGCTGAGCTGTGATTGGAGCTCGATCTCCAGACTCTGAAGCTGAGCCTTCACTGACTTCACCTCCACCGAGCTGCTGCTGATGGTCTCCTGCGCTGTGGCGATGTCATGCGATATGGTGTCCACCTGAGGAGAAGGAGAGGAGGAGGTCCAAGGTCATAGTCCTGGATACGCAAGTCAGGCGTTTTCGCGGCTGGACTTCTCCCCCCCCCTACCTTGCCCTGGTACCAGACTTCCAGGTCTTTGCGGTTCTTGTTGGCGACGTTCTCATAGTGGTCCCTGATATCTGAGATGACCTTGGTGAGGTCTTGCTGGGGCGCAGCGTCCACCTCCACGTTCACCTGGCCGCTCATCTGGTCTCTCATCGCCAGCAGGTCCTGCAGGATGACGGACGTACGAGGTGTAACAGCGGAAAAGGGTCCGGAACCCAACGACGGTTCTGGGATGTCCCCCTTACCTCCTCGTGGTTCTTCTTCAGATACACCAGCTCCTCTTGCAGGGACTCGATCTGCATGGTCAGGTCGCTCTTGGCCATTCCTAGCTCCGCCAGCAGGGCCTTCAGCCCGGCGATGTCGGCCTCCACCGACTGACGCAAGGCCAGCTCATTCTCGTACCTGCAGGGTGTGACCGGGTCGGATGAGTCGGATGAGTCGGACGACACCCGATCGCTAAAACAAGCTAACGGGAACAATATAAAATGGATCTTTAAAAAAAAATAAAAAATTTGTGGTTTGTCAAAATGTTTCTTCAACTTCAATTTTTTTGACAAACTGCAGCTTTTTTCGGATTTAATTATGAATTCCTCTCAAAAACTTTCTTTGTTCATAGAACAGATGAAATAATAAATCCTCCTGCAATTCCTGCAGCAGCCAGCAGGGGGAGCGCCGCTGCCAGCGGATGTATAACGGTCTTCTCAGGTGAGTTTGACAGGCACTCCCCACAAAAACTAGAAGGGAAGGACGGAGGAACGAAGGAAGGAAAGGAAGGAGGGAGGGAGGAGAAGGAAAGGAGTGAGGAAGGAGTCACTGACTTCATTCTGAAGTCGTCCTGAGCCAGCTTGGCGTTGTCGATGCACAGTATGACGCTTCCTCTGGCGATGACGGCGTCCTGGATCTGAAAGACACGAAGAAGACATCAGACCGTTAACAGGACAACGCCCAACCGGCACCGTTCACACCTGGATCAGGTGTTGGCAGAGTCCTCCACTTGACCCACCATTTCTGCCCTCCCAGATTCAGCATTCTTGCCTCACAGATGTACTTTTTTTGTCCACTTGAATCGGGTTTACACCTGCAACTAGTTTCACTATCCATTTATTTATTTATTAGTTCATTATTGATCGTTGATTAAAGTAAACAATTTTGTTCGGATTCTTAAATTCCCCACGCGTCGGAACGCCGCTGCTGATCTCAGGTGAGTTTTGGGGCGTGGCAGCCTCACCTTGTTCGTACCACCTGGGTGTTTTCGCACTTGGAGATCTGTGTGATCTGTGGGGTCTTTGTTCTTGTCGCACTTTTTCATGTCAACAATTTTTTAAAAACTTCAATCCACTCAAAAAAAAAAAAAAAGCATTTTTTGCAAAAAGAATTTCTCTTTGCAATCCTTTAAATAAAATACCATGACTCGGCGCTTCCTGTCTGTGCTCACCTTGCCCTGCAGTTCGGCGATGGTGGCGAAGTAGGGGCTGTAGTCCCTTGCAGAGGGGCCCACCCGGGTCTCCAGAAACTGGCGGATCTTCAGCTCCAGCTCGGCGTTGGCCTTCTCCAGCGCCGCCACCTTGGCCAGGTAGGACGCCAGGCGGTCGTTCAGGTTCTGCATGGTGAACTTCTCGTTGCCGATGAGGCTGTCGTCCATCCCGCCTCCGCCCGCCGCAAAACCTGCACCTCCAGCCGATGCAAAACCTGCACCTCCAGCAGATGCGAAAAGCCCGCCTCCACCTGCACCTGCAGAGTAACTGCTGAGCATCGTTCCTCTGTTGAAGACGTTCCCGACGGAGGAGTAGGCTCTCCTGTCGGTTCCTCGTCCTCCTATCACGCTCTGCGAGCTCATCCTGTAGGACGGCCTCATGCTGATGCCGCCGCTGGTGGAGGATTGCGAGCCGATGTAGGCTGTTGCCATGGTGGAGATGTGGAGGAGGTGTCTGTCTGCCCCAGTGGAGGGAGAGAAGTGAGGAGGGTAGGAGAAGGGCTTCTCTTATAGGTGCTCAGGTGGGCTGGTCCGCAGATGAGGGGCGCGGTCCGTGGGCCACACCCACCCCAATGGAATGCAGTGAAATAACTCAGAACTATTGTAAAGTGGATTTAAAATATCTTCACGCCAGCCGTGTGGTCGCTGGCAGTACTGCAGGCGCTCCGTCAACAAACAAAGGCTTCGCAGTCGCCAAACTGGTTTCATCTGGTCGGCAGGACCAGATGAAACCAAAAAGGGGTGGGTGGGACGCATTTACTGCCATTAACGGGTCTATTTAACTTCGATTGTCACAACAACCACTGGGGACAGAATGTACGTTCACGCCATCTGGAGAACTGGCCGGCGTCCAGCGATCGTTTTTAGGGGTGCTTTGGAGACGTTTAGCCACGCCCAGTCCTCAATCTGTAAGCGTGGTTGGAGGTCAAATTTATTTATTCTGGAGTTCCTGATCTGGATGGTGAATGAAAACTGCAATGAGTGGGCCAGGTGTTAGGTGACAGGGGTCAGCCTATCAGGGGGCTGCATGTTGATTCAGGCTTTCTTGAATGTAATCTAATCTCTATTTATTCCGATCTAATCTCAAACTAAACTCAATCTTAATTCAGTCTAAACTGAAACTAATCTAAATCAAAACTCAATCTGATATTGATGTTTACAGCTCGGTTCACCCACGTGTTTCTGATTATACATCATCTACACCCAATGCTTCTTTCTTCTTTCATGTCCCTATACTTCCTTTTATTCTAGGTTCTTCTGTTTTCTGTTGTTATAATTATGTCAGTATGTAAATAATGTAATTTATACAACGTCTTTTGGCTGTGCCATTTTTCTCTCACTGTTGTGTGTATTTATTGTATCTCTTGTGAGCAGATGTCACCTGAGTTTCGCTTGGGATCATTAAAGTATATATCTATCTAACTATATATGTTATATCAAACAAAACTCAATCTATACTCAAACTAATCTCTATCTTATCTCGATCTAAACTCGAACTGAACTCCATAAACTTCTTCACTTTATCCCTTCAGGTCCTTTTTTTTTTTTCTCTTCAGTTTGCTTTTCAGATTAACGTTTTGCATAAGGACAGAACTAAACCTCAATGCGTTCTGGGTAATTTAGTTCAGTGGCAGTCTGACAGGTTTCCCCTCTGATGTAAAAATACCTGACCCTGCAGAAAAAATACATTAAATAGGAGAAAACCTCATTTGTCTCCTGGTAGGATTCCTGACGTGAGATGTGAGCATACATGTCGTGAAACAATTTGAACCCTTCGTGGATGTTTGAGTCCAGGTGGTGGTGCAGGTCTGGAGCTCCTGGGTGTTGGTACTTGCACTACAGAACCAGTGTTTGTTCCAGGTTCTGCCCTCTGGCTGCTACATAGCGTTGTGGGTCTCTTCATGCTGGCGCTGCACTTTCCAGCTCATCCTAGCTGCCAACAAAACGCCTCCTGGCAGCGATCGCTCACCTGTCAACCATCGACCCGCTACAGACATCGCATGTGGGAAAGCGCCGCCGGCTGGAGGTTGGGTTGTTTGGTCGTCATGGTGACCAGGGCCTTGATAGTGTTTTTCAGTATCGTACTTCCAGAGCTCTGAGACTCTTTCGATCTGGGCCTCTGGTAGTCTGACCCGCTGGGAGGACTGCGAGTTCGTGGTGGTCAAAGGGGCGTGGCTATAGTAGTCCAATCACATGTGGAGCTGTGAGCGCTAGCCTGCAAATAAACGTCGCTAGGTGGAGATTAGCACGGCAACAGGGACACCCCGTTTTTTGACGCGAGTCGAGAAGCTGCTCCCGGGTCTGATGTCTCACCAGCAACGTTTAGCAACCGAGTCTAAGTCAGTCAACAAAAAGTCACATGACCAGACTGTCGGCAGACTGTCGGCCTGAGGGGAAGGAGCTCTTGAACGGGCTCTAGAGATGATGCCACGCCCAGGGAGCAGTTAGGGGTTCGGTCCCTTCAAGGGCCCCGGGGCCCAGGGGGTCAGTACTCGGGTTTTAAAAATGACTTCTTCTCTGTAGCTTCTGTGCTAACCTGTTAGCATTCATACTTAGAACGGTTGGCGGGTCTGAATGTACGCAGATGACAAGTGATTGTTTTTATTGAATTTGTCTGAGGTGAACGCAGAAAACAAAGAACTCGCCACCACCAGGTTGGGTTCTTGTAATTTCTTTGTGCAGTTGTTTGAGGTTCTCATCTGGCGGTATGTTGTAGCTCATGTAGCTTAGCTTTTAGCTCATGTAGCTTAGCTTTTAGCTAAGTAGTGATGGAAAAAGGGATAGCGCCAATATTTGACCCAATTTTACTTTAGCCAAATATAGAATGGACAAGTTTTGGTTATGCCAATCAATGCTAACAGAGTGCATGAAGCTGTGAAGGGTTTGCGGTGGACCTGACGGAGTCAGCCTCATTGGAGACCTCCCTGAACCTGAACCAATACACACCTACAACTGGTCGGAGTCATTCTAAAACCTGTCTCCACCTTCTGTGGGTGTTTAGCAGAATGCTAAACCTTTAATGGACTCTTTCACCCCCTGACAGTACGCCCTGGCTCCTGGCCAAAAAGACAGGATTGTATAATAGCTGCTCGACTACTTTTGTCTGTACCTCGGCTGTGACAGGTGGCATTTAAGTCATCATGAGAGGCTTTAGAACCTGAAGCAGAAACCAGAGAACAGAACAGACTCTGTGTTCTCTCAGGAGGTAATTATAGCACCAGGTCTTTGGGTCCTCCTGGCTTTTAAGGAGTTACATTAAGTACCATCAGTTGAGGCGGTGGTGCGGCAAAGTGGTGGGTGGCGCTGCTGCCTAGCTAGAAGTTTCCGAGTTCAACACATTTTGTTTGCATGTTTTCCCCGTGTTTTCCCACCTTTTAAAACACGCTGTAGGCGTATAAATGGCCCTTTGCGTGGTGAGCGCTGATTGGGTCAGAGACGAAGAGCGGTATTGATGGACTTTCAAGCTCATTTAGAACCTGTTAGACCATCTGCTGGTAAAAACGCTGCAGCGTTGAGGTCAGGGAAAGTTTATGCTGGCCAATATTTCCTGTCTCGTCGACCACACCCCAATTTAACACCAATCGATGATGGATGTAAGACATCTGACTTTGGAAGCAGGAGACATCACTGCAAATGTAGAAACTGCAGCACAACCTGCTCAGATCCATCAAACAGTTGTCGGGTAGATCTATAATGAGTAAAGTCAAAGATGAATCACATCTGAACTCAAGAGATAAGACGTCTTCATTCTGAGTACAGTCGTCCTCTGCCGTAAAGCCCTTCGCCTTTCACGGTCTTGCAGTTTCGCAGATTTTTAAGATTTTTTTAGAGGTTTTTTTACAGCACATTGAGTTCTGCATCAAACAATCTCCTCCATGCTGTGTCTCCTGTACGGTACACAATGTTCAGCTTTCCAAATAGACATCAGTTTTTGATAAGTTAGCTCTATTAGTCAAACATTTTCTTCCAAACAAACCCACAATATCGACAAAACTTTCCTGCACTGTGGTGCTAACCAGATGCTAACCACACAAAGTTGGACTTCTGGAAGGTAGTAGTAACACTGCTGTAGGGCGACATTACAAAATAAGGGAATCTTCAGTTTGTTGACTAAAGGAGGTTTATAACGTAAAGATGACAGCAGCAATAATTTTCAACCACGATTTAAAAAGGGTTGTAACAAAAACAAGACTATCTTCAGGATGTAGTCTGCTTCAGCTTTGGCTTTGTGCATCAGTGAGGACAGGACGCTGGACACCAACATTATCTACACAGAATAATAATACTGGATTGATTTTACTGCTACGGTTTAAACCTTGAGAGTTTAAACAAGAGTGAATAGTGTAAAAATATCCATGTTTGCCTGAGAAAAGTGTATAGAGTGGGTGGTTAGAAGTTTGACAGCCTTAAAATATGGCTGACAACTACTTGGTGGGTTATTTTTAGAACGTAATTCCCACGGTAAACAAGGGAACACTATGCTCAAACTCCGCTGATGTCTCCATAAAGTTGATGCCGCTCAGCATCCAATCGCCCGAATTCCATCTGTTCTGATCCGAGTCGAGAGGCAAAACGTTCCTCTGAATAAGGAATGAAGAAATGTAGATTTGATTGATGAGCGAAGACGTGTCATGAAAAATCGCGTTAACCCTGAAGCCAGAAAGTCACTTATCCCTCTGTGATGTTCGTGATTTGTGCGTTCATATGTCTCTGCACGCATGGGTTCAGGTGTTTGTACATCTTTATGAGCTCCTATGCAGACTATTGGACCTGCAGGAACAGGTTACAACAGCTACAGATGTTAATCTCTGCTGGGTCAAAAGTGTTTAGTTTGGATTCAATCTCAGATTCTTGTTATGCTGTTTCAGCGACGCGTCGACTTTCACTTGGTGTAACTGCCAAAAAGTTGATACTGTACCTGTACTGTACTTTCTGGAATGGGTGTGGTAACGCGACCTTCTGTCGGCGATCAGGTTCTGTCCAGACTGAGGAAGTTGAGTTAATATGACCTGGCAGTGGCCCAGACGTCTTGAAGACCGGACATTGCCCAATTTGATTCCCGCTACCGCCAACACATCCTCTGGATTGTGAGTTGATGGTGCCAAGGCTCCCAGTCACTGCCAAGACGCCCTTGAGCAAGGCACCCCCCCCCGCCCCCACAAGCTGCTGATTTGGGGTGCAATCCCTCACACGACCCTTCACTCTGTCTCCCCCTATGTATACAGACTGACTGCATGCCTACAGGCCCCTAGTGTGTTTTGTGTTTGTTCAGGGGCCTGTGTATACTGTATATGTAGATATGTGTGTGCATGTCTAACTGGAGAATGTGAAAGAGATTTTCCGGTTAAAGTATAATTCTCCTTCTTTGGAAAAATTGTCCGATGACAAAAAGTAGGAAACTGAATTTGCTTCTGGGCCACACGCCGTCGTTTCGACGTGATGTCTTCTACACCATCGACACCACCCTAACGGCCTGTGGTGGGAAATCGGGACAAAATGTTCATTCATCTTCTTATCTGCTTCTTCCGCTTTCGCCTCTCACGGGGGTTGCTGGAGACTATCTCAGCAGACTTACCAGCTAGAGGCAGGGGACATCGTGGATTGTGAGGAATCGATATTAAAGAAATTTTCTTTGCTGATGACTTGATGATGTGATGACGAAGGTCATGGGGCCAAACCGGTGGGTCCTTCGGGGGAAGGAGGTCGGGGGGTTCACGTGAGGACTCTACCTGGATGACTCACGGCAGTCGTTCCTCCATTTGCCTTGAGGTCTCAGGTTATTATTTTTGGCCACGTTGTGACCACACCTGAGCTCTGAGTGAAGCCTAAGCTCTTAAACCCGGTATCAATCAACCCCGGCAGCGGTGCTCGACTTGTCTCTGCTCGAAGACAAAAATAGTTCCCAAGCCAACCAGGTTCTTGTATTGTCCTGGAACAATTGCTGCTTTGTCAGCAACAATGAAAACACTAAAGGGAGTCCCAGTCGAACTGATGGGAGGACGGGCCTCAGACCTGAATGATAAATATACAGTAGATTCAAGTGCTGATTGAGACACAAGGGCGGAACCAGAGGTTTCTTTGACATCGTGGGACCGGATTGATTTCGGACCGGGTGGCTTTTAAGCTTTTGAACTTGTTTGCCTTAAAGGGACGGTTGGGCGTTGATTGGGGAGCTGGACGTGTGATTGCGGGTAAGTGAATCCAAATCAGGATCGCCCCCCGTTCAATCCCAGGCCGTGAGGTCGACCCATTTCTAATCAGTGCTGGCTGAATGAACGGTGCCAGAGGGCCTGATATTTAATCCCTCGCCAAACCTTTGGGACTCCTGAACACATGTCTTGTGGAAACCTGCAAAATGCTGAAAGGCGTTTCAGGAAATTAAACCTTCAGCGGAGTTAACAAGCAAAAAATGACTCACATGTATTGATACAAAACCCGACCTCATGGATCGTGGATTTTATTTGAAAAACTTTACGGCGAGTTTCTGATTTATCTTTTCTTTTGAATCGGGAAATGTAAAAAGTACAACAAGGAAAAATTTTAGTTTGAAACCCATTTTTCATCTCGGATCACTGAAACCAATAATCAGTAAAACGCTATCGTCTGTTCCCATTTAACGGTTCTGGTGTTCTGTGAAGGATCCACCTGGAGTAGAATTCCCAGATCGGATCTGACCCATATCGTAGTCGGAGCTGCTGCGACACGTTTAACGACCAATAATCAACTCATTTTAATATTTGTTTGTTGTTGTTCTTTTGTTTTTGTTGACATGACCTCGTCCAATCAGCTCCTCCGCCTCCTTGGAGAGGAAAGGAGTCATCTTCCGCATCACGTGGTGAGAGATTTACAGCCAGGCCGCATTACATAACACAGACTTGACAGGTCGCCCCGGGCGGGGGAGGTGCGGGGATTAATGAAACAATGTATGTCAGTCGCCGCCACCGAGCGCAGCCAATCGGTGCTCAGCACCTGCAAACGGCGTTCAACTTTCTGTCAGCACATGTGAGGAAGATGGATGGGTGAGTGACACGTTTATCACCCGGTTTTAAATGAGACGAGGAGGTTTCAAAAGCTTTGGAGACAAGAAGAAAAAAGATTTTGAAAAGTTTATAATTTAAATTCACTTCCAAAAAAAAAGGTTAAAAAAATGAGAGGAAAAAAAGTCCGAACTTGTTCGGGTGAGAAGATATTTTTACCGGGGAGTCGACCTGGATGTCGGATTACTGACGGATGACAGGTGTGTTGGTGGGCGTGGCCTGCTACTGTAAGGACCTTTGGTAGAGCTGAATTTTATTTTGGTCGTAAGACTTCATTGACAGGTACTTTGACTTGTGGCGCCACCTGCTGTTGGCGACATGTTGGCGAAAGTGACTCTCCTGTTTTTTGTGGAAAGTTTTTTTTCCCCCCGTCCCTCCAGGACTCGACAGGACAAGCGGTTCAAGACGATGATCGGTATTCTGTTGCCTCCGAGGCAAAAAGACTGAAAAATCGTTTTACGTAACGTTTCTTCCTCTAATTAAATTTTTTAAATCCAATCCCGACGCGTTCTGAGGACGAAGCAGCATCTCTGAAGCCTGAAGGAGCGTTTCTGTTCAAACCCGTCTGAAAGTCACGTCGGGACCGAAGACGACCAGCAGGGGGCAGCGCTGCAGAATTATGACGACAGTATTTTATGTTCTTTCATCTCTAATTTCAGCCTTTTTAGTCTGCAGCTGATTGATTCATTGAATTATAATAATCGCCACATCTGATTTATTGATCTTGTCTCTGATGACTGGATAACTAATCGATCTCATACTGATTGATCTGATTGATTGACCTGTCTCAGCTTCCATACGTTTTGCTCTTTTTTAGCTGTTTTATCCTTACAGTGTGTATTTAAATGAAGGTAACCATGGCAACGAACTGTACAAAAGAAAACAGACTTTTGGATTTTTATTTTATTGTTTTTATTTTCAGGTGAGCGTCGCTGACTGACGACGATGATTATGATGATGATGAAGGCGACTGACTCAGCGGATGATAGACGAGGAGGTGGTGGAGGAGACCGTCCGCCCGTCAACCACCTCCTCCAGCACCACCACCCGCCTGGTCGTAGTTGAGGAGGAGCTGGAGGCTCTGTCGACCAATGAGAACGTAGTCAGAAAATCAGCTTCTGGACCAGGTTTCTGGATCAGTGCTCCGGGTTCTGGACCCGGCGGTCTCACCTGCTCGACTCGCCCTCCAGCAGCCTCCGGTACTCGGCGATCTCCATCTCCAGCCGGGTCTTGATGTCCAGCAGCATCCGGTACTCACTTCCCTGACGCTCCAGGTCGGCCTTGAGCTGCATCAGCTGGTCCTCCAGGCAGGTCACCTGTGTGTGTGCAAAGTATTATGGGTCAGACTCAGTTCAGGGCACCTGAAGAATGAGGGGTTTTCAGTTCAAACATGTGGTCTGACCTGCGACTGGTACCCAGACAGAATCATGGAGTATCGGCTCTGTGTGTCGGCCAGAGTTCCCTCCAGAGACGCTTTCTGTGGGGGGGGACAGAACATGGACATCAGGTCTGGACCGACCTGGTTCTGTTGTAGAATAACAAGCTATAACAGTAGATACAGGTTCTTGTCGAGGGTCTAGCCCCCCAAAACAGATAAAAAAGGCTGACCAATCAGAACAGAGGAGGTATCCGATTGGATGTTCAATCACCCATTGAAAAACCTGAAACCACCTGAAATTGCCCAGATCCAAACTGGACCTGAGCTGAACCTTAACTGGACCTAAACTGGACCTGAACTGGACCTAAACTGGACCTAAACTGGACCTGAACTGGACCTGAACTGGACCTAAACTGGACCTAAACTGGACCTGAACTGGTCCTGAACTGGACCTGAACTGGACCTGAACCTGAACTGGACCTAAACTGGACCTGAACTGAACCTGAACTGGACCTAAACTGGACCTGAACTGGACCTAAGCTGGACCTGAACTGGACCTGAACTGGACCTAAACTGGACCTGAACTGGACCTAAACTGGACCTAAGCTGAACCTGAACTGGACCTAAACTGAACCTGAACTGGACCTAAACTGGACCTAAGCTGAACCTGAACTGGACCTGAACTGAACCTGAACTGGACCTAAACTGGACCTGAACTGGACCTAAACTGGACCTGAACTGGACCTAAACTGGACCTGAACTGGACCTAAACTGGACCTAAGCTGAACCTGAACTGGACCTGAACTAGACCTGAACTGGACCTAAACTGAACCTGAACTGGACATGAACTGGACATGAACTGGGGTTTTCTGAACACCGGTCTAGATATCAAGGCCTCTAGATATCAGAGTCTGGGAACCCGTTGAAACTGGTTTGTCATTCTGGTTCTTCACTTCCTGTTTGGGCGGGGCTGACCTCTGCTCAGGATTTAACTTGATGTATTGGCGTTGTTTTGTTTGTGTTTTTCTTGCAGTGACTTCTGGATTCCGTGGCGCCGCTCACCAAACTCAACGCCGCCTGCAGCTCGATCTGCAGTGCCTGGCACCTCCGTCTGAACTCCGTCACCTCTGACTTGGACGACTCGAGCGTGACCGTCTGGGTCACCATCTGTTTCTTCAATGCCTCTGTCTGCACACACACACACAAACACACACATTTATTCGACAAACACATCACATCTTCCATGTCGACAGGAAGTGATGTCACAGCCTCACCTCGGCGAGGAACCACTTCTCCAGCTCCTTCTGGTTCTTGGCGGTGATGGCCTCGTAGTGCTCCCTCACTTCAGCGATGACCTTGGTGAGGTCTTCCTGGGGGGCGGCGTCCACCTCCACGGTGACCTGACCGCCCATCTGGGCCCTCAGCGCCCGCAGCTCCTGCAGACAGACAAACCGGACCAAGTTCTGGTTCTGGACTCTAATGTTTCCGGGTGCAGTACGCAGAACGGCCACCAGAGGGCGCCACGGAGCCATCATCTACCTCCTCGTGGTTCCTCTTCAGGTAGGCCAGCTCCTCCCTCAGGCCGTCGATCTGCATGCTCAGGTCGCTCTTGCTCAGGTTCAGTTCCTCCAGGACCCGCTTCAGACCAGCAATGTCCGATTCCACTGAGAGCCGCATGGCCAGCTCGGCCTCGTACCTACGGCGGCGGAAGGTGAGGAACACGATTCATCCATCACACAACTGAAAACCACTCGTTTTTGGTCTGTTGCTGCTGCTTGACCCGTCGATCAGCACCCCCTACTGCCCGGATGTCTGAGGTCTGAGACCAATCAGATCAATAATCAGATCTTTAATCACAGGAAACTGATTTGTGGACTACCAGTTTTGTTTTAGCATTCCAAAATAAAAAAGAAATAAAAATAGCATGTTGAGGAATTCCAGATCTGTACCGGCTGCTGCTACAACATCGCTAAGCTAATATCATTGTAGAAAAAAGTCAACATTAATTTATGAAGTTGTTGATGCGCCATTTAAAGTTCATGTATTCATGATCTGTTAATAAAAACATTTTGATACGCTGAACTTAGCTAAAATTAGATATAAAAAACACTACTAGCCAGCTGATAAGATAAGGCTAAGCTAAATTCAGCTCTTATGGTGGATGTTTAGGTGTGGTCATGCTAACTGAGATATGTCTAACATGACCTAAGCTAAGAAATTTGACCTTAGCTAACTAGCTGTGCTGAAATTAGTCTCAATAGCTGTGTCGTCATAAATATTTTATCTTCTTGGTTGTTAGCCAAGCAGGAAGAGAGTTTTCGCTTGTGGGGAGGGTTGGTTGAGGGCGGGGTTGGTCGGTTAAGGTGGGAGGGGTGTCGGTTTAGGTGGGAGGAGCGTCGGTCGCGGGGACTCACTTGTTCTTGAAGTCCTCAGCAGCCAGGCGAGCGTTGTCGATGCTCAGGTGGATGGCGCCATTGGCCCTGGTGGCGGCTTGGATCTGCAGAAGCAACATTGTGATGATGTCATCGTTCAACACAAAATGTTTCCTGGACAGAAGGTCGCCAGCTACTGGTGGGAGGAGCCAGGCCGTAGAGGCTTAAGTTAGGGTACTCGTTGCCAAACTGAAGCTAATGGTGATCAAGGGATGATAAATCAACCATCACTTCCATCTGTAACCTGTGATGCTTCATCATACCTGTCCTGAGCCACGCCCCTCACCTGTGAGGACAAGTCTTACCTTATTGTTGAGGTCGTTGATGGTGGCATAGAAGGCGCTGTAGTCCCGGGCGGAGGGGCCCACCCGGCTCTCCAGGTACTTGCGTATCTTCATCTCCAGCTCCAGGTTGGCCTTCTCCAGCGCTGTCACCTTGTCCAGGTAGGACGCCAGGCGGTTGTTCAGGTTCTGCATGGTGGACTTCTCGTTGCAGATGAGCCCGTCGTCGAACCCGGAGGCGCCGTAGCTCATGGAGGACGACTGGCCGCCACCGATGGTGCCACTGGAGGACATGCGGGTCCATCGGCCATCAGTTCCCCCATACAAGCTGGCCGAGCGCCTGACGGACTGCCCACCGATGAGGGAACCGGCGCCGGTGGATGCCATTCCACTGCCGGCGGTAGATCTCATGGAGAAGGAGGACTGAGAGACGCGGGTGGACATGATGGATGGTTCTGCTGTGAAGTCGACGCAGCGAGTGACGAACGTTGCGACTCGCCTTCTTTTTAAGAATCGCTCGACACGCCCGATGGAGGGTGAGGCGCACCTGAAGGAGGTGTGGTCAGGGAAAAATGTAACCTTCAAGCATCACAATGGCCTCCAGAAGCTGCAGGCATCATGTGACCTTTGGGTTGGACCAAGTAGAAGTCAAAGTGGTGGAATGAATGTGGGTGGAGGAGATAATTACACCTCTGATGTTTACTTGGCAGCAAGTGAAGGGTAAAGGTGAACGGGCAACGCTTCACCTGCGACTAAACCGAGGATGGTTTAGTCGCGCTTTGTTTTATGACAAAGCTGCAGAAAACGGCTGAGAAAGAAGAAAGAAGCATTCTGTCTTAAAATCAATCCAGGACTCTCAACAAACGCAAACAAAACTCAACGTGAAAGTTAAGAACCGTCGTCATGGTTGCCATCTTTTTGCGTCTGCAGACCATGGGATGTTTGTTTTTATGTCGGAGATGAAAAGACCACGCGCAAGCGGATGAAGTGGCTAAGAAGATGAATGGATGAAAAGACCGCCCACGTTGAGGATTCCCCAGAGGCTCTGATGTCAGTGTTCTCAACAGGGTTCTGTGATGTGCTGGCGGCGCATCCAGGGGAGTGTACCCCACCTCTCGTCCGTAGCCAGTAAGGAAAGGTTCTAAACCTCCTTCAACACCAAACCCAACTCATCCCCTGCCTCTGTGCCCAGAACCTCCTGAACATTGGGCCAGAACGTCTCGATTTACATAAGACCAGTTCACCTCAGAGCACTTCAGTTTGCTTCTGTTCCCTTGAGTTGAATCTCTGCCAGTTCGTTACATCACTTTGTTTTCGCAGATTTCAATTTTCGCCACTTTTCCTTTGAACAGATCCTCATTCCAACCTGTCACGCCCTGCTGAAGGTGTTCTATCTGTCATTACAACCGTCAATCACACCCCGATGCCACGAACCGCCGTGTGCAGAATGCTGGTCTGGGATCAGCCAGCATCAAATCAATGCCAACTAACCGGTTTGGACACTCTCATTGTTTCGTGAAAGCTGTGTTTGAATCCCCACGGTGATGCAACAGCAGTAATAAGAGCCAGCCGTCAGTCATCGAACCCCCCCCCAGTAATCCGTCTGTGCAGGACCAGCCAGTCTTTAAATAAACTTACTCAGGTTAGCCCAGCTGCTTCAAGACCAGCTTCATTCAGACCCCCACAAAGTTTCACAATATAGAAAAACCAGAAATAAGAAGTTCTCAGGCAGCCATCACACTTTTTTAAACTGGGGTGTGGAGCGATTCCCATTGCAACCACTGGACAAACCCAGGTTGTGCTAATGGGACCAGAACCTCTGTCCCAGAGAATGAGAGCAAACCAATGCAGGAATCAGTTCAAATATCAGCAATTTATAAACATTACAAAAAGTAAGCGAAGAAACCACCGAAAAAAGATCACATACAGTAATACCTCGCGCATTTGCGCTTTGACATGCGTGATTTTTCCTCATTGCGGATTTTTAATAGGTAGTCAAGTGATACCATATGTGCATTATATTGGCTGAGGCATCCAGAAGTGCGCCACGTTCAGTGAGTATCGGACGGCAGCGCACCATGACACACAGAAGTGGTTTAAGCAGTCGGTAAAAGTGTGGGAAAAGGTAATACAGATATTAATATCAGTGGTTTAATATCAGTATGGGAAGGGTTCAAAAACGTTTGAATTACTGTAAATAATAAGTTCAATAGTTTGTTGCTATTTTGCGGAATTCTTTATATGTGTGTGGTTCCTGGAATCCATTAACCGTGAGTAACGAGGGCACACTGTATTAGAATTTTATATGGTAAATTAAAAGTGTATTAAAAGTAGTCAAACACAAATTTTTGAATTTATTCTGCAGTTTTAAATGCTGACCACTAGGGGCACCACAAGCGGATTGGTTAACCTGTAGCAGCTTTTCTAAATCGATGTAAAATAATTTTAGCATTTTTATGTCAGCGGAGCACATCCCAGCTGGTCCAGAGATGGAGCTGTAGTTCTCCTATGTGGCCACTAGGGGGTGGTCTTCACCAACACAAGAACACCTGCAGTTTCTCTACCTGTGTAATTTCACATCACAGTGAGTGGTCTCTTTCTCCACCGATGACTTCAGTCCAAGAGAAATCTGGTGCCAGTCAGACCAGAAGGAACCCAGGAGGACCTCAGTTAGTTTGGACGGCTCTTTCTTTGGATCACTTGATTGGACAGAATCGTCTCTGGTTGACAACTGATGACTGAGTTCACATTAAATGTGAATCAGTAAAGATCATCAGAACATCCATGAAACCCAACAAAGACTAGAGGTAAGAGTTTATCTTTTAACTGAGACCCAACGGTCCCCGTTGCCTGACCAGACATCAGACTCTTAGACCCGAACCAGGAACCACAAAACCATGTTTACATCCGGTGGATCTGGATTTGTATTATTCATACCAGCCACTAAATCCACCTGATTTTTGTTGCCTTTTAGCTTTTCTTATTATTCCTGAGGACAATCAACAGAGAAACAATCTGCAGCGTTCTGTCCTGGCCAACCATCAACTCTACCCGTGCGTAAAACGTAAAAGTTTGACTTCCGAAGGTAAATGTTGGCGTCCCTCAGGCTCTATGAAGCCAGAAAGTATGTTGTTTCAGACTGCGGGCCATGTGGACAATCATAGGAAGTCAAACTCAGGTCCCACCAGCCACCGGACGATAGTCACACACGTACCAGGACTTTGTGGTCTCATCTTGGACTCCAGTTCTTTCTTGTTGGTGCCCTGGAGCCTTGTAGAACCAACAGGTCCTGCAAGAAGAACCTGGGTACACTTGTGTGTTGTTACTTTTACTTTTCGTCTGTGTTGTTTGTGGTGATCTCCTCAACTCCTCATGGATGTTTTTCAGGAGTTGATGGACTTACATGTTGAATGAGCTCCTCATTGTGGAGTACACGTAGCTGCGGGTTTAGAAGGAGGTTCTTGACTAAAGGAAGTTTGGTTGTCGTCTGAATGGAGATATTTTTCAGGAACTATGACCTTTTAGTTTTATTTTTATTCGGGACACTCTTACTCTAAACATGTTTTATTAGGCCAAAGACCCCATCAAAGGTTCTGGAGAAGTCCAGAGGGTGGATTCTCACAGTGCCACCTTCCAGAAGCAGGTGTTTGATGGCTTGATTCAGGAGGTAGATGGTGGCAGTATCTTCAACTTCAATCCCATGGTGTATTACCTTCATGTCATGTGATTGAATTGGACTTTTAGAACTCTCATGTGCACCTGATCAGAAACCTTGAGTTGCTCCTCCAGCGCAGAAAGACAGATAATGATTTCACTCTATCATAAAAAATGATGTAAATAAATGAAACTCATGCCAGAGGACAAGAAACAAACAATTTTCAGTTCATCAGAATCTTTTTATTTCTTTCTGAGAACGGCTGACATTTTGTTGTCTCTTGGTTTAGGTTGAGATTCGTTTTCCTCTTTGATGATGATGATGAGAGCTTCATGATTGGCTGATGACAAGAGTCTGAAGGAAAAAACAACAGTTAGCTTTCCTTGAGACCCGGTAACATTTTTAATACCTTTAGCTTTAGTTTGCGTTGGTTAGTTTTCATGACTCTGTTTTTTAGATTGTTCATATTAGTTGTGGACTGTAGTTTGGACTAGTGAACTTACTCCCCCATCAAGAAGTCTCCTGTACTCGGCGATCTCCATCTCCAGTCTGGCCTTGGTGTCCAGCAGCATCTGATACTCTTGTGCCTGGCGTTCCAGGTCAGCCCTCAGCCGGCTCAGCTGGTCCTCCAGAGACGCCACCTGGCTCTGGTAACTGGCAAGCGTGGTGGCGTACTGGTTCTGCGTGTCGGCGAGGGTTCCCTCCAGAGACGCTTTCTGTTGGAGAAGAACCATCGTGAGGAGATGCTTGAACTGTTGATTTGTGGTCATACCTGGTAGAAACCCACCATGCTGAGCTGTGCTTGGAGTTCGATTTCCAGGCTCTGCAGGGTGCGTCTGATTTCCGTAATCTCAGAGCGTGATGACTGAAGGGTCTCTGTGCTCACGGCAACTTCCTTGTTGAGATCTGCAGACTACAAGAAGAAGAACAAAAGTGACTTCTTTATTGAGCTCCACAGTCTAAAAGAACAACCACAGGAAGTAAAGTAAGCTTTGAGTTTAAATGCCCTGATTATTTGACATGTACGCTGATGAAACTCCACTGTTCACTGGTTCTGTTGAGACATTTCGACTTTATGCTGCTCAGTGATGAAACATAATGTCAAAAAATTTAAAAGGGATTATTATTCATGTGATTTACTCCGTCTAAATAATCTATTCAACACCTTTGTCACAGAAGTCTTGATGTTCACAATGACGTTTTATATACGACAGTAATGCATTACAGATTATTGCGCAATCTCAAGTTATTCATTCCATTTGAATCTTTTAATTCATTGACATTGACACATCACGATTGAAAACATGATAGTAAATATGAAGCTGTGAATTGAATAGTTGTGTTAAAATTAGATTGAATTTTTAAACTGGAAAACTTCTCTTGTATTTTTTTGCATGTGTTACTTGTGCTTTAAAGATACATATAAATCTATTGCATATTGTTTTGGTGCATTTATGAAAAAAATTGTCTTTTGATAATTTTGATGGAGTCTCTTTGGAAAGACTTTTGCTTGTATGAATGAGTGTATTTAATACGGTAAGTCAAAAAGAAGGTAAATGACATTCGTGACTGTGAAATCCATCCAAGGAGGTCGCTAACATCAACACTCACTTTGGCCTCAAACCAGCTCTGCAATTCTTTTAAGTTCTTGGCAGAAAGGGATTCGTATTGCTGTCTGATTCCAGAGATGACAGACGTTAGGTCCTGCTGTGGAGCGGCGTCCACCTCCACGTTCACCCGACCCCCCACCAGGGCTCCCAGAGCCAGCAGGTCCTGCAAGAAATCAAATTCAGGTTGAATTTTTTAGCAGTAATCAGTCGTTCAAATCACCTCCTGCTGTCAGATTCTCAAGGATTCTTTAAACTAAATGTCTGATCATGTAAAAAAAAAGTCCAACTTTGATTTACTGATGCTAATGTAGTTTTTTCATATCTTCTGTCTGTAAAATCACAAGGACATCTTCCAGAAGAGGATAAAATAATCTGAAGCAGCATTACGAAGTTTACTTAACCCCTCATAATGAGGTTCAGTTTTCCGCCCACCTCCTCGTGGTTCTTCTTGAGGACTATCAGCTCCTCCCTCAGAGCTTCCAGCTGCATCTCCAGGTCGGACCTGGTCAGGGTCAGTTCATCCAGAAGCCTCCTCAACCCGGCGATGTCGGCCTCCACCGACTGACGCATGGCCAGCTCGTTCTCATACCTACACAACAATCAAACAGGCTGCTAGAGAGGTACCTCTAGTGGTTGTGTAAGGCACCACGGCCAATAAGGATGGTTTGTTTGAAACATGGCTGCCAACTTTTTCGAAATGCAGAAATTCATTCGAAAACACATTGATGGTGTTCATGACCAATATGAGACATATACTCACTTGACTTTGAAATCGTCAGCTGCTAGCTTAGCGTTATCAATGGCGAGGTAGAGGGATCCGTTCAAACTGGTGGCAGCGAAGATCTGAAACAAGACAAGAGTCAACTGGAGGGGTTTGTATTTGATGAAAGGAAGATTTGATTTTCATGTCTTTCTTTAACTTACTGTCATACAATATGAAACCTGTTTGTTTCGATCATTTAGGAAAGATATGTGAGCTAAACCACCTTTTTACTCGTGTGGACCAGTTGGTTTGGTTCTTAGAGGGTTGAAGGTGTGAAATTGACTGATATTGACTCAAATAACAGAATATGAAAGTCAAATGAATGTATAAACATTATGGCGTACACCTGACTTCTGGGGACGTACTTCAGCTCCAGTTGGGCGTGGTTGTAGGTTTGTGTATAACCTCCTAGCTAATCCTGATCCTGATTTGAATCGGCCGACTCTTTTGAAGCAGCAACAAGTGTTACTCCAAGTCTAGCAAATATTGCTTGAACAGCGTTTCTTTACTCATGTAAAACTTTTCTGGGACTGGATGTTCTGGTTTGATTGGGCGTGGCTGAGACCCGCTGCTAGTCTTTCGATTTATAAAACATTTTGACCGACCAAGTTTGACCTGATGTCTGCCGTGCCGTCCGATAAACAACGGATCCGGTCTTACCTTGTCCTGCAGGTCGCTGATGGTGACCATGTATGCAGCCCAGTCACGCGCCTCGGGTTTGGTCTTGCTCTCCAGCAACATCTTGATCTTCAACTCCAGCTCAGCATTAGCTTCCTCCAGCTTGCGCACCTTGTCCAGGTAGGATGCCAGGCGGTCGTTGAGGTTCTGCATGGTGGCCTTTTCGTTGTCACCAAAATTAAAGGACTCACACATGGAGGCAACAGCGGCACCACCAGCACCAGAGAACCCAGTAGCGTAGATGCCTCTGTTGCCACCACTTGAGCTGGAGATGCGGATTCCCGACCCTCCAGCGCCGCCATACACGCTGGGGGATCTCGCGGCGCTAAGGCGGCTTCCGCTGGAGTAGTTGATGGATTTTGCGTAGTAAGTCATGGTGAAGTCGTCTGCCCTGTCAGGTGAAGAGGAGAGAACGAGCGAGAGGTCGGACTGGACTCCTTTTATTCATCACCACTTTAAGGAGGGGCCAAAGCCACGCCCTTTACGCCACCTGAGGGCTTGAGATGCAGAATAAATGGAGGAGCAGATGGATCACGTTTTATACAAAGGTGCTTCACATGAGTCCTCTGTGCACGTCAGGTGATTTCATCGTTTGTTCAGGTTTATCTCCTATTTTCATCAAACCTGTTTTACGAGCAGAGAACCCCGAGCCTCCCCCACCACACATCCCATCATTTCTTTCTGCTTACCCAGACTTATACGTTTATTTTTGGTCCATCAGATGAACCAGATTGTTCTTCTTCAAGAGATATGGACACCAGAGTTGTCGTCTTCACCTCATGACATGACCGATCAAGAACTGAAATGATCGTCGGCTAGAAATCATTTCAAGAATGATTTCCAGCGTGTTAAACTTAATAAAATCATGGAATATCAGAAAAAAAAGTTGGCCAAGAAATGTTCAAAAAAGTGACACTTCATAATATTTTGAATATTTGTTTTAGATCATTTACACTAAATAATGACATCGTTAAACGAATAATGCTTCACTTAACAGGACAAAAGTGTTTATGAAATAACATATTTCAGTCAGTTATGTGCATATGAGTGAAAGTGTGTTTTTGGTAACAGGATCTGTTTCCTCATTGCTTTGGGACAATTAGGAGCCCCACCTTCAGTAAGCTGAGTTGATAAATGTTGACAAAATCAATTATATTCCTTGAAAAAAAAGTTGAATTTAACAGGTAAAGTAAAAACTGAAACCTCACTTTGAATGAAGTTCAACAGAATGTGTCATTCATCACTACAGAAACAATACAATTAAGAGACAACAGCGGAAATGAAACTAAAGTAGAAATTAATTTTAATGTCATTAAAAGTACTTAGAAACTACACTTGTAGAGGACCTGTCAGTAGCTTTGCTCGTTGAGAATAGTTGGCGTTGGTTACTGCGTACAGTTAGCGTTAGCTGCTGAGTACTGTTCGCTATGGATGGTACTGTGGACTGGAGAACCCACAATGTTCCCCGTCAACCAGTCTCCTGTGCTTGGTGATGTCGATTGTGGTCCCCACCAGACTCTGGTACCCCGCCAACATGCTGGGGAGTGTGGGGAGATGCTTGACTGTGAGATCCATATATTATGTTGTTGTTTATTTGACATTGTTAATATCGGGTTGTTGTTTTTTTTTAATCATTTTCCTGTTCGTGAACCACTTCTGCAGCTGTCTTTGGTTCTTGGAGACAACAGTCTGGTATTACTCTCTGATTCCAGCGATAACAGTATTCCCGTCCTGCAAACAAAGTGGGGACCACCTCCACGGTCCCTTGCCTTCCCACGGGGTCCCTCAGAGCCAGCGGGTCCTGCAGGTTCCGCTCAGGGTCAGTAGGTCCAGGACCTTCATTGTGTAAATCCCAGAATTTGCACAATGGCCAAAGAAGCTGATTCAACAGGGAGAAGGCCCTCTAGTAGTCATATGTTGAAACACATCAGATCTTATTTTTATGAACGCTTCAGCTGCCAACTGCATCTTTTCTCATGTGGACCTGTTTGGTTTCTTAAAATGGCTTGAAATTCTGAAGTTGAGTGAAGTAGAATATTTAAAAAAATGTCCTTCTCACCCTTGTGGGGTGGTATCTGTCATCCTCAAGCTCGGGTCCTCTGCCAGAGGCCTGGGAGTCTGAGGGTTCTGCGCAGTATCTTAGCTGTTCCTAGGACTGGGCTCTTCTAGACTGAGGCTTGAGATGTTCCAGGAATCTGTTGGAACCACTCTTCCAGTTTGGGGGTCACTGCCCCAAGTGCTCCTACTACCACGGGGACCACGTTAACCTTGACCTTCCACCACTGTTCCAGCTGTTCTTTCAACCCTTGATACTTCTCGATCTTTTCGTGTTCCTTCTTCCTGATGTTGGCATCAGCTGGAATCGCCACATCTATCACCACTGCTCTCTTCTGCTCTTTGTCCATCACCACTATGTCTGGTTTGTTAGCCAGCAGCTGTTTGTCGATCTGGAAGCTGAAGTCCCACAGGATCTTAGCCTTGTCGTTCTCAACCACCTTCGGTGGTATGTCCCATTGGGATTTGGGTACTTCTAGTCCATACTGTGTACAGATGTTCCTGTACACTATCACAGCTACTTGGTTGTGCCTCTCCATGTATGCTGAGCTGGCGAGCATCTTACACCCTGCTACCACATGCTGGACTGACTCTGGGGCTCCTTGGGTCAGATCTACTGTGGTAGATATTGCTCTTGTACTTGGGGCCTGTTCTTGTGCTGCCATGATCAGTGCCTCTGTGCTCTCTGTCAGTCCAGCTTTATTCAGCCATTGGTAGGTCTTCTTGATATCAGCCACTTCCTCTATCTGACGGTGGTACATGCCGTGTAGGGGCTTGTCCCCCAATGTTGTCTCCTCCTCCTCCTCTTCCTCCTCAGGTTTCTGCTGTCTAAGGCATTCACTGAGCAGTTCATCTGTTGGGGCCATCTTCCTGATGTACTCTTGGATTTTTGATGTCTCATGTGGGACAGTGGCCTGATGCTCACTAGTCCTTGGCCTCCCTCTTTCCGCTTAGTGTACAGCTTCAGGGTACTGGACTTGAGGTGAAATCCTTCATACATGGTGAGGTGCTTTCTCGTCTTGATGTCTGTGGCTTTTATCTCCTCCTTTGGAGGTATTTGGCTGTGGATGACTTCCTTGCGGCCTCCTCATGGTTGCCATTAGCCTGTGACATTCCAAGGTATTTGTAGCTGTCCTTGATGTCTTCTATCCTGCCCCCTGGTAGGTTGACCCCTTCAGTTCTGATCATCTTGCCTCTTCTTGATACCATCCGGCCACATTTGTCTAATCCGAATGACATCCCTATGTCGTCGCTGTAGATCCTGGTGGTGTAGATCAGTGAGTCAATTTCTCGCTCATTCCTGGCATACAGTTTGATGTCATCCATGTAGAGGAGATGGCTGATTGTTGTCCCGCTTCGGAATTAGTATCCGTAGCCACTCTTTGTGATGATGTGACTGAGGGGGTTCAGGCCTATGCAGAACAGCAGTGGTGATAGTGCATCCCCTTGGTATATGCCGCACTTGATGTTAACTTGGGCAATTGGCTTGGAGTTAGTCTCCAGGGTTGTCTTCCACTTCCCCATTGAGTTCTTGATGAAAGCTCTTAGTGTCCTGTTGATCTTATACAGTTCCAGACATTCCAGTATCCACGTGTGTGGCATTGAATCGTAGGCTTTCTGGTAATCTATCGAGGTGGTGCACAAGTTGGTTTGCTTATTCTTACAGTCTGTGTACTGCTGTCCACCTGTCCACCAGTAGCTGGTGCTTGGCTCACCTGGTGTTACTACCAACTCCTTTCTGTGTCCCGCTCATATATTGATCCATGTGCCTACTCATCTTAGCTGCCATGATGCCTGACAGGAGCTTCCATGTTGTACTGAGACAGCTTATTGGCCAGTAGTTGGATGGGGTAGATTCCTTCTGTGGGTCTTTCATGATCAGGACTGTCCTGCCTTCAGTCAACCATTCTGGGTGCGTCCCATCCCTTAGCAGCTGGTTCATCTGTGCTGCTAGACGCTCGTGGAGTACTGTCAGCTTCTTTAGCCAGTATGTATGGATCATATCGGGGCCCGGTGCTGTCCAACTCTTCATCTTTGACACTATTTCTTGGATGTCTGCCATTGAGATGGTTACTGGTTCTTGTTCTAGAAGGCAGCTGTGGTCAGTCCTCAGGTCCACTAGCCACTGGACATCGGTGTTGTGTGATGCTTCTCTTTCCCATATGCCCTTCCAGTATTTCTCCACCTCAGCTCTTGGTGGGTCTGGCCGGATGCTATTTCCCTGCCACTGAGAGTACACCTTTGCTGGTTGAGTGGAGAAAGTCTTGTTTATTCTCCTGGCCTCAATCTCCTTGGTATATCGCTTCAGTCGGGTAGCCAGAGCCGTTAGTCTCTGTTTGGCAGTTTCGAGTGCTTCAGGTATGGAGAGCTTGCTGTATTTCCTGGGTACCCCTTTATTCACCATGCTCCCCTTCTGTAGCTCAGCTAGCTGGCTGACTTCTTTCTGTGTCGCCTTTATCTTGGCCTCTAACTGTCTCTTCCATGGAGGGTATTGTTTGTTATGCCCTGTGTTGATCTTATATCCCAGCATCTCGAGGATTACTGTTGCTGTACTGTGGATCAGCTTGTTGGTCTCAGTTATGTTGGTTGTTATATCAGCATTCACATCTTCTCGCAGATCTTCTGAAGGTACTTGACAACTTAGCTTTGGTATTTGTCGGAGGCTCCAGGTTTCCGTTTGGGTCACAATCTTCCTTCTCAGGTCAGCAGCTCTTGTATTTAGGCTGTGTATGTCTCTTGGGGCTTGGTACCCGATCTCGGATTGTAGGGGGGGTGATATCCCCCCGCTGACCTGGCGTCCTGGCTCCCCCTTGCCGTAGCATTGTTGTAGTATTTCATCGAGTCTCTACTTGTGACAGCAGTTTTCGGTTACGGATGTTGGAACACTGGGCTAACAGCTGTTTCTTTATTAGCCTTGATTGTGGGTTTCGAAGCATCCATTGGTCCCACATCCGCCCCATATATCCCCTCTCTCTGGGATTACTCGTGTAGTAGCATTCCAACAACTCCATATTCTCTGCCCTTGTCCATGTGTGTCTTGTTCCAGTAACCATTTCTCATCAGATTGCCCTGGTTCCCTAGCAACTGACGCGAATTTTGTTAACTCGGGCGACGTCCGAGCCGGTATGACTCTGTCATTATTGTGTTCACTCATGTTTGAGGTAGGCTGGTATAGCATTAAGGGTCTTGCCTAAGGACCCTCACTGGATAGTGTCCGCCATGTCTGGGGTTCGAAACCACGCTCTCCTGCATTCAAGTCAGTTGAATGCAGGAGATATATATATATATATATATATATATATATATATATATATATATATATATATATATATGAGAGAGAATAAATGTTGAAAATGACACTTACTATTATGTGTGTAGAAACCATGATCACCTGACTTTGTGGGAAGTGTTTGACATAACTCCTCCCTTCAGGTGACTTTGTGACTTGTTTAAATATATCTCCTCCTCTTTTTTTAATCAAACCTGTTCAACAAGTGTAGACCCTCACACCTCCCCCACTGCACACACTTCTTCTTTCCTTTCTGCTCATCCAGGTGGAGTGCAGGTGGACCAGATTCTTCTTCAGGACACATGAACATATTAGAGTCCTGTTCCTCGTCTCATGACATGAGATGTGACTCACAGCAAACGACTAGAGGTCATGTTGAGAGCAGAACACTCTTTGAAGGCTTCTTTAAGGTCACATGATCTCTTTCCTGGTTGCTTTGAGACAAATGGGACCCTCAGCTTTAGTCAGCTGAGATGATATATGTTGATTTAATATGTAATTTAAAAAAAAAACATCTTAAAAAGATTAATTTAAGAAGACATGTGAGAATTGTCATGCTGGGTTGGGGCACAAACATGAAGTCTTTGAGTCTCCAGTAGGTGGAGAAATTCATGACCCAGGTCTCCATCTTACTCCCATTGTTTTGGGAGTTTAACTTCCAAAGATATGTGGAAGCCTTATTCAGGTTCCAGTTGGAACATGTGGTGCACCATCGGTAGCCGTAATTACCCCCAAAAATCCACGAGAAGGTAGTCATATGAAGTCAGATTGCAATATGGACAATATTAAAATTAAAAAACTTGAAATTTAAATAAGTAATAAAACCCGAATCCCTAGTGGTTCATTCTGACATTAACTAGTTTTCTGGATTGAGTCATATTTGTACTTCCAGTTTTATTCTGAAAGTTTATTTCCCTGTGATTTTTTTTTACTCGACACTTCCTGTCTGTGATTTCGTCTGATTGGTTTCACCTGTGACCCGCCTCAGCTCGGTTTTGGGATTTGTCTCGCTCTGTATTGTTGCTGTTAAAAGGATTTCTCTGCTTTGAACTTCAGCTGCTCCAGTTTTCTCCATAAATGTAAGTGGAAGAGAAATATTCTGTCTATTAATATCTGAATGTTTCTGTGAAGAAACTCCTCAATGGGTCAGGACAGAAATTCACCAGTCAACAGGTGGGGTCATCAGAACAACCCAACTGAACATCTCAATATTATGTGTTTTATTTTGAAATTCTAGCTTCCATCCCAACATTTTTATTATCTATCACCGTGAACATCAAAGATTCTTTCAGGGTCCTCACAAATGTTCGAAAAAATGTAGTGTAAAATGATGTTTAGAAATGGCATTTATAAAAAAGAAAAGACAATTTTCAGTCCACTGGAATAATTTTATTTATTTCTGAGTGGTATTTAACATTCTCAGAAAGCTCTGGAACTCAAAGAACATCTCTATCGACACCAGGATGTGCATCTTTAACTCCAATGTGAAACAGGTGATGCTGTATGGATCAGATATGAAGGACCACTAAACTCAAAACACACAGGCTGCAAACTTTTATCAACACCTGAATCCTTCACATCTGGTGTAAATATAAAGTAACCAATGTGAACCTGTGGAAAAGAACAAACAAGGATCCCATTGACATACAAACCTGAAAGAGAAAGTGGAGTTGGATTGACCATACCTTCAGAAAACTCGCAACAAGCATTACCCAACAAGCCCTGCAATGAAACCCCCAAGGGAAATGAAAGAGAGGTCACTGCAGGAACAGATGGAAAAGAAGTGTTGGGGCAGAAATGGCAGAGTGGGCTCAACTGGGGAGACCTCGAAAGAACCTCTTCAAACCAATTGAAATGGAGAGCCTTTGTCAACGGTCTATGCACCCTAGAAGAACAAAGGGTTTAAAAAAGACTCCTGAGAATGGCTGACAGGCGTCCGTTGTTTTGTCTCACTGCTTGGTTTCGGATCCATTTTTTGTGACGTCGGCAGGCTATGGAAAAACCCAAAGAAGGATACCATTAGGTTTGTTTGAGCACAACTACCTTCAGTAACTGAAGTCCATTAGGTTTTGTGTTTTAGCATTAGCTGTGGACTGGTGAACTCACACTGACTCCCCCATGAAGCAGTCTCTTGTACTCAGCGACCTCCAACTCCAGTCTGATCTTGGTGTCCAGCAGCGTCCGGTACTCGTGTCTCTGGTGTGCCAGGTCGGTTCTCAGATGGCTCAGCTGGTCTTCCAGAACGGTCACCTGACACTGGTAATCCGATATCAAGGTGACGTACTCCTTGTCGGTGAGGGTGACTGTTTCCCCGTCTTTCGGAGGTGCTTTCTGTTGGTGAAGAAACAGTACGAAGAGATGTTCAAACAGTTGATTTGTGGTCATACCCAGTAAAGAACCACCATGCTGACTCCTAATTCCTTGTTGGGCCTTGAGAGCCCGCAGGTTCTCCAGGAAATACCTGGTTATACCTGGTGTCTGATTATCTTTACTGCCTTCTCAAGGATGGAGAAGGCCCAAAACCAACTACTGAATGAGAGTGAGGCAGGTCCATTTCTCCCTCGAGGGCCTGAAGGCACAGGCTGACAAGAAACTAAGAAACGAACTCCAGTTTTGCCTTCTGTGATCATGGAGGAATTCTCTAAGTTTGTTGAGTAAGCCCGAGTATCTCCACAAGAAAAAGCTAAGACGTAAGTGTCTAAGCCTCCAATCTCGGACAAACAAAAACACGAGCAGAAAAACTCAGCTGGAGACAGAAACCGGTGAGTACAACTAGAGACAACATACGGGACAGATGGGTGACACCTATTAATAAACAGACGCCCCCCTCTGACACCCCTGTGCACCTCCATCAACCATTGTTGAGGAGCTAGATGGGTTTCGACTACGGTCGTTGGAATATGGACTCTCTTAAAGTCCAGTGGATTGATTTAAACAGCTTTGGATTCTATGCATACAGTATATGGCCTCCCCAAAATTCATTGAGAAGGACCCCCCCAAAACAATCTTCAGAAGCATTACATCTGTCGCCTACAACATTGCCAACCTTGGGCTTGGCTCCATGGAGGAGCCCCGGTTGTGCCCTACTGGACGACGTGATGATCCTCAATAATATTGTGTTCATAGGGTTTTTGAATTGCTTTTATTCTGTCTTGTGATCTCATACCAGTTTGGCATGGGAGACCCTACCAGGAGCATAAAACCCCAGACAATATAGATCTGAGTATCATTATGGGCACTGAAAGTCCCCCACCACAATAAGGTGGCACTTCAAGATCTGTAATCATTTCAAGAAATCTATTGGTCAACTTGAATGAAGACTTGTTTTAGGTCACATGATCTGTTTCTGTTTGGGACTGTTGGGGTTTTACTCTGAACAAAACCCTCTTCGGTTCTTTAAACTTGGTTGAGAGGTGTATCTTCAATGATGAGACAAGTTGTAGTCCAAACAAGTTTTACTGAAGAAGTTCAGCAGTTTGTTGGTGAGGATACAGCGTGGGCTCGTCAGCAGACACAGCAACGAACCTCTGGAGAAGAGCCCCGAATGTGAATTGAATGTAATGTTTATAGTGTTTGGGTTCGACTCATGTTGAGAGATGAGCTCACCATCAGCCTGACTCAGCCTCGCATGTATCAGTTATCTATGTGTTGTACGTGCTCAATACTTTTGTGTTTAGAAAATTATGTGGTAGACGGGGACTAAGTGTTGTGCTATCTATGTTTGCGTAAGCAGATACGTTTTGGGGTTATTTCCATGGTTAAATGGAAATTCCTAACAGGACAGACAGGCACCCCACTTTCAGTAAAATGTGGAGATACTTGTTGATAAAATGGATAATATTTATACTTCTTGTTTTATTTTGAAAGTTAATATCCATGTGATGTTTTCACTTGGCAAGTCCTATTTGTTACTTCGTCTGATTAATTTCACCAGTGACCTGGTTTGTCTCGCTCAATGTTGACGCTGTTGAAATGATATCTCTGCTTTGACCTTTAGCTAAGATTCAGATTAAAGATTAAAGTAACTTTATTAATCCCGAAAGGCAAATTATTTGTCCACTCTAGTATTGGCCTGTGTTAATCACATGCATAGTGTAATTACACTGTGTATAATATATATGTATATATATATATATATATATATATAGTGTGTACAGGCCTGTAACACACACACACACACACACACACACACACACACACACGAGGGGCCTGTAGAGATGGTGTTGCAGGTAGCCCCATCATGTTGTGCCCCAATGAACAACTTGTAGAGGGGATGGTGCCTTGCTCAAGAGAACCTCAGCAGTGCTGTGGAGGTGAACTGGCACCTTGGCACTACCAGTGCACACTTCGAATTTTTTGCGTGACATGGGTCTTGAACCGGTCACTCTCCAGTCCCCAACCCAAGACTTAGTGGACTGAACTCCTGCCCCTCCAGACGCTGCCCCAGTTTTCTCCACAAAAGTAAGTAGAAGAGAAATATTCTGTTTCTTAGTATCTGAATGTTTCTGTGAGGCGAATAAAATTCTTAACAGGTCAGGAAAGAATCTCACCAGTCAACAGGGTGGGGTCACCAGAACAACACAACTGAACACCAGTGACAGTCAATAAAGGTTAGATTCTGTCACACATTTTATTTTGAAATTCCATGTTTGTTGTCTTTTATTTAGTTTCTTTGTCCCCCCTTCCACCCCGACCTCTTCATAGTTTATCACTGTGAACATCTAAGATTCTTTCAGGGTTTTGACAAATGTTTGAACAAACGTGACGTAAAAAGATATTTATAAATGTAACTGAGGAAAGGTCTTGAAAGGAGGACAAAGAAAAGACAATTTTTCAGCTCATCAGAAAAATTTTATTTGTTTATTTCTGCGAACGGCTGACAGACATCTGTTGTTTTGTCTCACTGCTTGTCACTGGTTTCAGATCCAGTTTTAGTGATAACGTCGTAAGGCTGCAAAAAAACAAAGAAAAATACCATTTGTCTTTAGGATAGCTACCTTCAGTTACTGAAGTCCATTAGCTTTGCTCTTTTAGCATTAGCTGTGGACTGGCGAACTCACAATGACTCCCCCATCGAGCAGTCTCCTGTACTCAGCGATCTCCAACTCCAGTCTGGCCTTGGTGTCCAGCAGCATCTGGTACTCCTGTGCCTGGTTTGCCAGGTCAGTTCTCAGATGGCTCAGCTGGTCCTCCAGAGCGTTCACCTGACTCTGGTAACCCGCCAACATGTTGGCATACCGGTTCTTGGTGTCGGCGAGAGATGCCCCAAGAGACGCTTTCTGTTGGTGACGAAACAGTGTTAGGAGAACAGTTGAGGAACAGTTGATTTGTGATCATACCTGGTAGAAACCCACCATGCTGAGCTGTGATTGGAGTTCGATCTGCAGGTTTTGCAGAGTGCGGTTGATATCCTTGATCTCAGAGCGTGTTGACTGAAGGGTCTCTGTGCTCACGGCAACTTCCTTGTTGAGATCTGCAGACTACAAGAAGAAGAACAAAAGTCAAGGGACATGAAGGTATGAAGTCCAACAAACCATGTTGTGTTTTAGGGTGATGATGGTGGAAGGTAACTTGGGATATTTGGACAATCATCTCCACATTCAGAGAACATAACAGGACTTTTTGGTCTCACCTTTGCCAGGAACCAGGCCTCGAGTTCTTTCTTGTTTTTGGTTGCAATGTGCTCATAGTGGTCTCTGATTCCAGCCATGACAGCAGAGAGGTCCTGTTGAGGAGCAGCATCCACCTCCACTTCGACTTTACCTACTAGGTGGTCTTTGAGAGCCAGCAGGTCCTACAAGAAATACCTGGTTACACTTGTGTCTTACTAGCTTTTACTGTTCTTTGCCTGTGTCGGTTGTGTTGATCTTACATCCTCATGGATGTGCTTCACGCGGATCAGCTCATCATTCAGGCCGGACAGCTGTAAGTCCAGGTTGGACCGGGTCAATTTCAGCTCATCCAGGACTGACTTCAGGCCAGCAATGTCAGCATCCACTGACTGATGCAGATTCAGCTCATTTTCATACCTGAACACATCACAATGATTTGAGGAAAGAATATTTTCAGGCTCAAAGCTTGATTTGATGTGGAAGGACAGAAAGTCTCAAACTAACTTGATTTGGAAGTCATCTGCGGAAAGCTTGGAGTTGTCAGCGGCGAGGGTGAGGGTGGCGTTTCCACGAATGGCATCGCCGATCTGAGAGCAGCAGGAAAAAAAATGTGAACAACCTTAAAATCAGTGAAACAGTCTCAGGAGATCTAGCTGTTCAACAGTTGAAACCAATAGAAACCAGTTCAGTGTAGCTTGGTGGCCAACAGGGGGCTCCAGAGAACCACGCAATGCTTCATGTCTTTGAAATGATTTATTTACGTCTTCATTGATCAGATTTACCTTGATAGAACGTCTGAAAAATAATCTGAATATGCCACACCAGGATGCAAAATTCCTTTAAAATGTTTCTGATTTGAATGTTTTATTTAATTTTATTTACAGAACATGATGAATTTTTAGAAGTCGTGGCAAATTATTTCAATATTTCCTTCTGACTGTAAAAGAAACTATTCGCAAGAAACTATTAAAAGCTTTGACATAAAACAAAATGTCAAAACCCTAACGAAGACTTACAGCAGCATTTAGCCCCACACACAAATTAAATCGCTTCTCAAATGTCTTTTGTTCTGACTCCAGATCAGCTCAGAGTCACGTTCATTTTGTCCCTCAGAGAAAAAGTTCACAAGCTCATCAGATCAACTGAAAATAACGCGTTCAGTTTTGAAAAAAATTCTTTTCTTTTTTTTTTTAGCTAAAACTCATTGGCTTCCAGCATTTTGTAGCAACTGATCTCCTTTGACAGACTTGCTGCGACGCTCTGAACATTGTCGGTGTTTTCTTTCTGGTCTTGACGGATCTCCAAATGCCTTGCTCAGGTTGACACTCTGTTCGCGGGCGAACGCTGACATAGACAAACTTTGTTGCATCATAAGCTGCTGTTTTTAAATGCCATGGTACATTTACTTACTCCATGTCTTTTCTACAACCATCACTCAAGCCATTATCTCCTCTGAATCGAAACATCTGATTGGTCAAACATGTTGAGGTCTGCTGCCTGTCAAACCAGTCAAAGTTAACAGTATCGATAACATCATCTTGAGTTTCTTGGTGGACTCACCTTGTTCTGCAGGTCGTTGATGCGGATGTTGAAGGCAGTGTAGTCATGAGCGGCGGGTGTAATTTTGCTGTCTAAGAAATTTTTAATCTTCAGCTCCAGCTCAGCGTTGGCCTTCTCCAGGCTGCGTACTTTGTCCAGGTAGCTGGACAGACGGTCGTTCAGGTTCTGCATGGTGGCCTTTTCGCTGCTGGAGAGGTCGATGGCGTCGCTCAGGTTGAAACCTGCACCAGTGACCGGATCAGCAAGGGTGAATTTGGCCTGTGAGACACGGACTCCATGTCCTCCAGCTCCTCCATAAACACTTCCGCCTCCATAGACAACCCTGTTGGAGGTACTCACGACCATGGAGCTCCTCAGCGGCGAGGCCACGTAGCTGCGGTTTGAGAAGGAGGTCATGGTTGCAGAGTGTTTGTCAGCTCTGAGACGAGACTGAAGAGCTGTTCAGACAATGCCTCCTTTTAAACCTCAAAATGAGGCTGGGGGATAGGGCCCACCGGTCTGCTCGGGATGTCATACATGTTGAGATCTCGTCCTTGGGGCCAGACAGAATACTGATGTCAGTTGAGAAAGTGACTCCAGCATCAACTTCAGTTCGCTTGAAGCGCCAACGGTTACTCTGTCACTATCCATCAGGGGAGCACCCAGGGCCCCCCGGGTGATTCCTCACTGTGACCCAACCCTAGGTGGCCTCCTCCACCTGCTGATCCAGTTTGACGAGTCAACATGCATCCGCAGGGACCTGACTTCCTGTCAGCTCACAAAGACACCGCACATGTCAAAGAGTGAGTTGAGGAGATTAAGAAAATGAAGAAGCTAAAGTCGAAATGTTTTGGCCTCAGAGGGAAAATTGTTGTTGGCTGACTTCTTGCTGGAGTCGTTTCACAGATAACGATGCAGGAATGTTTACCCACTTACTCCACCTGTTCTTCGTTTAGCTTACACTACTTTTGGTTGGATGAGCACTTCACAACCCTAACACCCATCAACATTCAGGCAACCTTCATGTCCCGAGGCTGGAGAGGCTCAGGTCTGACTGAACGATGTGATGAAGTCATCCGAAGGACTCGCCACAATTACCCCGTCATCCTCCATCGAGGGCACAGACTATTTTATTAACCAGAGAATTCTTAAAAGTTACGAGGAAGTAAAGATATGGTAATACCCGCCAAATCACCACTGACAGGAAGTAACAGCTTCTCCCAATAACATGCGATTATGTGCAGATTGTTCAAAAATATTTATACTAGTGCAATTCTAGATTCATTATGTTTATGTTAATATAGAAACTTCACACCTTTATCACATTTGCAGGATCAACAAAAACATCCGAAAAACGGGCTGATGGGTAGAAGTCATTAGGCTTGTGAAATTCCCATCCCCCAGAATCAACAAACACCTCTCTCATTACAATATGTAGTCAACCAATTCAGACATTAAAAGTTCTTACATTGAATTTTGACAGACGTTCACACTCTTATCCACTTAAAGACGTTAGCCTTCGTCCCAGATGTAACCTAGAGCATAACCATGTTTACTTTCTTCCTCGGAACAACAAGGTTTGCTAACATCATAGATAGTCAAAAGAAGACGTTGACCTTGCCAGTGTTCCTCACAAGAATAGAATATAATGATCGTATTCCTCTCCCTCAGCAGACATTTATCCAAGAATTAACCATTTTTTTACAGACACTTCAACAGTTTCACATGCTATTATATTATCAACAGATATGAACATGCTCTTTACAGTCTCAAACGTAATGTTATCCCTCCAAGCAGAAATCCATGTCTTTGTGTTCATTAATCCATATTTCTAACATTGATGATTTTGAATGGCTTTTCAACTGTTCTATGTCAGTTGAAAAACTGGGGTAGAGCTCCCTCTATTGAAGCGATTCTGTTGCACTGATCTTTGGTTTAGTAACAACTCTTGTCCATCTTTATTGCTCATATTGCATCAACTCCTCTGCGCTCCAGATTATTGTTGTTTACATCTGCTCTGGAGAAAGTCCCTTTGTTTTGATGAAGATCCTCCAGTAGTTCTTCCAGGTGTTGTTGATCAGCCCAGTCTTCTTCGGTTATTGAGCTTTCTTAGCGATATCAGCATTCTTTTTAGTGAGATTCTCATTAATGTCGACATTTTTTTCTTTCAGTTTGAAGCCTTGTTTCAGAAGAGTAATCTTGTGTTTGTCGAATTTCATCAACACTGCTGGTGGTCTCCTACTCCAGATAGCAGTGGATAACATGTGTTACCAACTGGCTCAAGGCTGGCAACAAAAGGGAAGCCACACAGATATAGCAGTCAAAGTTAGTTTTATTTAACTAAACAAATGAGCAAAAGCAAATTACTGATGGCATGTGTGTGTATGAAGGGTATCAGTCGTGTTGGGAGTGTGGTGTAAAGCGTGTTGTAAGGTGCAACAAACCAAACAAAGGGAACAGGCTGATTAGGCTGCAGCAGACCCACCTGAGAGAGAGAATGTGACCAAAGGGGCGGTCCTTTATAAGCCCTGCAGGCCCAACCCAGAATGGCGGGCACTAACAAGCAGTCCCTCACAGCTCCGCCTACCAGACAACTCCTAGTGGCTGCAAGAAAGACAGACCAGTGAGAGACAAGCAAGCAGACTGCACAAGGTCGTGACACATGTCTCAATCTGGTCTGTATAGTTATCTGCAGATCCCTCTGTTGAGAAACCATCTGTTGCTCCACAGTCTCTGTGTCAGCGCTGTGCACAGTTCTCTCCACTTCCCCTGGCCACGGCATGTGCGTAATTCTGCGACTTGATTTTAATGCCTGTGATGATCACAACATTCATACGAACGCTTTCTTCCAAGACACGCGGTTGGAGATCCGATGATAGTCGGAGTCGGAGGACTCCTTTCCCCCCAGCAAAGTAACATTCCATGTCCCAAGAGCCAGACTAGTTGTCCAGGGATTGGGTCATCGAGTTCCACACTGTTGACTGCCACACACTCCACATTGAAGCCCTTCCTTATGGTACCCTCAGCAGCCAGTGAGTCCATAGGAGGTTGGGCCCACATTGTCCTTTTGCGCTGAGCCTGGCCAGGCCCCAGGGACAGAGAACCAGCCACCAGGAACTCACTTACGAGCCCCAACCCCAGACCTGCCTCCAAGCAGTGGCCCGGTTGCGCCATACTTGGCGACGTCATGGCCCTCAATATTATTATGCTCATAGGGGTTTTTGAACTGCTCTTAATCTGGCCCTTCACCCAGGACCTATTTACCATGGAATACCCTATCAGGAGCATAAAGCCTCTGACAACATACATATCTGCTGGGATCATTCTGGCACCCAAACTCTCCCCACAAGGTAAGGTGGCACTTCAAGATTGGAAATCATTTCAAGAAATGTGTTGATCTACTTGAATGAAGGTTTGTTTTAGGTCACATGATTTGAGTAAGCTGAAGAGATAAATTTTGAAAAAATGGATAGTATTTTACTTCATGTTTTATTTTGAAAGTTAATTTCCCTGTGATGTTTTTACTCTGCACTTCCTGTCTGTTTTTTCGTCTGATTGGTTTCACCTGTGACCCACCTCACATGGGTTTTGGGGTTTGCTCGCCCTGTGTTGACGCTGACTTCTATGCTTGACCTTCAGCTGCTCCAATTTTCTCCACAAATGTAAGTGGAAGAGAAATATTCTGTTTCTTAGTATCTGAATGTTTCTGTGGAGAAACTCCTGAACAAATCAGGACAGAAATTCACCATTCAACAAGGTGGGGTCACCAGAAAAACCCAACTGAACACCAATGACAGAGATTAAAGGTTTGATTCTGTCACACTTTTATGCATTTTACTTTGAAATTCCAGTTTTGTTTGTCTTTTATTTTCTTTCTTCATCCTTCCTTCCACCCCGACCTCTTCATTGTCTATCACCGTGAGCATTAAGATTGCTCATAAATAAAATCATAAACATTGAATGATTGAAAGTAATTGATGAAAAGTCGTGAAAGGAGTGAACAAAAAAGATATTTTTCAGTTCATCAGAATAATTTTATTTGTTTATTTCTGCGAACGGCTCAACGTCTGTTGTATTGCCTCACTGCTTGATTTCAGTTGGTGTCAAAGTTGTACTGATAACGTCGTAGGTCTGAAAAAACACAAAAAAGTAAACCATTAGCTTTGTTTGATGGCAACTACGTTTGGTTATTGAATACCATTAGCTTGGCTCTTTTAGCGTTAGCTGTAGACTGGCGAACTCACGACTCCCCCATCGAGCAGTCTCCTGTACTCAGCGATCTCCAACTCCAGTCTGGCCTTGGTGTCCAGCAGCATCTGGTACTCCTGTGCCTGGTTTGCCAGGTCAGTTCTCAGATGGCTCAGCTGGTCCTCCAGAGCGTTCACCTGACTCTGGTAACCCGCCAACATGTTGGCATACCGGTTCTTGGTGTCGGCGAGGGTTGCCCCAAGAGACGCTTTCTGTTGGTGACGAAACAGTGTTAGGAGAACAGTTGAGGAACAGTTGATTTGTGATCATACCTGGTAGAAACCCACCATGCTGAGCTGTGATTGGAGTTCGATCTGCAGGTTTTGCAGAGTGCGGTTGATATCCTTGATCTCAGAGCGTGTTGACTGAAGGGTCTCTGTGCTCACGGCAACTTCCTTGTTGAGATCTGCAGACTACAAGAAGAAGAACAAAAGTCAAGGGACATGAAGGTATGAAGTCCAACAAACCATGTTGTGTTTTAGGGTGATGATGGTGGAAGGTAACTTGGGATATTTGGACAATCATCTCCACATTCAGAGAACATAACAGGACGTTTTGGTCTCACCTTTGCCAGGAACCAGGCCTCGAGTTCTTTCTTATTATTGGCTGCAATGTGCTCATAGTGGTCTCTGATTCCAGCCATGACAGTAGAGAGGTCCTGTTGAGGAGCAGCATCCACCTCCACGTTGACCTTAACTCCTAACTGTGCCCTGAGAGCCAGCAGGTCCTACAAGAAATACCTGGTTACACTTGTGTTTCATTAGCTTTACTGTTCTCCATGTAGGTTGTGTTGATCTTACATCCTCATGGATGTGCCTCACGCGGATCAGCTCATCATTCAGGCCGGACAGCTGTAAGTCCAGGCTGGACCGGGCCAATTTCAGCTCATCCAGGACTGCCTTCAGCCCGGCAATGTCAGCATCCACTGACTGATGCAGATTCAGCTCATTTTCATACCTGAACACATCACAATGAGTTGAGGAAAGAATATTTTCAGGCTCAAAGCTTGATTTGATGTGGAAGGACAAAAAAATCTTAAACTGACTTGACTTGGAAGTCATCTGCGGCAAGTTTGGAGTTGTCAAAGGCGAGGACGAGGGCGGCGTTTCCACGAGTGGCATCGGCAATCTGAGAGAAGGAAACAGTCAGTGAAACAGTCCCAGGACATCTAGGTGCTGAACAGAAAGCAATAGAAACCAATGTCAGCGTAGCTTGGTGGCCACAGGGAGGCTCTAGAGAACCACCCAATGCTTCTTGTCTGTTTCAGATGATTTATTTACGTCTTTATTGATCTGTTTTACCTGGATTGGACATCTGATAAATAATATGGTTTCTGGTTTAAATGTATTTTACTTAACCTTATTTATAGAACATAATTTTTTAGAAATTATGACAAATTATGATTGTAAAGGAAACTAAAAACTTACAAAACTAAAATATTAAAATCCTGATGAAGACTTAGAGAGCAGCGTTCAGCCCAACAAACAAATGAAATCACTCCTCAAACTTCTTTAGTTCTGACTCCAGATCAGGTCAGAGTCTAGTGAATTTGTCCCTCTGAGAAAAAGTTCTTGCATAGACAAGTCTTTCATTTATTTAGTTTAGACTTTTAATTGTTCCAGATTGGACACAAATCTTTTTTTCTTTTTTTTACCCATAGGGAACTTTTTAAACATCATGGTACATTTATCTACTCTGTCTTTTCTACGGCCATCACTCAAGCCCTCAATCCAAACATCTGATTGGTGGAACATGTTGAGGTCTGTCTGCTGCCTGACAAACCAGTCAAAGTTAACAGTATCGATAGCATTATCTTGAGTTTCTTGGTGGACTCACCTTGTTCTGCAGGTCATTGATGCGGATGTTGAAGGCGGTGTAGTCATGGGCGGCGGGTGTGATTTTGGTGTCCAGGAAGTTTCTGATCTTCAGCTCCAGCTCAGCGTTGGCCTTCTCCAGGCTGCGTACTTTGTCCAGGTAGCTGGACAGACGGTCGTTCAGGTTCTGCATGGTGGCCTTTTCGCTACTGGAGAGGTCGATGGCGTCGCTCAGGTTGAAACCTGCACCGGAGGCAGCAGCAGAGGTGAATTTGGCCTGTGAGACGCGGACTCCAGAGCCTCCAGCTCCTCCATAAACACTTCCGCCTCCATAGACGACCCTGTTGGAGGTACCCATCACGGAGCTCCTCAGTGGCGAGGCCACGTAGCTGCGGGTTGAGAAGGAGGTCATGGTTGCAGAGTGTTTGTCAGCTCTGAGAGGAGACTGAAGGGCTACTGGGACGATGCCTTCTTTTAAACCTCGAGATGTGCTTGGGGGGAGAGGGGTCGCCGGTTTGGTTGGGATGCCATACGTGCTGAAGTCTTGTCCTTGGGGCCAGACTGGAGACAAATATCAGCTGAGAAACTTGTTGTCTGTCAACAAGTCCAGTTCGCCTCAAAGGCCAACAGTTATTGTGTTACCTCCCATCAGGAGAGCACCCAGGGCCTCCGGTGGATTCCTCATTCTGACCCAACCCCGAATGGCCTCCTCCCCCCGCTGATCCAGTTTGACGAGTCCACATTGAGCCCCAAGGACTCCAGTAAGACCACAACGATACCTCACAGGTCAAAGAGAGATTCAAGGAGATTCAAGAAATAAAAAAAGGTAAAGTCAAAATGTTCTTGTCTCAGAAGGGTCATTGAAAATAAAGGATAGGAATAAAAAGTCATCACGCACAGACTATCTGCATTTAGGATCCATATTTTTCAGGAACTTTGAACTCTAAACAGTTTATTGATCAAACTTTTGTTCCTTTTATTGGCTCACAGACAAAAAGTGGCTCAGTCCTGTGTGCAATAAACTCAAGAAAAGACAACAGAGTGGAAATTAAATAGAACAACTGAAGTCATAGTTTGAATGATTTTAATGTATTTATGAATTAGTGGTGAGCAGGGAGGGCTCTAAAACACGTGCGTCAAACTCAAGGACTGGTGGCAAAATGTGGCCCGCCACATTATTTTATGTGGCCGGCGAAAGTATAACGCCCACGTATCTAAAAATAAATAGATCAAACGTCTGCTTTGACCAAAAACTAAATTTCCCACAATCAAAGTTAATGTCCGAGCTTGTGTTTGATGCTATTTTTCTTTACTCACTTGGATAGTTTGATTCTGGACTGGTGGAGTTATGTGGCCTTTAAAAGGATTTATGTTCTTGCAGAGCATCAAGCAAACATATTGTCTCTGTGTAACTGTAATGTTTGTAACTTGAATAAATAATAAATGCAGTTATTTAACATTACAGAGTAGTTATGTTTATTTTATATTACATTGAGTTACATTTAGTTACATTTACAGTATTAGTTACATCTGGCCATTTGAGGACAGCTGTTATGCTGATGTGGCCCTCAGTGAAAATGAGTGACACCCTGCTCTGCAGGATGAAATCACTTTATTTGCCATCGTTCTTTGGCTGGCATCTTCAGTAGTTTCACAAATAATAAAGCAGGAATGTTTCCTACCTACTCAACCTGTTTTTTTGTCCAGTTCAGGCCACTTTTGGTAGGACCTTGAATACCTCACAGCCCTGAGGCCGGTCCACATTCAGGCAACTTTCTTTTCCCGAGGCTGGGGAGGCTCAGATCTGAATGAAACTATACAACTATAATAATTGTAAATGAGTGACCAATGTGCAGATTGTTTGAAACTATTTACTGGTGCAATTCCAAATTTTCAAGATTTGTCTTTTATTGTCTTTCCTTATGGTTCTTCTTCCCCCACCTCCTTTGCCAAGAACACCTTAAACCCACTCAGGGTCCTATGAAATGTTCAAAAACTATGTAAAATCACATTTATAAATAAACTTATTATAGAGTCTCTGTGTAGAGCACAAGAAAACAGACATTGTTCAGTTCATCAGAATCATTTTATTTGTTTATCTGAGAACGGCTGACTGATGTTTGCAGTTTCTTTATTCAGTGTCCACTGTGGTGATGATGAGAGGCTTACCGACTGATGTCAACAGTCTGCATGAAAACACACACAAAAAAAAAGTACGTTAGCGTTGTCTTGGTAAATGCATACAGTTTAGCCTGAGCTTTTGAGTTAGCTGCAGACTGGTGAACTCACACTGACTCCCCATCGAGCAGTCTCCTGTACTCGGCGATCTCCATCTCCAGTCTGCTCTTGGTGTCCAGCAGCATCTGGTACTCTTGTGCCTGGTGTGTCAGGTCAGTTCTCAGACGGCTCAGCTGGTCCTCCAGAGTGACCACCTGACTCTGGTAACCCGCCAACATGTTAGCATACCGGCTCTGGGTGTCGGCGAGGGTCGCGGCAAGAGACGCTTTCTGTTGGTGAAGAAACGGTGTAAGTGAACAACTGAGGAACAGTTAATTGTTGGTCATACCTGGTAGAAACCCACCATGCTGAGCTGTGATTGGAGTTCGATTTCCAGGCTCTGCAGGGTGCGCTTGATTTCTGTAATCTCAGTGCGTGATGTCAGAAGGGTCTCTGTGCTTATGGCGACTTCCTTGTTGAGATCTGCAGACTACAAGAAGAAGAAAAGGAAGAAAAATCAGTTCTGAGTTAACGTGTTGCGATTATTCGACGTGTACGCTGATGACACTCTGTTGTTCATTGGTTTTGTTGCATCATTTCTACTGCCTGCTGCTCAGCATATGTATGAAGTAAACAATACATGTGTAAGTTTGACGGAAATTTCTTAAAAACATTTTTGGATGACTTCTCTTTTTCATTTTTTTTTAAACATTCTTGGCGTCTCTGACACTCACCTTGTTCTGGTACCAGTTCTCCAACTCCTTTTGGTTCTTGGCAGCAGCTGTTTCATACTGTTCTCTGATTCCAGCGATGACGGAAGTCAGGTCCTGCTGTGGAGCAGCGTCCACCTCCACGTTCACCCGACCGCCCACCTGGGACCTCAGAGCCAGCAGGTCCTGCAAGAGAACAAATCCAGGTTGAATTTTTCAGCAAAAATCCGTCTTTATAATGACTAGACAACTGTGATTGTCTTGTCCTCTGCTGTTTATTCGTAGTACAGGACCCTAGTCATGCCAGAGCTTATCCCACCGGGCTTTGGGCAATAGGCGGGGTACACCCTACTTGTGTCACCAGTTCAGATGGTTTAGTGTATCCATTTCACCTAAACTATCTGCCACTCTCTCTCTCCCTCTCTCTCTTTTACTTGACATATCTCTTTCCTGAATGCATTTCTCTTTCCCCACCAACAGGTCAAGGCGGATGACCCCCCTCCAGAGTCTGGGTCCTGACCAGAGTTTCTTCCTCAATGAGGGAATTTTTCCCTGTCACCGTCGCTTATGCTTGCTCTGGAGGGCATTGTTGGCTTACTATCTATTAAGCGCTTTGAAATGTCTTCAGATGTGCTTAAGCACGATATAAATAAAAGTTGATTAATAAACTATGTGTTTTGGGACGTGAAAGGAAGCCAGAGAACCGGGAGAAAAACCCCTCGCGGACTTGGGAAGAACAAACTCCGCCCTGAAAGGAATGTAACTTGGGACGTTCTTGAAGTTAGGCAACAGCGCTACCTACTGGGCTTCCGTTCTATATACAGTATGTTTTATTCTGGACACCTGCTGCAGTCGGATTCTCTTTAAGCGAAACATCTGATCAGATAAAAAAAAAGTTCGCCATGCAAATTTGGAACCTTTGATTGACTAATATCAACCTTGTAGTTTTAATTTTTATGTCTTGTGTCTGTGACACCACCAAGATTTCAGTTTTCAGTTTCTTGCCCACCTCCTCGTGGTTCCTCTTGAGGACAATCAGCTCCTCCCTCAGAGCTTCCAGCTGCATCTCCAGGTCGGACCTGCTCAGGGTGAGTTCGTCCAGAAGCCTCCTCAACCCGGCGATGTCGGCCTCCACCGACTGACGCATGGCCAGCTCGTTCTCATACCTGCACAACAAATAGACTTTTAGAGAGGGACCTCTAGTGGTCACGTGAGGAGCTACCCTGAATGAGGGCGGTTTATTTCTCTGAAACTCCAAAAACTGAAATCTTTGGCAGATTTAACTCTCATAAGATCTCTTGTTTTTCTCATACAGATTCTCTTAACAGGATTTATTGTCTTCATCAAAGCTGTCAGACATTTTCCTGATGTTACTTAAACCCAAGTGGGGACACGCCCTCTTCGAAAAGAAGCTGCTCTACTCCTGTAATGATGAAAAATCTGAGCGTTGATGTTATTTATGATCAATATGAGGAAGAGAGATGAGACATATACTTACTTGACTTTGAAATCATCAGCTGCTAGCTTAGCATTATCGGTAGCGAGGTAGATGGCTCCGTTTGCAGAGGTGGCGAGGAGGATCTGAAACAAGACAGAATGAACTGGTTTTTATTTTGTAAAAGTACGGTTTGAATTTCACGTCTTAACTTTCTGCAACCGCTCCAGGTAAACACAAGATGCTTCATGTCAAACTTTTATCATCACAGATGATGGAGTTCCTGTTTGTTCCAGACCCATGATGATGTTTTCTGTAATGAAGTACTGTGGTTCCAGTAGGGTGTGGCTGCAGGACCTGTTTTCGTTCATAGACTTCCTGCCTGGTCTTGATTCTGACCTTGGCCAGAAATCATGCAAATGTGAAACATTTCTGGTGGAGGATATTCTGGTCTGATTGGGCGTGGCTGATTCTGCCTTGAAACAACAATGCTGGAGTTTCTAGGTATAGAACTTTTCTGACCTAACCGGTTTGACCTTCAGATAAACGGCAGAAGCAGTTCTTACCTTGTCCTGCAGGCCGTTGATCGTGGCCATATATTTAGACCAATCATGGCAGTCAGGTGCGGTTTTGCTCTCCAGGAAGTTCCTGATCTTCAACTCCAGCTTTGCGTTGGCTGCCTCCAACTTGCGCACCTTGTCCAGGTAGGACGCCAGGCGGTCGTTGAGGTTCTGCATGGTGGCCTTCTCGTTCTCGGTGACACTGAGGGCGTCGCTCAGGTTGAAGGCACCACCGGCGCCACCGGCGCCACCGGCACCACCACCAGCAGCAAACCCTGCCCCAGCAGAGAAGCTTTTACCGCCGCTGGAGATGCGGATCCCGGACCCCCCGGCGCCGCCGTACACGCTGGGGGACCGCATGGAGCCCAGGCGGCTCCCACTGGAGTAGATGTTGGATCTTGCGTAGCTGGTCATGGTGGAGCCGTCTGCCTTCTCAGGTGGAGAGGAGAGAATGAAGGAGAGGTTGGACTCTCTCTTCCTTTTATGCCACCACCACCACGCTGCAGGGAGGGTTTCAAAGCTAGGGGGCCCCTCCACCGCCTCAGGGCCAATGACCCAGAATAAACAGACGAGATATCGAAGTGAGACTCACAAAGACCCGCCTGTTGCACAATGACTCCTCTGTTTGCCTTCAGGTGACACCGCTGTTTGCTCAGGTGTATCTTCTTTCCAGCCAACCGGTTCTAGAACCAGAGACCCTCAAATCCTCCCCCACCTCACCCCCCACCCACCACCACACGCCCCCTTCATGCCTCCTTGCTTGTCCAGACCCGTTTTATCCTCCGAGTCCTGCAGAAAGGCCAGACTTTTCTATTTCAGGTTAACGCTGAAATCCTTTGTGCCAGCTATCGTTTCAGGTTGTGACAGAACCGGAGACACGTTTACACGGAATCCAGTACATGGTGGTAAATAAACAAGAAACCTATGGGGGTAACTCAGTGCCACAAGTGGAGATAATCACAAATCAATGTTGGTAATTATTTTGTTCTGCCAATAAAACATCACCTATTTAAATCCTTCATCAAATTTAATGGAGGATTTTAAAACTTGTTTTTCTTTGGCAAATATTTACAATTTATGTTGTAGAAATGTGCTTCAAATGTTGCTGGAATCTGTGGTCCACTTCCTGGTCACATGACACCATGTGGGACTCACAGCGCACACTAATAAGGATGTATCAGATAGATATAATAAATTTTCAAGTTTTAAAGACCCTCTGAAAGACCATTGAAACATTAATTATCTTTCTGGATTGAGTTATATTTGTACTTCCAGTTTTATTTTGAAAGTTCATTTCCCTGTAATGTTTTTCCTCAGCATTTCCTGTCTGTTGTTTCGTCTGTTGGTTTCACCTGTGAACCGCCTCATCTGGGTTTTGGAGTTTGTGTCGTTCTATTTTGACATTGTCATGATCATTTCTCTGCTTTGTCCTTCAGCTGCTCCAGTTTTCTCCGCAAATGTAAGTGGAAGAGAAATATTCTCTTTATTAGTGTCTGAATGTTTCTGTGAAGAAACTCCTGAACAAATCAGGACAGAAATTCACCATTCAACAGGGTGGGGTCACCAGAACAACCCAACTGAACACTGGTGATGGTAAAGGTTGGATTCTGTCACAGCTACCCATTTTATTTTGAAATTCCATTTTTTTGTGTTTTGTTCCCTCTTCCACCCGACGTCTTCATTATGTATCACTGTAAACATCTAAGATTCTATCAGGTTCCTCATAAATGTTCGCACAGCGTAGCATCAAATGTTTATAAATGTGATCAACAAAAGATCTTGAAAGGAGTGAACAGAAAGACAATTTTCAGTTCATCAGAGTCATTTTATTTCTTCACTTCTGAGAACGGCTGACAGACGTTTGTTGTTTTGTCTTACGACTTGTTTTCAATGACACTCGTGGTGGTGGTCTGTTGAAAAACACAAAGAAAGTATACCATTAGCTTTGTTTGACGCCAACTACATTTGGTTATTGAATACCATTAGCTTTGCTCTTTTAGCGTTAGCTGTGAACTGGTGAACTCACAACGACTCCCCCATCAAGCAGTCTCCTGTACTCGGCGATCTCCAACTCCAGTCTGGCCTTGGTGTCCAGCAGCATCTGGTACTCTTGTGCCTGGTGTGTCAGGTCAGCTCTCAGGCAGCTCAGCTGGTCCTCCAGAGCGTTCACCTGACTCTGGTAACCCGCCAACATGCTGGCATACCGGTTCTTGGTTTCGGCGAGGGTTGCCCCAAGAGACGCTTTCTGTTGGTGACGAAACAGTGTTAGGAGAACAGTTGAGGAACAGTTGATTCGTGGCCATGTCTAGTAGAGACCCACCATGCTGAGCTGTGCTTGGAGTTCGATTTCCAGGTTATGCAGGGTGGTTGTGACTGTCTTAATCTCAGAGCGTGATGACTGAAGGGTCTCTGTGCTCACGGCGACCTCCTTATTTAGCTCTGCAGACTACAAGAAGAACAAAAGTCATGGAAGAAAAATCAGCTATGAGTTTTAAATGTCCGAATTACTCGACGTGTACACTGATGACACTCTACTGTTCATTGGTTGTGTTGCATCATTTCTACTTTAAACTACTCAGGGTTGAACCCATGAATGAAGTAAAAAGTACATACAACTAAATTAGAGTAAGATTATAATTATAAAACATTTTTAAAGAAGTTGGCTTCTCAAGTTGTTTTTCATGGAACATTTGTAGCATCACTGACATGACAGGTTTTTATCACTAACCTTGGCATCGAACCAGTATTGCAAGTCTCTGTGGTTCTTGGCGGCGACTGCTTCATATTGCTGTCTGATTCCATCAATGACAGAAGTCAGGTCCTGCTGTGGAGCGGCGTCCACCTCCACGTTCACCCGACCTCCCACCTGGGATCTCAGAGCCAGCATGTCCTGCAAGAAAAGAAGTCCAGGTTAAATTTGCGCTACGAGTCCATAAAACAGATTGCCCCAAACAGCTTTACGACATGGATTGTTGGCTGAAACCTTTATGATGAGGTTCAGTTTTTGGTTTCTTGCTCACCTCGTCGTGGTTCCTCTTGAGGATGATCAGCTCCTCCCTCAGAGCTTCCAGCTGCATCTCCAGGTCGGACCTGCTAAGGGTCAGTTCGTCCAGGAGCCTCTTCAGCCCGGCGATGTCGGTCTCCACTGACATATGCATAGCCAGCTCGTTCTCATACCTACACAACAACAATCAAATAGGTTGCTTCATCTGAGAGAGGGTCCTCTAGTGGTCATGTGAGGAACTACCACCAATCAAAAGCACGGCTATCACAGTTGTTCGAAAGGATGGAATTCATGGAAAACACATTGTTATTTATGATGAATATGAGGACCAAATGTTTGGGCAGAGTTAAGACATGCACTCACTTGATTTTGAAATCATCAGCTGCTAGCTTAGCATTATCGATGGCGAGGCAGACAGATCCATTCACAGCGGTGGCATCACGGATCTGAAACAAGTCGACACAATCAACTGGAAGGGTTTTTATTTCTTAAAAGATTTGAACTTCACGTGTCAACTGGTGTTTGACCTGATCTCTGCTGTACCTTCTGATGAACGACAGAACTGGTCTTACCTTGTCCTGCAGGCCGCCGATGGTGGCCATGTATGCAGTCCAGTCATGGCCCGCAGGTGCAGTCTTCTGTTCCAGGAAGTTCCTGATCTTCAGCTCCAGCTCAGCGTTGGCTGCCTCCAGCTTGCGCACTTTATCTAGGTAGGACGCCAGGCGGTCGTTGAGGTTCTGCATGGTGGCCTTCTCGTTCTCGGTGACGTAGAGGGCGTCGTTCAGGTCGAAGGCACCACCAGCACCACCAGCAGCAACAGCATAGGAGTAGGATCTGTTGGAGACACGGATCCCGGATCCTCCGGCGCCGCCGTACACGCTGGGGGACCTCATGGAGCCAAGGCGGCTTCCGCTGGAGTAGCTGATGGATTTTGCGTAGGTGGTCATGGTGAAGCTGTCTGCCTTCTCGGATGAAGAGGAGAGTATGAAGGGTACGCTGGACTCTCTCCTCTTTTTATGTCATCAGCACCACGTTGGGGTGGGGTCCAGAACCAGGGACCCGTCCACCGCCTCAGGGCCAGACATCCAGTATAGATGAACAAGCAGGTGCATCACGTTAACTTACATGCTTCTCATAACTTTGTTTGCCTACAGGTGACTCCATCCTTTGTTCAGGTGCATCTTTCCTCCTTTTATCTCAGCGTACTGGATTCTTTTTCTTTCGAGCGACAACCTGAAACCTTTTGTGAAATCTAGCCAACCCGGTTTGGACACCATGAGACAATGTTTTGCACTGAAACTCTGAAACTGGTTTCAGTGCAAAAAAGACAAAAGTATGGAGGTATTTCATATGTCACCAGATGAAGTTCCTACAAAGATGACAAAAAGACCTTTGTTTCACTACATACTGATTCTTCCTCCAGGACAAATTCTCTGACTGCTCCAGTTTTGTCCAAAAACGTAAGTGGGCCAGTTCTGTCTTCAGTTGGTTCATCTGGACTTGTTTCAAGCATCCAGCAGGAAAACGACACTTTATTCATGACAGACCCCTGCTGAAGTTGTTGTAATTGATCAATGAGCAAAAACATTATGTTCAATGTAAGTCAGCAAACATTTCAGTGCTTGTTTTGCAGAGTTATTCGCCTGATGTCCTGACAACCAGCGAATGCACTGATGACTGCAGTTCCCCTTTTTGCCACAACCCCGCGGGGGCAGCACTGCTGCGTTCATGCATCTGCCTTACTCGTCTCCCCCTGTTGTTGCTGTTTGTTGTTGTGTCTGTTAGCGTCTCAGAGCGTCAGGCTTCCCACCTTGGATATGTTACCGTTTATCATGGCTCTTTTCACTCGCTCTTGTACTTTGCGTAAAGAAACTTTCTAAAGACGTTTGGTTTATTGTTGGTTTTGCTAGTTCGGGAGTTTCAATTGAGACGTAATACGTTCTGTGTTAGTGTCTGGGGTTTCTTCTTTAAGAAGGTAGTCATGTGACCGAGGCAAGCATCTTGCGTCAAGGGTGACTGATAGACAAATGGGGTGTAGAGAATTCGATAATTTTCCAAAACAGAGCGTCGTTCAGAATCAGATAATAAATAAAACATAATAAAATAATGATTTGTATGCTTTCTATACGGCCCAGTACCAATAGGTTGGAGTCTAAAGATAAGTTACTTCACCGTACTACAGTATTTTATTTCATTATGTGTTGTTTTAATGTCTGTAATTATTTCTGGTCAATCTTAGGGAATAGAACTTCAGTATTTAAAGTTATGACAATTAAATGAACTCAAATAGTGATTATAGATGGAAATGTAATAAATACCAACTTACAAACCATTCAACTTACTAACAGCCTCTTGGAACCAATCATATTACTGCAGTATAAACACTAACAGTACTCTAATATCTAATTGATTTTATCTGATCGATATTGTGGTTGAAAAATTAAAACGTAAACATTAATATTTCCCAACTGGATGAAGACATTGGTTTAAAAACAGGAAATACTTCCTAAAATCTACTTAAAGTCGTTGGTTAAAATTCAACCGCCCCGAGTAACATTTACGAGAAAAGGTGGATCGGCTCCAAACTCCGGTTAGATGAGTGTCGTTAAAATGTCAAATAAATATTTGAATGTTCCCTTGCTGAAATCTTTTTTCTTGAATCTCTTAAAATAGAACCGAAGGAAACAGGATTTCAAACGTGAACTTTTATTGTATTTTCTGCTCAGAGACTCCCCAAACGCCGGGAACAGATGCCTCGACATCTGGTGACGGATCCCCTCAGACCCGGGTTGGCGTTGGTGGGTGGGCGTGTCCTCCGAGCGGCCTCATATGATCTTACTGACGGACTCGGTGGTGGAGCTGACCACCCTCCCGTCCACGATCTCCTCCACCACGGTGATGACCTTCTGCTTGGTGGTGACGCTGTGGGAGGAGATCAAATTCGTCAGTCGGACCAAGAAGAACAACTGACGTGTTTCAGACTCAACTTTATTTCCAACGGTTTCTCACCTGCTGCTCATCTCGCCCTCCAGCAGCCTGCGGTACTCGGCGATCTCCATCTCCAGGCGGGTCTTGATGTCCAGCAGCATCCGGTACTCACTTCCCTGCCGCTCCAGGTCGGCCTTCAGCTGCATCAGCTGCTCCTCCAGGCAGGTCACCTGGTTCTGGTACCCGGCCAGCATCATGGCGTAGCGGTTCTGGGTGTCGGCCAGCGAGCCTTCCAGGGATGCTTTCTGCAACACAGAGTTGGCATGACGAGACGCTGGCGGAGGCGGCGGTGGGAGGAAGCGACGCTCACCATGCTGAGCTGAGACTGCAGTTCGATCTCCAGGCTCTGCAACGTCCTTCTGACCTCGGTGATCTCGGATTTGGACGTCTGGAGGGTTTCAGTGGTGACGGAGAATTCCTGCTTCATGTTTTCTGTCTGCGGACGAACATCCGTTTGATTCAACAAAGGTAAAACAAAGGTAAGAAACCCCGCCCTCTTTTTACGCCATACTGACTCATAAAATCTAGGTTTTCACTGAATCCTGGCTGAAGTTCATTCTGGGTTCGTTTAGTCATGACTGCGTTACAGATGAAGTATGTTCACCATGTTTGCGTTGTTTAGCTTGTTAGCTATTTAGCATGCATGAAACAGACAATCTCATGAGCTATGTCGATAGCACGGCTAACACGTCACCTTTGTGTTGTACCAGCTCAGCAGTTCTTTGTTGTTTTTGGCGATAAGGCTCTCGTAGTGCTCCCGTATCTCGGCCATGACCTTAGAGAGGTCTGCTTGCGGCGTGGCGTCCACCTCCACGTTCACCTGTCCGCTCATCTGATCTCGCATCAGCATCAGCTCCTACGAGGAGAAAGGAGGTCAAGACCAGAAAGCCTCCTTCAGGACGAGAGTTTTTACCCGAGGTCTTTGAGAGTTCGCTGACCTCCTCGTGGTTCTTCTTGAGGTAGATCAGCTCCTCTTTCAGGGATTCGATCTGCATCTCCAGGTCGGCCCGGGCCAGAGTCAGTTCATCCAGAACCTTCCTCAGTCCGTAGATGTCAGCCTCCACCGACTGACGCATTCCCAGCTCGCTCTCGAACCTGCAGGTTCGACCACAGAGGAGGAAACCGGTTAGCCCGCTAACCCGCTAACGCTCCTGGCCTTCAGCATCTCTCCGAGCTCCTATGTTTCCACCACATTGTTGACTTCATACGAAAATTAATTGGCATACTACTTAGCTTTGCAGCTACTTGGGAAAGTTATACATCAGTAGGATTACACAAAAGCTACTGGACCGATCCCAAAACTTCACGCCGGGGCCTAGACGGGCCAGGTGAGGTCTTGGCAGAGGTGTGTTTGAATCCGGTCCAGGACCGTTTTAACCCCTTACTTGACCCTGAAGTCGTCAGCAGCCAGCTTGGCGTTGTCGATGGACAGGTAGATGGTGCCGTTGAGTCGGGTGGCATTCTGGATCTGGAAGGTGAGAGGGAAACTTTTACCTCAAAAAACAGATTTTTCGCATCTCGAGTTCACGCCGAAGGTCATGCGATGGCGTCATGACGACACCCATGGTCAAATCAGATCGCGTCGAATCATTTAGACGATGACCGGTTAGTTTAAACCAGGTTGAACCTACCTTGCCCTGCAGGTCCGCGATGGTGACGAAGTAGGCGCTGTAGTCCCTGGCAGTCGGGGAAGTTTTGCTCTCCAGGAACTGCCTGATCTTCATCTCCAGCTCCAGATTGGCCCCCTCCAGCTTGCGCACCTTTTCGAGGTACGTGGCCAGTCGGTCGTTCAGGTTCTGCATGGTGAACTTCTCGTTGGCACAGAGGTCCACACAGCCATCGCCACCACCGCCGCCTGATGAAACGGCGACGTAGCTGAACCCGCTAGAACCTCCGCCAGTGGAGCCGACGCCAAAGCTGGAGGCACCTCCGCGGCCGCCAAACATGGAGGAAGAGGAGGCGGTGCCGGTGGACATCCGCACCTTAGAGCCGAGTCCGCCGGTACTCATGGAGGAGCTGAGTCGGTAGCTGCCGCCTTGAGATGAGCTTCTCATAGACATGGTGGTGGAGTGGTGAGGAGAGCGCCGCTGGAGACGAGGGAGTGAGGAGCTCCGATAACGGCTCATTATTTTATACCATTAAATGATCAGGAGGAGGAGGAGGGATGGGAGGAGCCTCCCGTCCTTGTTTAACTCCACAGCGGAGCGTGTTGTTTGTGGGTGTGGAACCCAGCCGGACATAACGTGATAATTGAGTTGTGACGGATGGCTGAATTAAAGTTTTGCTAAGAAGCTCTGCAGGACGAGTTCAGACCTGGATGACATTTAGAACTGAAGTTCACTCTGAATAAAAGCTTCACCATCAATCAATCAGCAGCGGTGAAAGAAGCTGATGGGATTGAAAGGCGACTTTGTTCCAGACGTTCTGGGTGCAGCGCGGTTCCCTTCAGGCACCAAGACCTTCAGCGACCTCCCATGACTCCGAAGGGATCAGAGGATGTGGACCACGACCAGGCTCACGACTCACGCTAGGCACGCCGTCTGCAGCCGCTGATGCTGCTAACCTGAAGGCTAACCTGCCCCGGATGAAGTGCAGATACAGTTAGCATTAAAGATCTGCAGATAATGTAGCAACGCTGTAGCTACAGCTAGCATTAAACACCTACAGTTAGCTCTCAAACCCGTGTTAGCAAATCTGCAGCTACAGCAAACATTAACACATACAGCCAATGTTAGCATGTCTGTGACTGCAGCTAGCATGGAACATCTGCAGCCACTGTTAGCACTGCTGTAGCTACAGCTAGCATTAACCCCGCGAGTTGCATGGAATTTTTTTTTTTTTATGACATTTTAAAATCTCAGACCTGGAAACACATAAATGGTCATATTGATCAGTTATTTGGTTCTTGACTGAACTTTTATTTTATTTTATGTGTTTATTTCTTGTATTTTCGTGGTTTTCTCTGCCGTTTCCACGGTAACAGGGTGATTTGTCAGGCGGATTCTGGTTCTCGTCCTCCAAGTGTTTTATTTAATCCAGTTTAAGGAATTTATCTTCAGTTTATTTCATTTCAAACCAGCTGGACTGCCCCCCCTCCCCCTCATTAACCTGTCAACTTTCACCTGAATGCATCGCCCGCGGCAACGACCTTATGCAACAGATATACCTTGAGTGGGCGTGGCCTGTCGCCCACGGCGACGCTCAGGCATGTTCCTGTGGGACAACTTCACCTGTGAAAGTGAAGTGACTCAAAATAAACAAGTAAAAAGTTTGTCTATTGAAACGTCTGAAACGACGACCGCATCCGTACGAGACGCGTTGCCGTGGCGACTTTGCACGACCTCCTTCCATCGGACGTTTTTTGACTTTCTGCGTCTTTGCGGACGTGGAACTCGCCCGCGTCGTCTTTTCTCTACTTTCACTCTGGATGTTCTCACACCGATCAATCACCTTGGTGATTGACGTGAGATGACGGTCGCTCCTCCTCCTCCACCTCCTCCTCCTCCTCCTCCTCCTCTTCCTCAGAAAGTGACAAAAATTCTTCGGATTTTCCGTTTGTCTCCTCGGGGCTTTTTCTGTCTCGTAGAACCCGTCTCACGGAAACATTTGCACCAAAACCAAGACAAATATTTGTGTCTCGACACGAACCTGTCAACAGTTTGGCTCCTGAACGCAACACGGAGCAAACAGCAGCCGCTGAAAGAAGTGGCCAGAAGTATGTGGACACCAGGTGGTTCTGGGTGTGTCCACCTCCCTTCTGTTCCACCAGGCAAACCAGGGGATCCCAAACCCAGAAATCAAAATTTCCAAAAATTACAGTTTAACCCTTCAAAGCCAAATGTATTCTGATACATTCTGATTCAGTCAGCGTCTTCAAATTTTGATTTTTCTGCATCATAAATTTGTATAAATCAGGTTTTTCAGGAAAAATCGACAATCAGACACATGCACCTGCATTTTCCTTGTAAAAAAAACTACATTTAGGCATATATATATATATATATATATATAAATGTATGTGTATATATAATAATAATATAATAATAACACATTTAATTTAAAGGCTCCCTTCCCGACACTCAAGCTCACCGTACAAGATAACACAAAGTCTATTTTACAATCAACAAAAAAATAAAATAAAAACGTATGTATGTGTATACGTATATATGTGTACATATATGTCTCCCCACCTATATATTTGAATAAGCTCACTTGACAAAGTCTCACGCTGTCACCAACTCTCCCACTACCTGTCAATCAAACGCCCAACCAATCACGGCATATTTTTCCACGTTGATTTTTGCGTACGTTGGGTGCGCTTGGTTTATAATACCAATAAATTTGTTTTCATGTGTTTGGTATGAAGTCTGATATTATTGTGTTATCGTAGAAGTTCCACAAGTTCCTGCTAGTGTATACATACAGTATATATATACTGTATACTGTATATATATATATATTTTTGTAATTTTTTTGGTAACATCTGTCAGAAGGTTCCATTAGACCTTACTTTCTTAAAATTCGATGTTCTGTAAATTATTTCATGGTTCAGGCGTTAACGGATTATTAAAAATGATGAAAGAATTGGTCGTTGATCTGGCGTCTCATTGGACGGTAACAACGTGAGGTCATCTGGATGTTTTCACTTTAAATCACTCTCCTGCAATTACATTTGTTGGTTTTTGTGTCCTGCAAATTTTAAAATTTGCTCCAAATCTGGAAGTTTCTGTTCATTCCTTCTGGAAGGAATAATTCATTCAGCTGTTTTATCTATCCTCAGTTGTGGTATTTTAATCTCTTCGTAGCTCCGCCCACACAGGAACGGCCCGCTGGCGTTGTGGTCAGACGCTGAGCGTCTGATTCTCTAATATGCAAACAACAAACTTTTAAAAAGACGCCTGAAGCCACGACGCTCAAACGTTTTACATTCCATCTTCTCGTGTTCCGACGCGTCGCTGCTTCCAGCGCCGCTGCACATCGTTACCTTATAAGGAAACGTCAGGCGGGATCTCCTTCAGTCAATTATTGACATTTACTGGCGCAAAAATGCTAAAAGCATCAGATGGAAATCGTTAAAGTAAATCTAATCTAACATAAATGTTATTGTAAAAAATAAATCAATTCATGATCAGAAATCTTCAAATCACAATAACTTTATTGATAAACCTTTGGAGTCCTTCAGTTTTAGACGACCTGTTGTGTAGCTCATCCGACGTGAGGCGTTCACAGTCTCCTCCTCCTCACCTGGTCGTTTCACTAGTTTTGGCCACAAACAGGTTTTTTTTATTGTTCGACTGTCACTTTGGACCGATCCGTTCACACCTGTGCCGCCTCCTCTTCTTCAGGTGTTGTCACGACTCGTCAAAGGTCAAAGGGTGTGTCCTCGACACGCAGAAGCTGATTGGCTGAGCAGCTGTGAGAAAAAGCATTGAGTTAAATAGAGTGATTATTATAAAGCTTATCATCAATGTGTGTGTGTGTGTGTGTGTGTGTGTGTGTGTGTGCGTGCGTGCGTGCGTGCGTGCGTGCGTGCGTGCGTGTGTGTGTGTGTGTGTGTGTGTGTGTGTGTGTGTGTGTGTGCTTACAGACCTGTTCCAGCCGGTCTTCATGCATACCGTAGTAGTCACACCCCCCTGTACATTAATACATGTGAAGAACTCGGTTGTGTAACAGTGACCCCCCCCCCACACACACACACACACACACACACACACACCAAACACACACTAATGATTATCATTATAATCATTATAATCATGATGTCTGTTAAAACATGAACTGAAGTTTATCCACAAAATACTGATGAAAGAAATCTGAACAAGATACACAAACATCTAGTACTACCATCTAGTACTACCATCTAGTACTACCATCTAGTACTACCGTCTAGTACTACCGTCTAGTACTACCGTCTAGTACTACCGTCTAGTACTACCATCTAGTACTACCATCTAGTACTACCATCTAGTACTACCATCTAGTACTACCATCTAGTACTACCGTCTAGTACTACCGTCTAGTACTACCATCTAGTACTACCATCTAGTACTACCATCTAGTACTACCGTCTAGTACTACCGTCTAGTACTACCATCTAGTACTACCATCTAGTACTACCATCTAGTACTACCATCTAGTACTACCATCTAGTACTACCATCTAGTACGAACATGCAGTACTAGCATGCAGTATTAACAAATGTAGTACTAGCATGTAATACCAGCATGTAGTACTAGCATGTACTACTAGTACATGCAGTACTAGCATGCAGTACTAGCATGCAGTACTAGCATGTAGTACTAACACATGTAGTACTAACACATATAGTACTAACACATGTAGTACTAACACATGTAGTACTAACAGATGCAGTACTAACACATGTAGTACTAACACATGTAGTACTAACACATGTAGTACTAACAGATGCAGTACTAACACATGTAGTACTAATACATGTAGTACTAACACATGCAGTACTAACAGATGCAGTACTAACACATGTAGTACTAACACATGTAGTACTAACAGATGCAGTACTAACACATGTAGTACTAACACATGCAGTACTAACACATGTAGTACTAACACATGCAGTACTAATAGATGCAGTACTAACACATAAAGATGCAGTACTGGCACATGCAGTATTAACACATGTAGTACTAACAGATGCAGTACTAACACATGTAGTACTAACAGATGCAGTACTAACACATGTAGTACTAACAGATGCAGTACTAACACATGTAGTACTAACAGATGCAGTACTAACACATGTAGTACTAACAGATGCAGTACTAACACATGTAGTACTAACACATGCAGTACTAACACATGTAGTACTAACACATGCAGTACTAATAGATGCGGTACTAACACATAAAGATGCAGTACTAACACATGTAGTACTAACAGATGCAGTACTAACACATGTAGTACTAACAGATGCAGTACTAACACATGTAGTACTAACAGATGCAGTACTAACACATGTAGTACTAACAGATGCAGTACTAACACATGTAGTACTAACACATTCAGTACTAACACATGTAGTACTAACACATGTAGTACTAATAGATGCAGTACTAACACATAAAGATGCAGTACTGGCACATGCAGTACTAACAGATGCAGTACTAACACATGTAGTACTAACAGATGCAGTACTAACACATGTAGTACTAACAGATGCAGTACTAACACATGTAGTACTAACAGATGCAGTACTAACACATGTAGTACTAACAGATGCAGTACTAACACATGTAGTACTAACAGATGCAGTACTAACACATGTAGTACTAACACATGCGGTACTAACACATGTAGTACTAACACATGCAGTACTAATAGATGCGGTACTAACACATAAAGATGCAGTACTAACACATGTAGTACTAACAGATGCAGTACTAACACATGTAGTACTAACAGATGCAGTACTAACACATGTAGTACTAACAGATGCAGTACTAACACATGTAGTACTAACAGATGCAGTACTAACACATGTAGTACTAACACATTCAGTACTAACACATGTAGTACTAACACATGTAGTACTAATAGATGCAGTACTAACACATAAAGATGCAGTACTGGCACATGCAGTACTAACAGATGCAGTACTAACACATGTAGTACTAACAGATGCAGTACTAACACATGTAGTACTAACAGATGTAGTACTAACACATGCAGTATTAACACGTGATAGTACTCCAGTTTTTCTACTGATGACGTTTCATTTTCATCCTTTTCGGACGTTTGATGCGTTTCTGTTCTGATGCTGTTGAAAATCCGAAATGTGCAGAGACTCCTCCTCTGACCTCTGACCTTTGACCTCCTGACCCTTACATATCCCCACCATTAGCAGTGGCTGTAAATGACGGATGACCTCTGGTTCTTCACGTTGAGACGTCAGACTGGTCCAACTTCTGCGTCAGAACGCCTGAACGTTGTTTCAGGTCCGTCTCCAAACCAGGGAGCATCATGGGAAAACGTCTGTTTGTTTAACTCAAACTGAAACTTTTCTGTATTTCGGATTTAATACAAATAATAATTGGAATATCTCTTAAGTCTTTGTTTTAATTCCAATAGTTTTTTTTACAGTTCATAAAAATCAAATAAGAATCGAGGGGTAGTCGTGGTGAGGAGGGCTCCCTGTTGAAGCTGCTGACCCCACGACCCCACGACCCCGCGACCCAACTCCGGATAAGACGGGGAAGATGGATGGATGGAAAAATCAAATCAGTAAATTTCAAATAATCAGTCAAAGGATTCATATCCACAGATAATTTCTGCTCTCAGAACCGGGCCAGACTCTCACAGGCTGCTGGGACTCTGGACTCTGGTGGACCAGAACCAGCAGCTGAGACGGACCCCAAACCGTCACTGAGGACACGACGCTCTGGACCCAACGACCTACCAACCTACGACTCCACGGGAGACCGAGGTGGTTCCAGGTAAAACCTGACGATCACTTTATCATAATCATCGTCGTCCTCATCTGCTAAATTACCCATGATTCCAACAGTCATCTTCAGTCTTATCTCAGACACTTGTTGGCTCCGCCTTCTCAGACGCCACACCTTTTCGCCTAGCGCCACAGGTCTATCGATCAGCAGAGATCTGCTGCCTTCCGATGGCCAGAGTGAGAATCACACCTCGTCATCCTCTTGATAAAGTGATTTCACTGATGCTGATTTCTGGAGACATTTTCAAATCAGAAGTGTTTTCCTAGTTTAGTGGGAATTAATCTGGTTTAAGTTAACCAGTGTCTGATTCAACAAGACAAACATTATTTTTATTAATCAGCTTTAATTACATTAAAAAATCCAGAAACCCATTGTTTTTGACAAAAAAAAAAGACATGGATTAAAGAAAATCAAAAAGAAAATATTTTAAGACCACAATGAAAAAAATGACAAAAAAATGTTTCTAAAATTTAAAAAAAAATTAAAAAGTAAAGTCCCATTTTTACTTTTTACTCATAACCAGAAGAATCTAAGTTTGTTTTAATGTAATGTTATTTTAATTCACATGATTTTAAATTCATACACAACTAATTTTAAGTGGTAACACTTTGACACGTGAAAACCCTGATGTATATTATGTTTATTTTTTATAACAAAGAGCAAAAGATCCCAATCATGTAAACTCAATAAAAAAGCATAATGTTCTGCTGGATGGGAGGAGCTTAGAGGCGTCAGCTGTTTTGTGCTTCCACCAATGAGAGCCAAGCTTCAGGTGCACGGAAACAAACGGAGGTCACGGGGTTGTCACTGGTGAAAACTTCCAGCCAGTGTGATGTCACTCCCTAGTTATCCAATCAGATGCATGATGTAAGGTGTATGATGTCATGTATTCAACCATCTCTGGAGGAGAGGGGAGGGGCCTGAAAGGTAGGGATTTAATTCCTTTAAGAATTTTTTACTTTTCTTTACAAATACAAACAATGATTACAGTTCTAGCTAAACTAAGATAAGCTATTGTTGCTTCACAAACATGTTAGCATCAAAAAAATAGATGAAGCCAATAAAATATCACCAATATGACAATAATCGATTTTTAAAAATTAACGACGAAATACAGTACGGATGTTCAGATTCCACTGATAAACACTTTATTTTTAGGAATTTAAAAAAACTTTACTCCGATTTTATCGCCTTCACCAGGAGCTAATTTTTAATCAGAACAGATTCTGAAACTGAATTTACACCAGAGGTCTTCACGTCCTCTTTGACACGTTCAGCCCATTTCCTTGTCAGAGGTTTTTAAATGACGAACAACAAATAAAGTGATAAATAACCTTCTGGTCAAACCGTTTCAATTTTTTCATATTTTAATTTTTTTTTTAATTTTGGGGTTTCAGAGGATTAATGCATAAATCAATATCTCTGCATCATTGTTTTTTTCTCACCTGCAGCTTTTTGTTGTTTTTGTTGTTTGTCCTGACTTCCTTTCTGCCCCGCCGCCGAGATTGACAGAGCTGCCATCTTGCAAACACTGATCCTTTCCTTGATGCCTCCACCGCCGCTGCCGGTGCTTCTGACTGGCCGGTCGCTGCTGCTGATGACCCGCCCCCCCGTGCCAGAAGAGCCGCCGGTCTTTCCTTCACCTCGACTGCCGCCATTGCCACCGGTGCTGGTCAGTTTAGGCCCGCTCCCTGGGCTTTTATTGCTGTGTCCACCAACTGTTGGAGGGCTCACCCATCCACTACTACCCATACTGGCGCTCCTCCTCCCCCTGGGGCTTGGGGATCTCACGTTGCCCTTACGTGCACTGGTTGAGCTGTAAACAGGTTTCCATTCACCACTGGCAGGGCTAGAGAATTTCCCAGTCTTTCCACCACTACTGGTGCTGCTGCTACGTCTAACAACACCTAAGCTGAACCTACTACCGCTACCAGCATTGACTCCTGACCTACCGCCTGTTTGGCTACTTGGCGGGCTGATCATTGGGTTCCGATTGGCAATGACCTCGTCTGGACTACTGCCGTGACTCACACGTTCAGTATGCCCACCATAGACTCTCCACTCCCCACTCCCCCTACCTCCAAACCTCCCAGTTCCTAATGATCCTGGGGGGCTTGTTGCTAGCTCCACTGGTACTGGAGAGATTACTTCCCTGTCTACATTGGGGAAACTATCGTTTCCAGTGAATCTGCTCATGCGTCCTGTACTCCTACCGTAGACTTTCCACTCCCCACTTCCTCTACCACCAAACCTCCCAGTTCCTAGCGATCCTGGTGGGCTTGTTGTTAATGCTATGGGTTCTGGTGAGATTGTCTCCCTGTTTGTGTTCGGTAAGCTATCACTGCCAGTCCAGCTGCTCATGCGTCCAGTGCTCCCACTGTAGACTCTCCATTCCCCACTCCCTCCACCACCAAACCTCCCAGTTCCAAATGATCCTGGTGGGCTGGGTGATAGCTCTCCTGGTACCGGAGAGACTACTTCCCTATCTGTACTTGGGACGCTATCATTCCCAGTCCATCTGGTCATGCGTCCAGTACTCCTACCATAGACTCTCAACTCCCCACTCCCTCCACCACCAAACCTCCCAGTTCCAAATGATACTGGTGGGCTGGGTGATAGCTCTCCTGGTACCGGAGAGACTACTTCCCTATCTGTACTTGGGACGCTGTCTTTCCCAGTGTAGCTGCTCATGCGTCCAGTACTCCTACCGTAGACTCTCCACTCCCCACTCCCTCCACCACCAAAACGACCACTTCCTAATGATCCCGTGGGGCTTGTTGCGAGCCCAGTGGGTAAAGGAGACCTTACTTCCCTGTCTGTATTTGGGGAGCCATCGTTCCCAGTACAGCTGCTCATTCGTCCAGTATTCCCACCATAGACTCTCCACTCCCTACTCCCTCCAGCACCAAACCTCCCAGTTCCTAATGATCCTGGTGGGCTTGTTGCTAGCCCAGTAGGCACTGGAGAGATTACCCTGCCTGTATTTGGAGTTTGAGCATCTGACTTGTGAACAGAACTGCCTTTCTCTTTGTTCTTTGTTTTCATGCCACGATGAACTGGTCCTGCAAATTCCAAGCTCCTCAGGCTTTTGCTTATCTTTAATCCAATCTGTCGAATTAGTTTTTTAGACTTCTTTGTACTTTTCTCAGTACCTTGACTCCTTTTTTCACCCTCAAGTGATCCAGAATGCAGACTACTACCGTCTGTCACTGACATCATGATGTTTCTATTTCTGTCCTCTTCTAACATGGCTTGATCACCGCCGAATGAAATGGACTGGGCTTCCTCTTTTGTTGAGAGAACGTATTTCTCAACTGGTTTTTCATGTACATTTTCCTCAGTTGAAATGAAACATAGGTCATCATCATCTTCAACATTTGGACTCAGACATACCTCATCATCTTCTTCACCATCTGGACTCATACATACCTCATCATCAACAGGACTCAAACTTGTGAAGTCACTGGGACTCAAATGTGAATCTGGACTTGTAACATTCTCCTCTAGATCAATTGGGAAGAATAAGTCATGTGTCATGCTCGTTGACAGCTCAAGATCAACTGGACTAAGCGGTATTTCTGAAGTCAAGCATGTTTCATGGACTCCTCCTGGTCTCGACCACTCTTCAGCGGTAGAAGTACTCAAGTCTGTAGACATTTTTGTCTGTGGGATAATTAGTGTTGCCTCTTGATCTGATTGACTAAAATGGAACTTGTCTGGCTCAACATATTTCGACTTTACCTTGTTGGTATCATCGACCTTGAGTTCTACTTCATTCAAATTCTCTGAAGTGTTTCTATTGTCTGTGATTCTGGTTGGACCAACCACTCTGTCAGTCCATGTACCTGCATTGTCCTTGACTTTGTATTGTTCATAATTGGTCCCTTCCACTTCTTCTACTTCTTCTCCTCTCTTTTCATGCCCTTTTATGTCCTTGTCATTCACCAGAGTCAAGTTTACAGAGGTTATACCTTGAGCCTCTTCTGACTTCAGAATATGAGAACCAGGGACACAGGATGTAACAGAAGCTTCTTCTTCCTCATCCATGACTTCTTCTGGAGTGTCCTGACTTGAAGGTAAATCCTGTTCAGAGTTTTGGTCCTCAGCCTGGATGAGAGTCACAGTATTTTTCATTTGAGCTGACAGCACAGGTTCTTTCTCTTTCTGAAACTCTTCAGAAGTGAAAGATTCTGGTTTTGCCTGAACAACAGTGATCGTGAGAGATTGATTGTCAGAAGCAAATGTGGTTGTGTGTGCATTTCTTCTCTCGAGGTTGTCATCACTGTCCAGGATACCCGAGGAAGCATTTATACTACAGAACATGGTATCTGTATCCCTGATAGCTTGGTCTTGTTCACCTTTTGATAGACTGGATATTGTCAAACTCTGATCTAAACTAAGAACAGGCAAACTATCCAAACTTGAAGGCAAAACTTTTACAGGAGCTTGATTCTTTGCCTGAATGGGGCTTTCCCTTCCCATCATGTGAGTTGACGCTACAGGTTCTGTCTCTTTTTGAACCTCTGAAGATGCTTGATGGAAAATAAAAGACTCTGGTTTTGCCTGACCAGTGACTTCCTTGTCTGGCTGTTTGTCAGAAACCAGTCCACTGATTCCTGTTGTAGTTTCACTTTTGATATTGTCATTATTTTCCAGGGTATCTACAGAAGTGTTTTCAACGCTTGATCCCAAAGTACCTTCAAGATCATCTGCTCCTTTCTTTTCTTCTACTGTTTTGTCCTTGTCTTCACTTGTGCTCAGGTCACCAGAGACCTCAACTTGAAACTTTTTTGATTCACTATTGACAGATCTTGAGTCACCAAATTGTGTAATTATAGCTTCTTTTTGCTCCCTTAAAGTCTCCTCTGGAGTTTCAGAAACTGAAAACACAAGTTTTGCAGAGGTTTCAACCTGGATTGAGTCCTCAGTGAGTTCTATTTGAGGGGGAACCAACACTTCTGTGTTTCTGTAGACCTGCGTAACTGTGTTATTGCTAGAACCAGCTGTTGTTGAATGTGTTAAATGTGGTTGTTGGTTTATTTCTGCTTCTGAACAAACAGTATTGGGGATCCCACTTTCAACGATGGGCTCTGATTTATGTGCTGGCAAATTAGCCTCCATAGCAGTTTGCTGGGAAGGTACAGGTTCTGCTTTTGCCTGGACAGCAGCGCCCCGAACAGGTTGCATGTCTAGAGCTGGTGGGAATCTTCCTCGTGGACATCTACCCTCAAGATTATCCTTGTCCAAGACAACCAGTGAAACGTTTGCAATGCATGACCCCATATTTTCCTCCTCCTTGACTCTGTTGTGTTCAAAATTTGTTGCATGGGTCAAAACCAAGATCTGATCTAATCTGATGATTTTTGAAGCACCTTCTACTTCTTGTCTTTCTACTTCCTTGTCGTCTTTCTCCTCCTCTAACGTAAGACGGTGCAGCTCAGAGAGTGGAGATGATGAAAGACCAACTTCTCTTGGGGATGCTTCTAAATTTAACGGCTCACATGTGGTAATGTTCTTGTTCTTAGCCTTGATGGAGTCCTCAGTTTCTGATGGTCCTTCCTTATATTTAATTTGAACTGACACCACAGGTTCTATCTTTCTCTGGAGCTCTTCAACAGTTTCTCTGGGAGTAGAAATGTCTGGTTTTGCCTGATCAGTGACTTCCTTGTCTGGCTGTTTGTCAGAAACCAGTGCACTGATTCCTGTTGTAGTTTCACTTTTGATATTGTCATTATTTTCCAGGGTATCTACAGAAGTGTTTTCAACGCTTGATCCCAAAGTACCTTCGAGATCGTCTGCTCCTTTCTTTTCTTCTACTGTTTTGTTCTTGTCTTCACTTGTGCTCAGGTCACCAGAGACCTCAACTTGAAACTTTTTTGATTCACTATTGACAGATGTGGAGTCACCAGATTGTGTAATTACAGCTTCTTTTTGCTCCCTTAAAGTCTCTTCTGGAGTTTCAGAAACTGAAAACACACGTTTTGCAGAGGTCTCAACCTGGATTGAGTCCTCAGTGAGTTCTATTTGAGGGGGAACCAACACTTCTGTGTTTCTGTAGACCTGCGTAACTGTGTTATTGCTAGAACCAGCTGTTGTTGAATGTGTTAAATGTGGTTGTTGGTTTATTTCTGCTTCTGAACAAACAGTATTGGGGATCCCACTTTCAACGATGGGCTCTGATTTATGTGCCGGCAAATTAGCCTCCATAGCAGTTTGCTGGGAAGGTACAGGTTCTGGTTTTGCCTGGACAGCAGCGCCCCGAACAGGTTGCATGTCTAGAGCTGGTGGGAATCTTCCTCGTGGACATTTACCCTCAAGATTATCCTTGTCCAAGACATCCAGTGAAACGTTTGCAATGCGTGACCCCATATGTTCAAAATTTGTTGCATGGGTCGAAATCGAGATCTGATCTAATCTGATGATTTTTGAAGCACCTTCTACTTCTTTTCGTTCTACTTCCTTGTCGACTTCCTCCTCCTCTAACCGAAGACGGTGCAGCTCAGAGAGTGGAGATGATGAAAGACCAACTTCTCTTGGGGATGCTTCTAAATTTAATGGCTCACATGTGGTAATGTTCTTGTTCTTAGCCTTGATGGAGTCCTCAATTTCTGATGGTCCTTCCTTATATTTAATTTGAACTGACACCACAGGTTCTATCTTTCTCTGGAGCTCTTCAACAGTTTCTCTGGGAGTAGAAATTTCAGGTTCTATTTTTCTCTGGAGCTCTTCAACAGTTTCTCTGGGAGTAGAAATGTCTGGTTTTGCCTGACCAGTGACTTCCTTGTCTGGCTGTTTGTCAGAAACCAGTCCACTGATTCCTGTTGTAGTTTCACTTTTGATATTGTCATTATTTTCCAGGGTATCTACAGAAGTGTTTTCAACGCTTGATCCCAAAGTACCTTCGAGATCGTCTGCTCCTTTCTTTTCTTCTACTGTTTTGTCCTTGTCTTCACTTGTGCTCAGGTCACCAGAGACCTCAACTTGAAACTTTTTTGATTCACTATTGACAGATCTGGAGTCACCAGATTGTGTAATCACAGCTTCTTTTTGCTCCCTTAAAGTCTCCTCTGGAGTTTCAGAAACTGAAAACACACGTTTTGCAGAGGTCTCAACCTGGATTGAGTCCTCAGTGAGTTCTATTTGAGGGGGAAGCATCACTTCTGTGTTTCTGTAGACCTGCGTAACTGTGTTATTGCTAGAATCAGCTGTTGTTGAATGTGTTAAAGGTGGTTGTTGGTTTATTTCTGCTTCTGAACAAACAGTATTGGGGATCCCACTTTCAATGATGGGCTCTGATTTATGTGCCGGCAAATTAGCCTCCATAGCAGTTTGCTGGGAAGGTACAGGTTCTGGTTTTGCCTGGACAGCAGCGCCCCGAACAGGTTGTATGTCTAGAGCTGGTGGGAACCTTCCTCGTGGACATTTACCCTCAAGATTATCCTTGTCCAAGACATCCAGTGAAACGTTTGCAATGCGTGACCCCATATGTTCAAAATTTGTTGCATGGGTCAAAATCGAGATCTGATCTAATCTGATGATTTTTGAAGCACCTTCTACTTCTTGTCTTTCTACTTCCTTGTCGTCTTTCTCCTCCTCTAACGTAAGACGGTGCAGCTCAGAGAGTGGAGATGATGAAAGACCAACTTCTCTTGGGGATGCTTCTAAATTTAACGGCTCGCATGTGGTAATGTTCTGGTTCTTAGCCTTGATGGAGTCCTCAGTTTCTGATGGTCCTTCCTTATATTTAATTTGAACTGACACCACAGGTTCTATCTTTCTCTGGAGCTCTTCAACAGTTTCTCTGGGAGTAGAAATGTCTGGTTTTGCCTGACCAGTGACTTCCTTGTCTGGTTGTTTGTCAGAAACCAGTGCACTGATTCCTGTTGTAGTTTCACTTTTGATATTGTCATTATTTTCCAGGGTATCTACAGAAGTGTTTTCAACGCTTGATCCCAAAGTACCTTCAAGATCATCTGCTCCTTTCTTTTCTTCTACTGTTTTGTCCTTGTCTTCACTTGTGCTCAGGTCACCAGAGACCTCAACTTGAAACTTTTTTGATTCACTATTGACAGATCTTGAGTCACCAAATTGTGTAATTATAGCTTCTTTTTGCTCCCTTAAAGTCTCCTCTGGAGTTTCAGAAACTGAAAATACAAGTTTTGCAGAGGTTTCAACCTGGATTGAGTCCTCAGTGAGTTCTATTTGAGGGGGAACCAACACTTCTGTGTTTCTGTAGACCTGCGTAACTGTGTTATTGCTAGAACCAGCTGTTGTTGAATGTGTTAAATGTGGTTGTTGGTTTATTTCTGCTTCTGAACAAACAGTATTGGGGATCCCACTTTCAACGATGGGCTCTGATTTATGTGCTGGCAAATTAGCCTCCACAGCAGTTTGCTGGGAAGGTACAGGTTCTGCTTTTGCCTGGACAGCAGCGCCCCGAACAGGTTGCATGTCTAGAGCTGGTGGGAATCTTCCTCGTGGACATCTACCCTCAAGATTATCCTTGTCCAAGACAACCAGTGAAACGTTTGCAATGCATGACCCCATATTTTCCTCCTCCTTGACTCTGTTGTGTTCAAAATTTGTTGCATGGGTCAAAACCAAGATCTGATCTAATCTGATGATTTTTGAAGCACCTTCTACTTCTTGTCTTTCTACTTCCTTGTCGTCTTTCTCCTCCTCTAACGTAAGACGGTGCAGCTCAGAGAGTGGAGATGATGAAAGACCAACTTCTCTTGGGGATGCTTCTAAATTTAACGGCTCACATGTGGTAATGTTCTGGTTCTTAGCCTTGATGGAGTCCTCAGTTTCTGATGGTCCTTCCTTATATTTAATTTGACCTGACACCACAGGTTCTATCTTTCTCTGGAGCTCTTCAACAGTTTCTCTGGGAGTAGAAATGTCTGGTTTTGCCTGACCAGTGACTTCCTTGTCTGGTTGTTTGTCAGAAACCAGTCCACTGATCCCTGTTGTAGTTTCACTTTTGATATTGTCATTATTTTCCAGGGTGTCTACAGAAGTGTTTTCAACGCTTGATCCCAAAGTACCTTCGAGATCGTCTGCTTCTTTCCCTTCTTCTACTGTTTTGTCCTTGTCTTCACTTGTGCTCAGGTCACCAGAGACCTCAACTTGAAACTTTTTTGATTCACTATTGACAGATCTGGAGTCACCAAATTGTGTAATTATAGCTTCTTTTTGCTCCCTTGGACTCTCTTGAGTTTCAAAAGCTGAAAACGCAAGTTGTGCAGTATCGTGACTCTTACCCTGGATGGAGTCCTCAGTGAGTTCTATTTGAGGGGGAACCATCAGTTCAGTCTTTCTGTAAACCTGCGTAACTGTGTTATTGCTGGAACCAGCTGTTGTTGAATGTGTTAAATGTGGTTGTTGGTTTATTTCTGCTTCTGAACAAACAGTATTGGGGATCTCACTTTCAATGATGGGCTCTGATTTATGTGCTGGCAAATTAGCCTCCATAGCAGTTTGCTGGGAAGGTACAGGTTCTGCTTTTGCCTGGACAGCAGTGCCCCAAACAGGTTGCATGTCTAGAGCTGGTGGGAATCTTCCTCGTGGACATTTACCCTCAAGATTATCCTTGTCCAAGACAACCAGTGAAACGTTTGCAATGCATGACCCCATATTTTCCTCCTCCTTGACTCTGTTGTGTTCAAAATTTGTTGCATGGGTCAAAACCAAGATCTGATCTAATCTGATGATTTTTGAAGCACCTTCTACTTCTTGTCTTTCTACTTCCTTGTCGTCTTTCTCCTCCTCTAACGTAAGACGGTGCAGCTCAGAGAGTGGAGATGATGAAAGACCAACTTCTCTTGGGGATGCTTCTAAATTTAACGGCTCACATGTGGTAATGTTCTTGTTCTTAGCCTTGATGGAGTCCTCAGTTTCTGATGGTCCTTCCTTATATTTAATTTGAACTGACACCACAGGTTCTATCTTTCTCTGGAGCTCTTCAACAGTTTCTCTGGGAGTAGAAATGTCTGGTTTTGCCTGATCAGTGACTTCCTTGTCTGGCTGTTTGTCAGAAACCAGTGCACTGATTCCTGTTGTAGTTTCACTTTTGATATTGTCATTATTTTCCAGGGTATCTACAGAAGTGTTTTCAACGCTTGATCCCAAAGTACCTTCGAGATCGTCTGCTCCTTTCTTTTCTTCTACTGTTTTGTCCTTGTCTTCACTTGTGCTCAGGTCACCAGAGACCTCAACTTGAAACTTTTTTGATTCACTATTGACAGATCTGGAGTCACCAGATTGTGTAATTACGTCTTCTTTTTGCTCCCTTAAACTGTCTTGAGTTTCAAAAACTGAAAACACAAGTTGTGCAGAACTCTTACCCTGGATGGAGTCCTCAGTTTCTGATGGTCCTTCCTTATATTTAATTTGAACTGACACCACAGGTTCTATCTTTCTCTGGAGCTCTTCAACAGTTTCTCTGGGAGTAGAAATTTCTGGTTTTGCCTGATCAGTGACTTCCTTGTCTGGTTGTGCACGGATTCCTGTTGTAGTTTTACTTTCGATATTGTCAGTACTTTCTAGGGTGTCTACAGGAGCATTTGCAATGGTTGACCTAACAGTACCTTCCAGTTCATCTTCTCCTTTCTTTTCTTCTCTTCGTATGTCCTTCTCTTCACTTGTGGTCAGGTCCCCAATGTGAACCTCCACTGATCCACTAATGACAGATCGGGAGTCACAGGATGTTGCAATTACAGTTTCTCTTTGTTCCCTTACAGTCTCTTCTGGAGTTTCTAAAATTGAAAACACAAGTTTTGCAGGATCCACCTGGATGGAGTTCTCAGTGAGTTCTACCTGAGTGGGAACCACCAGTTCTGTCTGTCTGTAGACCTGTTCAGCTTGGTTTTTGTTGGAATCACCTGTTGTTGAATTTGTTAAATGTGTTTGTTGGTTTATTTCTGCTTCTGAACAAACAATATTGGTGATCACTGTTTCAATGATGGGCTCTGATTTATATCCTTTGGAATTAGCTTCAATAGCAGTTTGCTGGTAAGGTGAAGGTTCTGGTTTTGCTCGGACCGCAGTGCCCCTAACAGGTTGCAAGTCTGGAGCCGGTGAGGTTCTTTCGTGTGAATGTTTACCCTCAAGATTGTCCTTGTTGTCCAGGAAAATTGGTAATATGTTTGCAATGCCTGACCCCACATTTGCCTCCTCCATAATACTGTTGTGTTCCATATCTGTTGCATGGGTCGAATCGGAGATCTGATCTAATCTGAGGACGTGTGAAGCACCTTCCACTTCCTGCTTGACTTTCTCCTCCTCTGACCTCAGACTGTACGTTTCAGAGAGTGGAAATGATGAAACACCAACTGCTCTTAGTGCTGTCTCTGCACCTGAAGGCTCGACTGGTGTAATGTCCTGGTTCTTAGCCGTGATAACACCCCCAGATTCTGTCTCTTTCTCTACCTCTGCAGATGTTTGTACACTGGGATATGTTGTCATTTGATTTTTCAGGGGATGTAGTCTTTCCTTTAAGATGGATTCTGTACAAATGCTGGTTTTGCTGATCACTGTTTGAACATTTTTGTTAACTTGCAAACCACCTTCTGTAGTGACTTGTTTGGCAGTAGAAACTCCTGGTTTTGCCTGAACAATCAAAACAGATTGTGTGTCGGCAACCAATGCAATGGATTCTTTTGCAGCATTTGTTTCCACTTTAGATTCTCTTTCAGTTCTGTTCGCTGAATTTTCCTGAATACCAACAGTTGATGAGTTCTGCAAACTATGAAATTCACCCTGGACTTGAACTTTCACAGGGTGGTGCTGTTTGTTGACTGCTGTACTAATGGTCATGGATTGTCTACCCATCTCTCCAGGAAAAGCTCCAGGCCTCTGATTTTCAGATTTGAGGAATGACCTGTTCAGATTTGAGATGTTGACTGAGGTCACCGCTGTGTGTTTGAGATGTTTGCTGTGGACCCTGCTTGACTGGACTGTTGTTGGGTTTTCTGAGAGGGGGGCGACAGTGCGGATTGGACATCTAGAGAAAGTCTGATTCTCCTTCTTGAGACCTTGTTCCTGAACACTAACCGTTGTGTTCACTCTGATTTTCCTGGAGTCAACAGGGCTGCTAGTTGAGACCAGACGGGTCACATTAATTGCAGAGTTTTGGTGAAGACTTGAGAAACTGTTGAACACCAACAAGGACAGCACAGAATTACACAAGGAATACTCCTGTCTACTCTGACAAGCTGAAACGGACACTTGTTCGTCTCGTTGGTTCTTCTGTTGGTCAGTATTCTGTGGCATTGGGGTGTCAACGCCCTCTACTGGCCTGGCATACATAGTGCTGTTTTTAATTGGCTTAATGGATCATTCTTAGATGGTTAAAGCTACAAAAAAATCTAAAGTTTAGATGAGTTAACCGTGAAACCTCCTGTGTGTTTCCTTTGAGGTGGATGACGTCACATGAAGCATTTACCTGTTTGGCGTCGTCATCATCTTGTGTCCCGTTGGCTCCAGTCTGTCCAGCAGTCTCCAGTAGTCTTGTATCTCATTTTTCAGTTCTGTCATCATGTCCATCAGGGTCAGGTGGTCTCCAGCCAGACAACCGGAGGCCTGCAGCACTGAGTCCAGCTCTGCACCGAGATGGTCTTCTCTCTGCTGCTGGACCACTAGCTGCTGCATGAAGGACATGTTCTGCTCCCGACCCGAGGCCTCCAGCATCGTGTTCTGTGAATGTTTACCCTCGAGATTGTCATTGTTGTCCAATTCTGTGTTAGCTAGTGCTAACAGGTCCAAGAGTGTGATACGATGCTAACAGACTGAGACTAAAGCTAACAGGTCACAGGTTGATATCAGGTATTATGCTTATTAGGTTGGTTAAATCTCTGTGAGTCTCTGCTTGACAGGTTCATGCAAAGGATACCTTGCTAACATATGTTAGGACAATCAGCGACTTTTATTGAGATTTAGATAAAAGCTAGTTGCCGTTAGCAGCTAATGTACAGAGAAGAACAAGTCTAAAGATTGTGGAAACAGCTCCTCGCCCTCCATCACTCTCCATTGGAGTAACGGTAGCGTTTGGTTGGGTCTGGCGTTATCTTACCATAGCCTGAAGATGAATTAGCTCCTCCTCCAGACTCACTGCTGTTCTTCTCAGTTCCTTCAGCTCAGCCTGCAGGAGGTCCGGCCCTGGCGGACGGTCACAGGTCATCTCAAGAGACCTCAACGTGGACGCCTGAACACATCACAGCCAGAGAACCACCAAGTCGAACCGATCACGTGATAGATATGAGTCATCTCAAAAATATTTCAAAATAAGAGCATGCTGTAGATGTTTCTCCACCTGGGTGTCGAACCAGCGCTCTGCCTGGTTCCCACTGAGCTGAATCGCGTTCGTCCGTCTCAGCTGGTCCAGCTGCTGGATCAAATCCAGTGACTCCAGTGACTTTGGAGCAATCTCCAGGGTGAATGACCCTGACATCCGGCCCTGGAGACCCTGTACATCCTGGACAGGTAAACAAGTATCCAGACTTAGAGGCAGTTTGTTCCCCAGAACCGTTCAGGTGAGACTTTTGGTCTTTTTACCTGTCGGTGTTGTGTTTCCATCTCCATCAGTTGTTCTGTCAGATCTTTCAGAAGGTTATGGAGGTCTGGTAGTCTGTGAACCAGTAGCTCCTCCTCCAAAACCCTCAAGTCGCTCAGCTCCGCCTCCAGACAACTACGATGTTCACGTTCCTTTTCGTATCTGCTCAGACAGCAAGGGATAATGGGAAATGTTTGTGCTAAGTGTGTGTGTGTGTGTGTGTGTGGTGTGTGTGTGTGTGTGTGTGTGTGTGTGTGTGTGTGTGTGTGTGTGTGTGTGTGTGTGTGTGTGTGTGTGTGTGTGTGTGTGTGTGTGTGTGTGTGTTAGTGGGGACCTACCTGTTGCTCAGGTCGAACACTGCGAGTTCTGCGCTGAGGAGCTGCAGCTTCAGCTGAGCCTGGGCCGAGAGACATTCACCGATCTACCAGAGAGAGAGAGAGAGAGTCAAAGGTGAACGATTTGGAGTCAAGTCCGGTTTGAGTCGTGACTTGTTAGTGACTCTGGACCTGTTAGACTTAATTTGTTGGTTGGTTTGATCGTCAGGTTTGACTGTCGTTGAGAATCCTTTGGACTGACTGTGGTTTATTTATTCTGATGGACTTGAGTCTCCAGACTTGGTCTTGACTCCAGATATCGTCTTCTGGACTCGGAACCGGACTCAGAGGCTGCTAGCGACTAGAGACTTGTTGGTCATGACTCGGGACTTTTGATAACTCTGTGGCGTTGACTGTGGTTTATTTGTTTAGTTTTGTGGACTTGAAACGATGTCTTCTTCTGGACTTGGAACAGACTCAGAGGCTTCCAGGGAAAGAAGCTGAGACTCATCGGTCATGACTCGGGACGTTTGATGCCTGATGATTCGTACATCTTGGAGCATTGAACGGTCTTTCTGGGTGAGTTTCAGGAACCGTCCAAATGTCACAGCCTTGAATGCATCTTGAACACATTCTCAGGTAATGAATGCGGCGCCGCGGAGGCCCAGCCTTTCGGTGATATAATTAACCATAATTGTCACAAAACGTATCAACAATAACCTGATTAATCTTTGACATTTGAGCCGAACCCGCTACAACCCGTCTGACCTTTAAAGAGACACGCCACCTCCTGACGAGTCACGACCTGAGAAGGTTAAGACTATTACCGTTGGTTTGCCGCCAGCGCCGCCTTTGGCATCTGGCGACCTTACCTGGCTTGTGTTGGCTAGGGTTCGATGAGGCTACCAATGCTAATGGTGCAGAGGTTAGCTTTGAAGGCTAACGCTTCCACCATGAATGTTCTGCAGAAGTGGGGATGGAGAGGAGACGGGTTGTCACGGTCCGATGGACGACGTCGCCCGGCTCACCTGCTGCTGCAGCAGCGACACCGTCCCCAGGTGTCGGTCCAGATCCCTCAGCTGACCGGGACTCTTCCTGTCCAGCTCCTCCTGGATCCGACTCTCCAGCTTCTGATTGGCTGCTTCCAAACTCTGGACCTGCATCCACCAACGAGGAAAGACGATCAAGTCCAGTAATGGTAGGTCAGTCAAACTTTTTGTCAGTATTTTAACTTCTGCATTCAAGCGTCGGTCGTAATTTACTGAGTTTTACTGTTTAATCTAAAGCATTGTTTTGTATTTTATACGATTACATTTTTGTGACTGGGCTGAAAAAATTTTACATTTTATGGTTTAAATCCTGAGAAATTGGAACTTTTTACATGTGAAAAATGAGAATTTTCCTCTTCAACCTTCAGTTTAATATAAATCCTTTTTTTTTACTTGGAAGAAAAGTGAAATTAAATCATGCATGAATTTATTCTTCACACAGATTTACTGGATCCTACTTCTTTGTGAGGAAATAACGCTCCGCAGCTGATTTCCGCGTAACAGAAACAAACTGAAGTCAGGTTGTTTTTATAATTTCCCCATTATCAGTCCATACACCTGATTTTATATTTTGGTCTTCTTGTCTCCTGCTTCATCTCCTCATGCATGTCCTACCTGCTGCAGGTAGGATGCCAGCCTGCCGTTCAGCTGCTGCAGGGTGACTTTGTTCCCGGACAAACAGAAGCTCCTGGCGCCGTCCGGAGCCTCGGCGGTCGCCGTGCTGTAGTGCACCAAACCTGCCTGGTGAACATGGTGATCCAGAACCGCCCGGGTCACTCTGCCTGCACGGAGAATCTGCCACAGCGACATCTTCCCCCTCAGATGGGTCACATTCAGCCGCCGCTTTCCTTTAGACGTTTTTCTGCAGGAGCTCAGATCAAACGTTGGGTTTCAATCTGCTGCGATATTCCTGCGTCTCTTCCTCCTAATGACTGAACTCGCCGCTCTGGATGCAAAGCCCTCAGGTGACAAATCGCAGGTGTGTTCTTGACATCACATTTAATGAGCATCAACTTTTAAATCACGGTAATTGAAACAGGTTTCGACACAGCAGCCGCTGCCCTTCCCTGTCAGGAAATTAAATTCGAAGTTCAGGTCATGCATGAACACCAACAAGTCATGTTTTCTCTTGTGCTGCAGATACTCCGTGTTCTCCCGCCTGAAGATCGGATTATAGATGAACAAAGTGTTTGACATTCTGCATGCGAGGCTGATTTTATTCTAAAAACTATATATGAAAACGTGTAGAGCAGCATACCTCTGAAGACAGGTGTGTTTGTCCTCCGTTCAGATGAGTCACACTGAATGGAATGGAAGTCTACTTGAAAGCATTTTCAAAATCCCTCTTGAATCTCAAACAAAAGGCAAAATACCTTTATAATCACAATAAAAAAAACAATACGGTCTAACGAAAGTGATAAAACTTAGAAATGCTTTGTCAGCATCATCCACCACCCCCCGACCCCTCCCTTAGCTGTTTTAATCCAAAAATATAAAACAGAAATAAAGAAGTTTGCTTTAATACCATTTTTACTCCACATTGACCCAAAATTTATTTCAATTGTTTAAAATATTCGCTCATCAGATCCTGGAGCAGTGAAATATTTTTATTTATATAAAAAAATAAACTTTTTGGTAACAAATCATTGTTAGAAAAACTTTTATTCGGTAATTTATAGAAAAAAATAATGCAATTGAATTTAAATTCAATTACCGTATTGTGTATTTTTGAAGTTATAATTCTCACCACCAGGGGGCGCCAATGTGCGCTTCCAATCTGAGCCGAACACATGAAGCAGAAGCAGCAGCCAATGGGCGAGCAGCAGCTTGTGGCCTTGCGCATGCGCATTAGCGGTATGTTAATGTTGACATGTCTGCCGCTGAATGTTAATGGTTGTTCCTGCGGGTGTCGGTGTTCCGGTGAGTGTCCCCCCCCGCGGTGCGGTCTGATGGAGAACCCCAGAGACCTGGTGAGTCCCGCGGCTCGTCTCTCCGGCGGCAGCCCGCCGCTCGCTCCTCTGCTGCGGCTGTGACAGCGGCGCGGAGTCGCTCTCAAGTTAACCAAACTCCTTTGAGAAATCGGTGGTTTAAAGTTCTCCTGCTCTCCCACGAACCGGGGAGACAAATCCACGCGAGTTTTTGTATTTTATGTAGGATCCTAACACGGTATATAATTCGGCTTGTGTGTCCTGTGCAGCCCGTTGATTAGTTCGGTGGGAACAGTCATTTACATCTGGTTCTTATTCTGACCGTCACTCAGAACCCAAATGAATCCATCCATGTTATTGACACACATCCGACCGGGTGTTCCTGAGAACACTTCACTGACATTATATTACTTTTCCCGGCTTTTGTCAACTTTCATTTCCAGATATTTTATTTCTTATTTTCCCGCTAAAATGTCGTTTACATCCCCGTGGGGTAGCGGTGATGGACAAGGTGAGTCCAAGAGAAAAATGCCGCCATGACAACAAACCGCGTTGCTATGTGAACTTAATGGAAGCCGATTTTAAGAGCGTCTGCAGCCGAGTCTGAAACACCCCAGACGGGTGTTCTCAAGTCCACCTCCCGGTAGCTGCAGCCCCGGAAACCTAAAATACCCAAATTTGTGGAGGGGGTTTGGTGGACGGTTCGGAGTCTCTCTGCACCGCAGTGCGGTGGTCCCGCAGGCAGGTTAATGGAAACACCTGAACGCAACAGCTGGCAGGTGGACCCATTGTGAGAGCCCATAAGTACACAAAAGAACGGAGACCCTCAAACGCATCACGACATGTGTGTGTTGCAATGAACCGGAAATCAGTAGTTCTGATTGATTGATCGTTTCTAACTGAAAAAGTGAGAGGATCAGATGCAGGTTAGGGATGACTTTTATTTTGTTTGTTTGTTGTTTTTATTCTGTCAAGCACATCGTGTTTTTCCGTTTGTATGAGAAGTGCTTTATAAATAAAGTTGATTTGATGGCGTCTGTCTGGACCTCCCCAGGTGGAGCGTCTGTCCAGGAAGCGCCGTGACTCCTTCGGGATGCTGGACGGGGCCGAGGAGGACCGGAGCAGCTGCAGCAGCGAGTCCAGTGGGGGCAGCGGCGCCTCCAGCCCCGAGGACAGCGAGGAAGAGGAGCTGGGAGGAGGAGGAGGGTCCCAGCTCACCGCCAACTCCTCCTCGCTGACGCTGGTCAAGACCAACGGACAGGTGTACACCTACCCGGACGGCAAGGCGGGAATGGGTCAGTGATGCGTGATGATTCTTCCACCGCAGAAAGTAGTCCCGACTCATATCGGAATCGCTGCTAAAGGGGCGTGTCTTTGTGTCACCAGCGACCTGCGAGATGTGCGGGATGGTCGGCGTCCGCGACGCCTTCTACAGTAAGACCAAACGCTTCTGCAGCGTCTCCTGCTCCAGGAGTTACTCGTCCAACTCCAAGAAGGCCAGCATCCTGGCCCGCCTGCAGGTACCAACGCCGTTCGTCACACCCCAGGTCGTTTGTTCTTGGTGGGTGGAGTCTGAACCGGGTGTATCCGTCTCTTCAAAGGGGAAGCCGCCCAATAAGAAAGTCAAGCTACCTCAGAAGCAACCGGTGATGACCAAACCCGGCGTCTACACTCAGCAGCAAGCCAATCAGCAGGGCGGGGTCAAGAAGAGCGGTGAGCAACCAGACTTCAACCTGAGACTGACTTCAGCCAGGGTCTGACTCCAACCAGGGTCTGACTTCAGCCAGGATCTGACTCCAACCAGGGTCTGACTTCAGCCAGGATCCAACTCCAACCAGGGTCTGACTTCAGCCAGGGTCTGACTTCAGCCAGGGTCTGACTCCAACCAGGGTCCGACTTCAACCAGGGTCAGACTTCAACCAGGCTCTGACTTCAACCAGGGTCTGACTTCAACCAGGGTCTGACTTCAACCAGAGTCCGACTTCAACCAGAATCCGACTTCAACCAGGGTCTGACTTCAACCAGGGTCTGACTTCAACCAGGGTCTCACTTCAACCAGGGTCTCACTTCAGCCAGGGTCCGACTCCAACCAGGGTCCGACTCCAACCAGGGTCCGACTCCAACCAGGGTCCGGCTTCAAGCAGGGTCTGACTTCAGCCAGGGTCCGACTTCAACCAGGGTCTGACTTCAGCCAGGGTCTGACTCCAACCAGGGCCTGACTTTAGCCAGGGTCTGACTTCAGCCAGGGTCCGACTTCAACCAGAGTCCGACTCCAACCAGGGTCCGACTCCAACCAGGGTCTGACTTCAACCAGGGTCCGACTTCAACCAGGGTCCGACTTCAACCAGGGTCCGACTTCAACCAGAGTCCGACTTCAACCAGGGTCCGACTTCAACCAGGGTCTGACTTCAACCAGGGTCCGACTTCAACCAGGGTCTGACTTCAACCAGAGTCCGACTTCAACCAGAGTCCGACTTCAACCAGGGTCTGACTTCAACCAGGGTCCGACTTCAACCAGGGTCAGACTTCAACCAGGGTCCGACTTCAACCAGAGTCCGACTCCAACCAGGGTCCGACTTCAACCAGGGTCCGACTTCAACCAGGGTCAGACTCCAACCAGGGTCTGACTTCAACCAGGGTCTGACTTCAACCAATGTCTGACTTCAACCAATGTCTGACTTCAACCAGGGTCTGACTTCAACCAGGGTCCGACTTCAACCAAGGTCTGACTTCAGCCAGGGTCCGACTTCAGCCAGGGTCCGACTTCAACCAGGGTCTGACTTCAGCCAGGGTCCGACTTCAACTAGGGTATGATTTCAACCAGGGTCTGACTTCAACCAGGGTCAGACCCTTGGTATTGAACTCGTGACCCGGGTCCTTAATGTTTACGTTTTGAGGTGTGCTTCCGCTCGTTGCCACTAGATGTCACTGACCTCTTGTTGCTGCAGTCCCTGTGGAGCTGTTTGACTGGGGTCGTTACCTCGGAGATGGAGATGTGTTGGGAGCACCAGTCAGCTGCTTCAAACACGTGAGTCCAACAACCCCCCACACACACACACACACACACACACACAGTAAACACTCCGTCTCTCAGGTGCCGATGGGGTCGTCCTGGGGCGACATCAGCGAAGGCGTCCGAGTCGAGGTCCCCAACACCGACAGCGGTTTGCCCCTGAAGGTTTACTGGATCGCTGGAATCATCAAACTGGCTGGTACACACACACACACACACACACACACACACACACACACACACACACACACACACACACACACACACACACACACACACACACACACACAGGTTTTTTCTATAGGATGGAACCCTGATGATGATGTGCAGGTTTCAAGGCGTTGCTACGGTACGAGGGCTTCGACAGCGACCCCGCCCGAGACTTCTGGTTGAACCTGTGCGTCCCGGACATCCACCCGGTGGGGTGGTGCGCCGCCGGGGGGAAACCCCTGGTGCCCCCTCAGAGTAAGAGACGGAGGCGGAGCTCTGTCCTGTAACTTTTGCTGACTTGAATAACATCACGTGATAACCTGTGTGTGTGTGTGTGTGTGTGTGTGTGTGTGTGTGTGTGTGTGTGTAGCCATCTTGCACAGGTTCACTAACTGGAAGACGTTCCTGATCAAGAGACTGACGGGATCCAAAACGCTGCCGCCAGACTTCTCCAACAAAGTAATACACACACACACACACACACACACACACACACACAGTTATCATTCATCCACTTCCATGTAGTTAGCATGTCGGTGAACACGCTGTTGGTCCCCACTACGTCAGAGGTCCCCACTCTACAGGTGCAGGACAGCATGCAGGTCCCCTTTAAGAAGCAAATGCGAGTGGAGGTGGTGGACAAAACCCACCTGTGTCGGACGCGGGTCGCTCTGGTGGAACAAGTGAGTCCCTCACAGCGTCGCACACACGTCCGACGCTCAGCGGTTGGTTTTACTCATCCGAGCGTTTGTCTGAAGGTGATCGGCGGGCGCCTCCGGCTGGTTTATGAAGAGTGCGCCGACGGGACGGACGACTTTTGGTGTCACATGTACAGTCCTCTGATCCACAGCATCGGGTGGTCGCGGTCCATCGGGCACCGCTTCAAACGCTCCGGTGGGTCGACGGTGGAACCAGGAGGGAGGTAAGACCAGCAGGTAGAGCTGATGAGGAACTGAAGATGAGTCTGTCCACAGATGTGTGCAAGAAGACCAGCGCGCAGGTGGACGCACCCGGACAGCTGTTCGCCAAGGTGAGACCCGTGAAGCAGTCCAGGTTCACGCAGTGAAACAGTCTAGGTTCACGCAGTGAAACTGTCCAGGCTCAAACAGTGGAACCTCACCTGACCCCCCCCCCCCCTTCCGTGACTCAGGTGAGGGAGGTGGATCAGACCGGCCCCTGGTTTGAGGATGGGATGAAGCTGGAGGCCATCGATCCCCTGAACCTGTCCGCCATCTGCGTGGCCACCGTCAGGAAGGTGTGTGTGGGGGGTAGGGGTGGCTTGGGGACTCCATGCACACCATCCAGCACCTGGACCTGGTCCACCAAGCACCTGTGGTCTCTTTCCAGGTCCTGGCTGACGGGTACCTGATGATCGGGATCGATGGCTCAGAGGCGGCAGACGGGTCGGACTGGTTCTGCTACCACTCCACCTCCCCCTCCATCTTCCCCTCTGGCTTCTGTGACATCAACAACATCGAGCTGACCCCGCCCAGAGGTACCAATGGAGGGTGGGGTGGAGGACCTGGTGTGATGGTTGGATGAGGGTTGGCTGAGGGTTGGATGAGGGTTGCCTCATGACTGGTGATGTTTTGTGTGTCAGGTTACACCAACCTCCCCTTCAGGTGGTTCGAGTACCTGAAGGAGACCCGGTCTGTGGCGGCGCCCGTCAACCTCTTCAACAAGGTCAGAAGGTCAAGGTCATGTGGTCCCTGGTTCTGGTTCTGGACTGGTACCAGTTGGTGCTCGAGTCCTTCTGTCGTCTTTCAGGAGGTCCCCAACCACGGGTTCCACCCTGGTATGAAGCTGGAGGCTGTGGACCTCATGGAACCCAGGCTAGTCTGTGTTGCCACGGTGACCCGCATCGTCCACAGGTTACTACGGATACACTTTGACGGATGGGAGGACGAGTACGACCAGTGGGTGGATTGTGAGTCACCTGACCTGTACCCAGTGGGCTGGTGTCAGCTGACTGGGTACCAGCTTCAGCCTCCAGCAGTGAACACAGGTAATACCCCCGACCCTAACCCTAAAACCCCCCCAACCCCAACGCTAACCCTAGTTATGATGTCACTCTTGAATTCTACTTTTTATTTTTCTATATTAGTAAGACTGGTTTTTGTTTTTCTTCATTTATTTAGTTATTTATTGTGTGTTTTGTTGTTGTTTGTGTTTGTTGTTGTTTGTGTTTGTTGTTGTTTGTGTCTGTTGTTGTGTGTTTCAGGCTCCAGAGAGCCGCAGTCAGCAGTTTCCAAACAGAGGAAGAAATCCCAGCAGTACAAGGGGCAAAAGAAAAGTGAGTACCATCATGTCGTGCTAATGTTAGCTTCAGCGCTAGGTGCAGACGTGCTTTACCAGCCCCGCCTCTTTTTCTCAGAAAGGAAGTTGCCTATCGCTAAGCGACCGGTCAGTCTGTCCAGCACTGTGGTAACAGGCGTCCCCAGAAGCCTATCAGGAGATGAGAATGAGACTCCGCCCAATTACCCATCACCCCCCACGCCTGCCTCAGCATCCCAGCCCCGGTCGGTTGACCCAGAATGCAGCCCAGCCACCGAGGGCGGGGCAGGTGCATAAAACTCAAATACTTCAATCATTAGTTGCAGCTTTAATTTATAAAAATATATCATATTTTATAGTTTATGAAAGTTTATTAAAGCTCATTTTGAAAAGACAAACACTAGATGGCGCTGCGTAGCATCGATGCTATGTCTGATCACTTGCGTTTCCCTCAGTTTCACAGATTCTCGACGAGAACGCCGATCGAAGCGAAAGGTCGTCCGACAGGACAGAAACCAAAACCAACGGATCCTCTGGAGACTTCTCCACCAATCAGGAGCCGTAGGCCCCGCCCACTTCCTGTCCCAAGATTCGCGTCTCATGAACCACCTGCTGTCAGATCAGGTTTTTATTTTTCAAGGCACTTTAAACAAGATAAACATTTTAAACTCAACGATGCACTTTGGTTCAGTTTGACGCCGGATCTTTTGGCTTTGATTTTACTTCCTGGTTTCAAAATCCGACCTGAAAGCTGCACAACAAAACGAGTCCGTGTCGGGTGTCAGGTGTCCAGGAACTGTTGGAGTCGAGAACGTCTTCATGTAGCTGATTTTACACTGTTGAACCAGTTTATTCAGAGATGCTATAGATAGGTTAGTGGTAGCGCTAGCCAGCAACAGTAGGTCACCCAGCTAGCTAGCTTAGTAGCTACGACACTGTTGATTCATAAAAGAAGTTGTTTTCAGTTTGAACAAAACGACTTCATCCTCCGTTTCCAAACGTCGCTTTTTTTTTTTAGTCCGAACCAGGAAGAGTAAACTCACAACGACAAGACGAAAGGCACAAATAAAGACGAACGCCCCGACGGCGCTGACTCAGCGTTGATCACGTTTGTTCCCGCTGAGGAAAGCGACGACTCAGCGAAACGATGCTGTTTTTTAAGACGTCTTTTGACGCCCAGATCTTTGTTGTTTCTCCGTGTTCGTGTGACGTGTTTGAGCATCGACTTGTGCGTGACGTGGTTTGGATTCAGTGTCGACCCCGTGGAACTGGAAGCTAAGCTAGCGCGCCGCGGCGGCGGCGGCGGCTACGTGCTTCCTGCATCGCTGTGCTCAATAGTTCCTGCAGCTGGAACTGCATGGAAAAACATTGAGATGGTCTGTTAGCTCGCTGCTAGCTGTAAATATTTGTCACTTTGTCGGAAAAGCTAAAAGAAATAATACAAGAAAATACTTTTCATTCCATGCATAGAATCACAGCTGCAGGAGCAATAAATCACGAAGTTAGCTTCTTCGAAAATTATTCATGCTATCGATTCGATACTTGAGATTGAGGACCAATGCTAAAATGGTCCAAAAACATTTTCTCTTTTCTACTTTAAAAGTCTGATAGAGTCACACAAATATAAAATAATGAGACTGAAATTGGAAAAAAAATATGTTATAAAAGCTTTGTAAGCTATTTAGCTGTGTAGCTATTCGACTGAAGCAACATGTTTAGCTCAATGTCTGACCAGGTAGCCAGTTAGCGAGCATGTTAGCTTTGCTAACCGCTAATTCAGCAATAAATCTAATGAGTATTTACAGGTTTTGACTCTATTGCACCACAGTTATATTTAAACAGAGGATAAAACTAGATTTAATGTGTTGCCTCAAATTATAAATACATATTTGCTCCTACAATTAATTTATGTTATGCAGAAAATGTTAATCTTAAACAGAAATATTTAGCTTATGTAGACATGATATTACATAACGTATGTTAGAGAAAATGCTACTTTGTTAGCGTCCTCTTGCCCCAAAAGGATACATGGGGATTGGGCGTTTTAAATTCTGATGCTAACAGACCTTTAAAATAAATTGTAATTATATAAAGAAAGTAAATTTGAATTATTTAATAGATGAAACATTTCAACATGAGGTTTTAAGAAGTCAAAATGTTTTGAACTCTAATATCTGATAATGACTGCGCTTCGTTAGCATTGACGTTGTTATCTTTTAGCCGCTGCTAACAGTTCCTCCTTCCTGCCTCGCCTTAAAATTAAAGAAAAGTTCTGATTGTGTGTCAAATGTAGAATCCAGAAATATTGTGCAGCAAATGTTTTCAGATTTACGTACATTATAATTAATATAGTATATTGCGGTAGTTGCATTTTACTCTTGTGTGACAACATGCTAACATGCTAAAGCTACTGCGCTGTAGAGATTATGGGGAGAGTTTTTTGGACGTATCTGTGTTTGTGTTACTGATGGCAACAATTCCACCAGCGTCAGTGTGAGAATAAATCTTTAAGAGGTGCTAATGTCATTGATAAGATTAAATCTAATGTCAGTTTTAATGTTTCAGTCAGTCTCATTAATAATTAAATAGTTAAAGAAATTAATGATTAATTTTATTGATCAGGTGAATGAACAGCAGCAACCGGACTGTTAGCATCAATCTGAACAAAATCCAAATGGACAACCTGGGAAAAAGAATTTTACTGAAGAAAGCTAACGTTAGCATGGTGAGATTAGCTCTTCCTGCCACGCCCTGATGAGGGCGGGGCAAGTACCGTTAAAATTCAGCCCTGCTTCACTTCAGCATTCCTAAATTTTGAGTTTCTAAAGTTCTAAATTTCGAGTTTCTGAACTTCTCTCCTTTTTGTTTTTATTTCATCTCAGTTCTGATTGGACCGATTGTTTCCAATTTGATGTTCGTTTCCCGTTTTCGGGACATGTTTCACCGTGTTTTCGCTTAAAGACGTGTTTAAACTCGGCATGTAAGTGTTTTTAAATGTGTGTCGTCCGTTTTTGTACATGAATATACGTCTTCTTTGTATTACGGTGCTATTGATGACCTACAGTGAATTGATTTGATAATGTTTTTACGGACGCTGGTGTTTCGGACGCAGCTGATTTTCTATACAGAGAAAACGGCGGTCGGGTTTTCCTGTGACGGGTCGGTTTCAGTCGTTCTTCCTCGTCGGTTTGTTTGTTGAGGTTTTTACAAAATGTCAGCGGCAGAAATGAAGCTTCACGAGTTTACTGTGTGGGTTTTAAAGTGGTGTTTTCTATAATGTTTGAATAATTAAAAAAATAAGCTGTTGTGTTTTTGTTCTTTTTGTAAAGTCTTTCTGAGCTGTTATGTCATGTTAACGAAAAAAATCTGTGAAAACTTTTATTCCCTTCGTCCGGACGCCTCAAAAACATTGAACCAATCCAAATCCGGACTGGGATCGAATTTAAAATCGCGACAGAAGGTCGACGTGTAGATAGAATCCTCTGATGTCTTGTTTTCATGTTAACGCCGTGAAGCTTTTTTTTATACATTGTGAAATTTCTGGCCGCATGATTGTGAGAAACATCCGACATTAAGACCGACGTTACATTTTTTATGCAATAAAAATCATAACGGGAAAAATGCTGCTTGTGTGTTTCCTCAAAACTCAAACCGAAAGTCAACCTGTGGGGATTTATGTTAGCATCTTGAGCTAAGCTAACATTAGTACCTTGAGATATCAGCCGAGACCTTTATTATTTTTCATATAACATATTAATTAAACAAAAGGACAGTCTGCATGTAAGTTGATAAAAGTATTATTTGTATTTCAAAATTTACAGGGTGTGAAGCTTTTATACAAGATGAACATTAAAATTATTTTTTTCTAATATTTTAATTTACATTTTTTTAATTTTTTTTTTATGTTTCATGGTAAGCATGGTAATTAGCATTGTTTAGCCCAATGGCGCCAACAGTAAAATTCCACAAAACACTGAAACCACTTTTCAGGGAGACTGAGTTTATTGATCTGTGCTACATGTTTTATTGATCATGAAAACCAAGTCAGGTGACCGACTGCAGGTGTGATGGGGGTGTGTGGTCAGCAGGCTCCAGCTGGGCGGAGTTTACTGGGCGGGGCTTGTCCGGTTTACTCGTACAGCCAAGGCTTGGCGCAGGAGGTGTAGTTGACAAACTCCTCGGCCTTGAACCACAGGTCGATCTCCGTCTTGGCGTTCTCCAGGGTGTCGCTGCCGTGGATGATGTTCCTGAAGGCGGGACGATGAGTCACGTGATCATCATGTGATGTAAACGCAGGTGGGGGGGGGGGTCACCTGTCAGCTTTTGCTCACCTGCCGATGTTGATGCACAGGTCTCCACGGATGCTGCCGGGCTTGGAGTCGGCGGGGTTGGTCTCCCCCAGCATCATCCTGGCCATCTTCACAATGTTCTCACCCTCCCACACCTGGACACGCATCAACACACCTGTGAGCTCAGGGCGGGGCGGTGAAGCCCCGCCCCTTCTGTCAAGTCACATGGCTTCACAAAACCAAAGATGTAAAGTTCAAACTGGTCACCAAACTTGGGGGAGACACTGTTTCAGGTTTTATCATGGGTGTGTATGGCAGGAATGTTCTAAGTGGTGACATCATTAGAGGGGAGGGGCTAAAGTCTCAGTCTTTTTGAATTCCTCTCTTAGTTTTTCCTCCACTTCCATCATGTTGACATGAAAAGTGGTCCAATCTGTGCTGCTGCTAGCGATGCTAATCTGGAAGCTAACAAACCTACACTTCCTGTTCAGGGAGGAGCCAGAGGACCTCCAGCCAATCAGCTCCATTTGAACCTAAATCCAATCAGATTCTAGCTTTCCATCAGCAGCTTCTGAGGATGGTGTAGGTGGTTCTGGACCACCAGGACCACCAACACGTTCTGGACCACCAGGACCACCAACACGTTCTGGACCAGGCAGACTGGTTCTGGTGCTGCTCTACACAAGTCGCCTTGGGGGCGGGGTGTCGTGTCTTACCATGGCGAGGACGGGTCCAGAGGACATGTATTTGCACAGCCCGTCGTAGAAGGGCATGGCCTTCAGGTCCAGGTAGTGCTTCTTCATGTGGTCCTCAGAGGCCTGAACACAGAGCGAATCAGGTGAGTCCAAACACACGACCTGATTGGCCCCTGAACGTCTCCATGTTTAAATGACGGAACTTTTTTTTTACCTGCAGGAACTTGGCGGCGACCATCTTGTAGCCTCGCTTCTCGAAACGATGGATGATCTCGCCGCAGAGTCCCCTCTGGACGCCATCGGGCTTCACAGCGATGAAGGTACGCTCCATGTTCACTGGTAGGCTGCACACCAACGAAGAAGAAACAACTGTCATCCTCACAGGTGAGTCTATTTAAGCTCCTCCCCTTTTTGGGGGTGGCTTCCTGTTTCTCGTGTTTGATGAAGATGGGATTAAATTACGCCTCGTCCTTGCGCCGCGCGGGAAATGAAACGTGCTCTTGGATTTTTTGGACGCCGTTTTCTTCTCAGGACGGAAACCGACACCGGCTCGTAAAGTTGGACAAAGCTGCGTTCTATTTTTACTTCCTGTTGTCGTGCGGCGCCGCTATCGCCTCTGGCGAGAGTTCAGGGTGTCAAAAATGCAGAGGAGGGTATAATTAGGATCCGGGTCGCCCGCGGAGGTCGGGTTCCGCTGATTTATCAGACTATCTGTGTCCAGTTTGCTCCTCTGGGATGTTCGATCCAGCAGATTCAGTGTCAGCAGAGGATGAACCCTGGGAAATGTAGTCTGTCCTACAGCAGCGCCATCGAGAATGAATGAGAACCTGACAAACAGACTTCAACTGAAATTTTAAAACATTTGTGCTCCTCAGAGGATGAACCCTCAGCTGAAGCAGCTCTGAGACCCCCAAGGTCTGAAATTAGAAGTTGTTGTGTTAAAAATATGTTTATTTGTTTGTTTATTTGTAGAATTGAGCCAAACTCACGCTTAGTTTTTAAATAATGTTTATGCTTTTTACATAAAATAAGATCAAAATGTTAAAACTGAAAATCTCTTCCTTCTTTTCCAACGACAAATTTTTGTTGTTGGAAAAAGTTTTGAGGTAAATGTTTGAATTAAAAATGATTCTAGTTTAAAAATATACACCGAAAAAATTTTAGATAAATATAATAACAACATTTCACATTTGTTTCTTTTGGAAAAGAAATGTGTAATGTGTAAAAATATTATATTCAGAAACTGTTTTTTAGCTACGGTCTCTCTGAACCAATCAGGTGTGAGGAACTGGCTGGTGGGGGCGGGGCTTCAGCGGACAGCAGCTGTTCAGAAGCACATGTTCCTCCATCAGCTCCAGTTTCCTCTGGTTCTCATGATCGTTTCCAGAGTTCAGAGAGAACCGATCGATTGGTGATCAACACGTATTACATGACTGAAGTTTTAGTTTTTGAAGGAAATAATCAATAATACTGAGAAAATAATAAATTAAAAGCTTATGACCTTCAGACGTTGGACAGAACAAAACGCTTCGTCCTCACAGCAGCTGACATAAAAACACACACGACCTGCAGTGTGTGTGTGTGTGTGTGTGTGTGTGTGTGTGTGTGTGTCTCTACCTTTTGTCGTTTAGTGTTGAGGAGAACTTGTGAAGACGAGCAGCAGGATGGGATCACCGAGGCCGAGGAGCGACGGAGGGGCCCTATTTAAATGGTTTGGGGGTGAGGGGGGGGGCGTGGCCGGGAACGGGTGAAGTATGTCTGGATCAGTCAGCAGCTGACAGATCTATATGTGTGTGTGTGTGTGTGTGTGTGTGTGTGTGTGTGTGTGTGTGTGTGTGTGTGTGTGTGTGTGATAAAGGTGACAACTGTTTCACACATTAAATTTTAGATCTAGTTCTTGTTAAAAAAGAAAATCAAACTTTTATGAAATTCTACTCATTTCCTAAAAGTGTAAGAAGGTAAATAAATTCCATCAAGGGTCTTTTATTTTGAAAAATATTTAGATTTTAATAATAGATTTTATTTGTGGACAGTTGTTAATAATCATCACATTTTATTCATAATTCACTCAGTTCAGTCGAGCTACAAACCAGGCTTCTGATTGTACCGTCTTGTCTCTAAATACTACATTACCCATGATCCTCAGCATCCAATCAGAACAGATACTGAGAACAACAGAGCAACAGGTGGAACTGAAACCTGATTGGTTCAGATAAAATAGATGAACGTCTGAAATCAGCAATTAAAACTGAAAATGTGAGATGTGAGCGAAGTGGCGGGTGAAGCAGTTCACACGCACACACACACACACACACACACAGACACACACACACACACACACGCGCAGTCAAATGAATGTCTCTGATTACATGTGGAACTCAGCATGTTAAGATCAGCCGTGTTTGAACTCTTTCACCTCCGGTTATGATCCGATACTCCAGATGAAGACGGACACGCCCATTAGTTTCCAGCCAATCAGAGCAGAGATGTAGCAAAGCACGTTAGCACAGATGCTAAAGCATCAGCAGAAAGTTTTTAGAGACATTCTGCAGAGGAGAAAGCCCTGAAGACGTTTTTTCTTCTTCGTTTGCGCCGCAGAACCTTCGCACCTGATGTCATCCGATCCGGTCGGATCCTGCGTCACTTTGCCGCGTTTTGGGAGTCTACGTGACCTTTTGACCCCGGACTGAAACGGTGAAGAACCTCTCCAGAACATTTCATCAGAACCTGTTCAGATGTCCTAAATTACGATCACGTGACCTCACGTGTTGGTTGGCGGCGTGGGGGCGTGGCCTGCTGCACCTGTCATGTGATTATTTAGACTGAAACTCTTCTGCAGACTCTCCTCCGTGTTTAATCTGAAGCTCCGGCCTTCACCTAAATATAAACCTCTTCCTAATCAGGGATGGAAATGCGTCGTCTCGGAGGGACGCCGCTCCGCTCTGGAGTCCCCTGGGGGGACGGAAGGAACGTCTCAGCTGAAATTAAAACACGCCTCCTCCTCACGCCGCACGTCTGAAGCCGTCCTGGAACACAGCTGTGAGCCTCTAACGTTACCGAGCGTCCAGAGACCTGAGCTCGTGTGAATGACGTTCGGAAGCGGAGGACGAATCCAAATCCACCACAAATAAACCGGTTTCTACGCCCAGAGGACAGAACCGGGCCGGGGACCAGCGGGACCCGTCTGCGTCCTGCTGGACGGTCGTCAAGGGCGACCAGGAGGCTCCAGATGATGCTCAGACTCTGAAGGAGCTGGAGATTAAAATAATCACTGCTTTCAATCTAATGCTAGCATGCTAACCTGCTGAAAACAGCTACAAATTACGTCATTTGGAGTCGCGTCGTTCTCGATTATACGTCAGTTTTCCAAAAAAATACACGAAAAAATAAAAATCGAGTTTACGTCATTTTACCCCACAAATATCGGAATCATAAAATCCCTATTAAACAGTTACAAACACATAATATCATGTTACTGTACAATAAATCGGAATAAAACATATAATGTCATTATTAGCATGTAGCAAACCCCCGTGATCCACAATGAGGAAGAAGCAGCTGAAGACGAGACAGGGATGTTTTTTTCTGTACTATATTTGAAAAAATAAAATTTTAAAGTTATTCACGACATAAGCCGAGGTTTAGCTGTAATGCTAGCATGCTAACCTGACACAAACATGCTAGACTGTTGAAAACACGTGTGTTCAAATGGCAGCATACTGGAAAAACATAAGCTTCACTTGCTAACTTGTTGAATCAGTAATGCTAACATGTTAGCCAGTTGAAAACACATAATGCTACCATGGTAGCATGTCAAACTCTCTATATCCACATTAGGTATTGACCAGCTCTGCTTGACTTTGTGTTCTCACTGGTTCTGCAGAGCTTAGAGTTCTGCTGCCCCCTGGTGGTGGATACAGACTTCACACGGGACAGCAGGAAGAACTTTATCCACAGATCTGATGATGAAATAATTAGATCCTTAAATTTCCCAGAATTCCAAGAACAAGTTTTCGTATTCCAGAGAGGAAATCAAACACAATCCAGCTGCTAAAGACCAACAACATCGACCTTCATCCTGAGCGATGAAGACTCACTGCGTCACGCACCTCTTCGCCCTGATGCGTTCCGCAGTGACCACGCCCACACATCCCAGCACCCCTCCCACCGCAGCTCCCACCGCAACCCCGGCTGGAATTCCAACCGTGCTCCCGACGCCGTGGGACACGAGTCCTCCGAGACCGGCCCCCACCAGGGCGGAGCCGTTGACGGTGAGGGCGACCCTCCTCCTGACGGCGGCACTCCGGCCTTCTCTCGGTTGGGTTGGGTCGTCAGCGTAGCTCCGCCCTCCATTTTTCTGAACCATCCCGTCGATCCGCCGGAGGAGCTCATGGACCTGATCCGTTTGCGGGTCCTGGTTGTCCATGAGGTGGAATCCGCCTTGACACTGATCCACGAAGCTTTGGAGGTCCCCTTTCATGAAGTCCTCAATGGGTTTTCCTCTTTTCTTCAGTTGGTCTTCACAGGTGAACAGAACCGTAGTGTACCGGGTCAGGTGTTCACCAAAACTCTTCTTCAAGGTCTCCACGGTGTCCTGGTCTTCTTTAGTAAATCTGTCCAAACAGGAGAGCACAAACAGGAACACATGAGGTCCAGGAACCAGAAGAGAGACTCCCTTCTTGATCTCCTCCATCACCTCCTCGTCTGATTTCTCTGCGTTGCACAGACCTGGAGTGTCGACGACCACCACGTCTCGTCCTCCAATCACAACCGTTTGTCTCTGACTTGTTTCGGTCTCGGTGGGACGTTCAGGTGCAGGATTTGGTTTCTCCCCAGACGTCCACAGGAGGGTCTTCATCACCGATGACTTCCCAACTCCTACTTTCCCGACAAGCACAATCCTGAGCTCGGAATGTTCTGTGGAGTAAAAAATACTGAAACCTCAGTGAGGGAGAAGAAGTACCACCTACAGGTTCTGGAGCAGGAACCACCTACAGGTTCTGGACTGGGCTCCACATACAGGATTTGGACTGGGCACCACCGACAGGTTCTGGACCACCAGGACCACCAACAGGTTCTGGACCAGGCTGTTTGGTTGTGGTTCTACTTTGGGGGCTTAGCGACCTTCTTGATTTTATGAAACCAAATGCTGGGTTAAAAATTTGGATTTCATTTTGTTTTTCCACCACATTAATTATAAATACAGCATTTCAGGAACAAAATTATTAGACCATTAATTTTCCATTCAATTTGATGATTTTAATCTGTTTTCTTTCAGAAATCTACTGACACATAAAACCAGTTCTCTGGTCTCTTTACTGGTTTCCATACCGTTCACTGTCTCAAGAACTGACCAAACCAGAAAAAAGTGATTATTTTACCGTATTCTCCGTTGCAAAGATTTTTGAGAATTTGTAAAAAATATAGTATAAAACGCTCTGCTCTACCTGAACCCGAGGTTTTTACTGGGTGTGTTAGTTTTTCACTTTGTATGAAAGAGAGAGTTCTTGACTATAAATCACATGAAAACACAGAAATGTCCAGTCAAAAACTAATATCTGAGAAGGACGCACGTAAATGCAAATTTATGCTCACAAAGCTGTTTCATCATCTAAATGTTTAGATGCTCTATTAATCCAAAAAAAGAGTATTAAATTAGTAAGATTTTAAACAATTTTTAAATATTCTAAGTAATCTGTGAAATTATTCTATGTAAGATAGATATAGATAGATAGATAGATAGATAGATAGATAGATAGATAGATAGATAGATAGATAGATAGATAGATACTTTAATAGAAACCAAGGTAGAAACCAGACTTACGAGTCGGTGAAGATTCTTCGTCCGTCATGTTTGTAGATCTGTGACGTTCGGTCGCTCTGGATGTTCTGGCGATTGTAATTTCCATCTCATTATATATTACAGCCATCTTCTAGTTCCCTCCCCTAAAATACATCTAATCCATTCAGGACCAATCACGGATCAGCGTGTCCCTCCGCCAATGCCATGGGAAATCGACGCAAACCAAAAAAAAGCTTCTAACATGTCTATAACAAGACAATTTTATTGATATAAAAAACACCCAAATAATGGTAATGGTAAAATCTGAGAACACCATTAACTTACATTTTTTAACATACTTTAAAATACATTGTATAGCAATAACAAATATAACCCCTTAGATTATTGTTCACACTCATCATAAAAACGATTAAAATGTAATAGTCCCAATAGCAGACGATCCAAAGGGCCTGAACCTGAAGACACTGTTGGACATGTGAGTCGGTGAGGTCTGTACCGGTACCAGTACCGGTACCAGTACCGGTACTGGTCAAGTTTGGCCCAAGTCTGTTGCCATAAGCTGGACCCATTGGCTTTAGCCTCAGTCTGATGCCTTGAGATCACGAGCTGGAACCATTAGCTTAGACTCAGTCCATGAGCATAATATCATAAGTTGGGGCGTGTTAGCTTTAGTCTAAATCTGTTATCATCATATTATGGGCTAGGACCTGTTAACTTTAGCCTCATCTTTTACTTGATTACATGGAATTGTTATCTTGAGCTCCAGTTTTTTAGCACCTATCCCGGCCAACCCTCATGTTCTAACAGTTTTGTTCTGGCTTCCCCTTGGAGACAGTTTACTCCAGAATGACCTGAACAAGGTTCTTAAAAGCCTTCGGTTTAGCAGAAACATGCTGACGTCATGATCGCTGCAGGACTGCACCTACTGGTTGTCCTGTCTTGACAAAGGATGCTTGTTTGTGTTGAGTTGCGATGCTGTGAAACACATTTAGCTCTACTGTGCTAACAGACTCCACGCTGTTGGGACATTTTGGATGTCGGTCTGACTTGGTGCTGACTCGTCCTCTTCGGATCCATAGCATACCATGAGGTCTGACATAACCAAAGTCTGGGAAGTCATTGTTTTCACCTTTGTTAAGATCTTTATTGTATCAGAAATTGTTAGCACCCTCCACAAGGAAGCTACATGAGCTAAAATCCCAACATCACAAGTCTGTCCTCACCCCAGTTCTTAGACCGATTGATTTAACCGAGGACCTCCTCAGTGCTGGAACTTCCAGAGGTGAACCAAGACCAGAAGGTCTGGACTTCACCTAATCTTCACCTGAAATGTTCACAAACAGGTCAGTTTCTGGCCCCGCCTCCTCAGGATGAGACCATCAGCTATGAAAGTTGATCCTATCCCCCATTTTTAGTCCTGGTTGATTGAACCCAGATCACTGAAATGCTTCTGGGGGCATACACTTCAATGCCACCTCCTCCAGTTTCTTGAGGAAGTAGTTCAGCGCTGGAACGTTGTCCACCACCGCGTCCAGACCCTTTGCGATCCAGTCTTCCAAACAAACAACCGCTTCCTGTTTGGGATCGCATGCTGATTTAACCTCGGGCCATTGCATCACCTCTTCTAAGGCGATTATGGCGTTTGTGAACATTTCATTGCGGTAGCAGCCTTGCTCGTTTTTCTGGACCACATCCTTGATCTTCTGCAACAGGCTGTGGACCTGGACCTCATCCTCAACCTCGTTGTCAAAGACATGATACCCAGCACAAGAATCCATGATGAACCTTTTGAGAACGTTTTTGCTCCTGATAAAAGTCTCTGCGTCATACTGACCTCCATGTGTGAACAAGACGATTGTGTAACGTTGAGCTTCCTTGAAGACTCTCTGGAAAGCCTCCAACGTTTCTTTATCTTGTCTCGAGAAGACACCGAGTTTCAGTACCAGCAGGAAGACGTGAGGACCAGGAAGGAGCCATGTGACGCATTCGAGGACCTCCTTCATCACGTCTTTGTGAGTCTTCCTGGTGTGAAACAGACCCGGGGTATCAATAACAGCCAGAGTTTGTCCATCGAACTCTCTGGTTTCCTTCTCACACCTTCCAGTCACGGATTCAGACGACAGGTCGGTCGTGAACCCGTTACGTCCGATGATGGTGTTTCCCGACGCACTCTTTCCCACTCCGGTCTTTCCCAAGAGGACGATCCTCAGCTCCGGTTTCTCTGACGCTGTCAACAAATTCACACAAACATGATTAAAACTACAGACAGGAAAGACATGGACGACTGAAACACCTGTGTGGACGTCCCACAGGTGGACCGGTGTGTTATTGTGTGTATGTTAGTGTGTGTGTGTGTACTGTATGTGTGTACACATATAAACACACACACACACACACACACACATATATAATACACACATGCACACACACATATATATGTATATATATATGTATGTATATATGTACACATATGTACATATGTACACACTGATATAACTACATACGTACTGTATATATAGTTGTGTTATTTAATTTGTATATAGTTCTATTACAATACAAATAATACAATAGTACAAATACAATATAGCGAGATTTTATATATATATATATATATATATATATATATATATATATAAATATATACATAAATATATATATATACTGTATGAAGATATATACATATATATGTACGGTATATGTGTATGTATACACATATACAGTATACTAATATATATATATATACTTATACATTATTCACTCACTGATATAACTAGATACATACTGTATACATACAATAATACAACTGTATATGTGGTTGTATCTTTTATATACAGTATATATTTTATATGTATATACAGAATATACATATATACATACACACAATAATACAATATATTATTGCAAATAGTGAAAGCAATCAATGTTATACAAAAAATTAGAGAAGTTAACTGTAACAACCTTCTTAGATATATTTATTAACAATAATACTAATGATGCATAAAAACATTCATTTCTGGAATTAAACTTATTTTTCAAGTTAAACGAGAGCAGATGATGTGAACTTACGAGGCTGAAGACGCCGCCCGTCCATCTGTGTCCTGGAGACGTCCTCCTGTATCATCTTTATATATTAGTCGTGTAAAGTTCCCTCCTCCTGTACATCTGTGAGAGGCGACCAATCAGAGCCCAGGTGTCAGAATGAAGCTGCAACCAGCAAACAAGGGAACCACCAGTGAAAGTCTGATGTACTAGCCCCACCCCTTTAAGGGACGCGCCCAAAAGTTTTAGCGAAATCCTGCTGGATGCAAAAACCATGTCATAAATCACGATGGCGTTGGCGTCTGTGAGTGCGTGTCGCGTGGCGCCGATTCATCAAAAAAGTTAAAAAAACACAGATTTGTCCAAGAACTTACCCAACGAGCTAATGCTGACGTCACGAGGCCGTCGATGCCTCATGTTGAGATTCAGGTTTCTAGAGCTGATGGACTAAATTACAAAATATTAGCTCTGAAAGCTAATTTTTTCTAGCGTTAGCCATATCAAAGCCTAGCTGTGACAGTGAAAGAAGGCCAAATATGCTGACATTGGCTACAGGATTTAACCAGGTGTTTCTTAAGGTGAGCTATGCTAACATTAGTCCACTGGACTCTCAGAAAGTGTCTTGAAGACGTTTCGTCTCTCATCCAAGAGACTTCTTCAGTCCTGAAGGTGGCTGGTCTGGTCCCGGTTTATCAACCCTGTGGGGTGTGGTCAGTGCCAGTCACATTCAAACAACCATCTTCCAGACCCGTCTGGGTCCTCAACAGTGGATGATGGGGGTGTCAGGGGGTGTTAAATGGAGGTCGTTGAAATACGAGTTTCACAGAGCCTTTGTATGCTAATGAGGGTCATTAGCATGAGACACATCACCTCGGTTAACCTGCTGAGACAATCTTTTTGGGAGTTTTGAAAGGACATGATTGTAAATGGGCGAAAGGCGATGTCGCAGACCACCCCCCACCCCCTCCTGTTCAGAGATGGCTTCTCTCCAACCATCTGTCCTTCTTGTCCAACATTTGAGTAACCTTACTCTTTGATCAGGTTACTGTTTGATTAGGTCACTGCATGATTGAGAAATTGATCACGTGACTGTGTTACCTGATCAGGTAGTTTACCTGATCAGTTACCTGATCAAACATTAACCTGATCAATGAGTTTGAACACTAACCTGCTCAAAGAATCACCTAATCAAAGAGTAACCTGATCAAAAAATTACCCGATCAAATAGGAAGGTAATTCCTTGATCAGGTAACTCATCAATCAGGTTCATGTTTGATCAGGTAAGTGTTTGACCAGTTAACTCTTTGATGAGTTTAATTCTTTGATCAGGTAGCTGTTTGGTCAGGTAACTGATTGGTCAGATAATTGATCAGGTGTCTCTCTATCAGGGCGGGGCCTGTGTTCCACAGGGAAGCAGCAGTTGAGCTGAATGATCCAGCAGATTTTACTGGAGAAGCTGGGCTGCTGTTGGAGGCGGGGCTTGTCCAACATGTGGGTGTGTCTTTGAACAAGATTCTGGACCCCAGTTTGCTCCCAGTGTCAGTTCCACTGGCGTGTGATTGGACGTCACCGCTGGTCGCCGTGTTAACGGGTGACGACCAGCTTGAGTCATGAAGTCGTTTGATTGGTATTATTTTTATGTTTCCACGGTTACACGTCATTCTAACCATTGAGCACCTTTACAGATATGTTTTATATGTTGGATAGGTACCTTTTGATGTTTTTGGAAATTATGAATGAAAAGTTTAATGTCAAAGTCAGCTTTTCTCAATTTATTGAAAAATAATTTCAGAACTTCTTCCTTTCTGTTCAGAGAAGCAAACCCAGCAGCAAAAACGCTCTCCGTCCTCGTGCCAGGGATAATAAGTTCCTCCTGACACCAGGTTCTGATTGGTCGACTGGCGGGACAATGCGGTCCGGTGTTGGGACAGAACCGGTCTGTTTTCAGGTGTTTCCACATGACGCTCATTCATTGGGAATCAGCTTTTAGAACAATAAGTTGTGTTCTGTTTCCTTACTCAGCAGTTTTATAAATTCACTCGTTAAAATTGTTGGAGGTGTTTTTGTCATTCCCTGCTGTTGAGCCTCTTACTCTCAGATCCAGTTCAGATTCACAGAAGGAGACTTCTCTAGTTTTCTCTTGACCTACCAAAACTTAACGTCTAAACATTGAGGAAAATTAACGCGTTAATCTCGTGTCTGTGTAGTTTCTCCTTCATCAGGTCAACAGTTGTTATAATCAATCCGCTGGACTTTTACAAAGTTTCTTAAAGATGTTCAACTTCTCACCCAAGAGGCTTCTGCTTGTTCTGGTGGCCAGTAATATTCATAGTCCAAGAACTGTTGCCAAGACCCATCTGGTTCCTCGATGGTGGTTGTTGGATTGACAGTTTCAGCGAGTCCTCACATGCTAATGGTGGCCATTAACATGAGTTAATGAGCTAATAAGAGTATGAGCTAATGGGCACCATTAGCATACCTGAGTCAATCTGCTGAGATGTTCTTGTAAGAAGAAGAAATATACTTTATTTATCCTCATAGGGAAATTATGGATTTCACCCATGTAGAAATCTGAGACTTCCTCCCTATTTTTAACTCGTGTCACCAGGTTGCTCCTCTGATGGTGTGGGGTCTTTTGGATGGACCAGTCTTTGCCTGAGGAATTACTCATCTTAACAAGCACAGGGGTTTGGTGTTGGTAGCATCAGAGAACCAGGGATGGGGGAGACAAAGGGTCGGTTAAACTCACATTTCAAAGACCATCAATAGGAGCCAGACGGGTCTGGACGACAGTCGTTGGCATGTGAATAGCCCTGACCACACCCTACAGGGTTTATAAGCTGAGACGAGAACAACAACCCCCAGAGTGAAGAAGACTCCTGGATGAGAGGAGAAAATCTTTAAAGAACCTTTCTAGAAGTCCAGCGGCTTAATTTAAACAGCTTTGACCTCTCAGACTACTTCAGGCCCGCTTCGAGGCTTTTTTTAAATCCAGGCGGTGGCGCTAATCCAACTCCAAGCTGCTTTATACACACAGCAACAGACGAAGAAGAAACATCTACCCACAATCCTTCGCGCTTTTCCGGTTCCAACTATTCTACCCTAAGATGGCGGACCGGCGGCGAAGGAGGAGACGCGCGTCCCAGGACAGCGAGGACGACGACGAGTCCGGTTCGGGCTCCGACAGCGGGAGGTCGGGTTCTCCGAGCCAGAAGAGCCGGGGAAGGGATCCCGACCCGCCGGAGCCGACAGCGGTGCGGGTCGAGGCGAAGAGCGACGTGGAGTCCGAGTGTGTGAGTAGCTAACCGGTGGCTAGCTCGCCGAGCGGACGGCTACGACTCCGGGCCGGGGGCTTGTGGCAACTTTTCCCGGGTGTATAACCCTCGTTTGTCCTGTTTTTAAAATTTAAGAACGATTTACAAACGTTAAATATTTTAAATTGTGACTTTTGGTCTGAAGACATCGAGTTTTCAGGAGCCCGTGGCGTTAGCTTGAAGGAAAGTTAGCTGTTTAGCCAATTAGCATCAGTTTTCCTTCTGTGTCTGTTTGACCCAGAAACTTTAATGTCTTCCTGCTAATACGTTTTTTGTATTTAATGACTTTGTGTAAATGCGTTAGCTTACTTCTAGTTCGTTAAATTAGTTAAAACGATCACCGGTGAACCGGAGCCAAAACCCGCGGCTGGAGCCCGTTAAGGGTTCGAATCCCGCGGCTGCTGGAGCAGCTGCACGGGGGGGGGGGGCTCTGCTGGATGCTAATTAGTCTTTAGCATCCAGCTAGGCTAACGCTAATGCTGCTTTAGACGTTAGCTGCACCGGAAAGAGAAAAGAAGCGGGTCGATGACGCAGCTCTAGATGCAGCACACCTGCATCCAGAGCTGCGTTTCCTGTTTACCTGTTGGGGGGGAGGGGTATTGGTGACGTCAGCCTGGCGTCTCTTCCATCTTCCTGCTCCATGTGGGTCAGCTGCTCCCTGTCCTGAGTCTGACAGGCGGTGGAGGATTGATGGAGCGTCGTTGGATGTTTCTTTCAGTCGTTTGTTGGGTTGTTGTTTTTCACGCCGCTGCTTCCTTCCTGACTTTATTTGTTGTCTTCTGACTTGCAGGAGAGTGAAGATGGAGTCGGAGAAGGTAAGACGATTAACAGCAGCAGTAAAGTCCCGTTTAGTCATGTGATCAGGAAATGAGGTCGTCCTCAAGATACGAACACCTGACTTGTGAACAATCACTCGTCGCCATGTCTAGCAGTGTAATATTAACACCCCATAGACTCAGATTTCACGTGTCATGCAAACATGACTCAGCAGATATCAGACTGAGTGAAAAGTGTGCTCTGATGTCACTTCCTGTGGTCCTTTGGTCTTTCCTGTTGGCGTCATCTCATTCTCTCCACGTCTCTGAACTTCTGAGCGAGAAACGGACCCACAATGCATTTCTGTTCATGAAGACTGAAGACAATTCAGTCAGGTTCAAGTGACAGCAGTAATATTAGATTATGCACTAGCTGTCAGGAAACTGTCACCACCTGCTGGTAGTTCACATTTATTCATCATTGACGGGTCGTCCTGTAGGAACTGAATGATGTAGGAACCAATGTTGGTGGGTCAGGTTTCTGCCTGGAAGCATTAACTGACGCTAACGCTGAACTCTGAATGTTTTGCTAGTTGATGTTAACTTTTGGTGGATTAACTGAGAAACTTAACGAAATCAAACATAAAAGGGCGTGTCTGACTTTTGATGAACAGGAAGTGACATCAGCGCATCATTTTCACCCCCCAGGAGAACATTCTTTCAGCAGAGGTAGAGATGTTAAAGATACATGACAGTACAAGATTTTATTATGTGTGGTTTTTAGTATTTATTGTAATGAGATTTAAATGACCTTAAATGGAGATTGGAGATTGAACCTTAATACAAACCAGTTGTGTTCGTATGTTGAGGACTTGTTGAGGACGTGTCATCTCTGTCTTCCTGTGATCTGATGTAACGCCCTGAGCTCGGGGCCGATGACATCACTAATCACTTCTGGTTCTGTGCAGCGGTCCTGTCCGACTACGACAGCGCCGATCCGGACGAGAACGGCTCCCGTTCGGAGGTGAGAGGCGGCGGCGGGACCAATCGCTGACGGAGGACGAACCCGGAACTCATTCTGTTTGTGGCGTTTCTCCAGGGGGGCGAGGAGGAGGACGAGGCAGAGCGCTACAGCGACGAAGACGCTCCGGCTGCCGCTGGCGAACCCAAAGCGTCTGTAGCCGGCGGCACGAAGGAGGAAGAGGAGGAGGAGGCGGCGGAGGAGGAGGATGAGGGAGGGCGGAGCCTGGAGGAGAGCAAGGCGGAGGAGAAGGGAGACCTCGCTGGAGAGAGGCAGAGCGGCGACGGGCAGGTGAGGCTGGCGACCTTTGACCCCATCGATAACGACTGTCGATCGGTTCTGATCGATAACCGTCGTCTGACCCCCAGGAGTCGACCGACGACCCCGAGACAAAGGGAGGGGGGAAACCCGGCCAGAAGCTGGACGACGACGAGGACCGGAAGAACCCCGCCTACATCCCCAGGAAGGGGCTGTTCTTCGAGCACGACGTCCGAGGCCACGCCCAGGAGGAGGAGAGGTGCGTGTTCCTATTGGACGAGAGGTGTTCGGCGCCAGGAGGGAACTTCCTGTTACTTCCTGTCTCCCTCCCCAGACCCAAAGGCCGAAACAGGAAGTTGTGGAAAGACGAGGGCCGCTGGGAGCACGACCGCTTCCGGGAGGAGGAGCAGGCGCCGAAGAGCCGCGAGGAGCTGATCGCCGTGTACGGCTACGACATCCGCAACGGCGGCGCGGGGGAGCGGGCGTACCGCCAGCGGCGCGTCAGGTGAGGTGACGACATGTCGTTGTCGTCCGATGAAGTGTTCAGCGACGGCGTGGAATTCACGGCGTTCGTCTCCCCGCAGGACGAGTTCGTCGCCCGGCAGAGACAAGCGGTGGCGTGACGGCGGAGAACGCCCCGCCCGCTCCTGGCAGGGGGGCGGAGTCAACAGAGGCGGAGCTCCTCTGTCGTCCTACATACATTCCTCGCCGACACCCCCCTCCTCCCTGCCCCTCCCCTCCCATCGGAGCGCCCACCTCTCCAGGCCGCCGCCTTCCCGCGGTCGCCCCGCCCCCCACACGAACTTCCCTCCGCAGCACAAGAACGAGTCGCCGCAGACACACCCCCGTGAGCGGCAGGGCCACAAAGCCGACCTATCAGAGCGAGACAGAGGTGTGGCCTCCAGGATGGGGCGGGGCAGCGGCGGAAGGGGCGTTCCCTCCGTCCTGGAGGACGGCCCGTCGAGGCAGGTGGGCGTCGCCGAGCCGGACGTGAGCGACGCGAGGGCGTCGCAGCCGGGCGGTTACAAGGCCTCGTCACCGAGGCAACGGCAGGAGCCGCGAGCCGACAGTTCCGCCTCCGGAGCGGCCCCTCCCCCCTCGGCCTCCAACCCCTCCCAGCCGGCGTCAGCCAATCGCGAGGCGTCTCCGCCCACCGAGCGGCCGGTGGAGAGGAAGTCGTACGCGCTCGCCCGCCGCACGCGGTCCCGCCCCGCCGACCTCGGCAGCAAGCAGCCGTCAGTGGAGGAGTCGGCCGCCGGAGGCTCCGCCCCCTCCCCCAGCGCCGCCCCCGCGGGGGGAGGGGGGAAGAATTGGACGGCGCCCGGCGAAGGGTCCGGCCCGGCGGCCGCCGCAGGGGGTGGGGGAGCGCTGCCCGAGCTGGACCAGGACGTGGCCCGCCTCAGTCTGGGGGGGGGGCAGAGCTGGAGCCAGAGCCCCGCCTCCTACATGAGGTCTGAGATGAGGGGTGAGTGGCCACGCCCCCTCCTGTTGTCGTTTGTTTGTGTGGTTAAACAGACTTAACCGGTTTGTCCCCCCCCCCAGGCCTCCACAGCACCATGCACATGCCCCCTCCCGGGGCCCCACCCCCCTTCTCCAACATGGAGGATATGGGCGTCGGCTCCAGCCGCGCCAAACGCTACTCGTCCCAGAGGCAGAGGGCCGTCCCTGAACCGGCGCCGCCGATGCACCTGGGGGTGATGGAGGGGCATTACTACGACCCCAGTAAGGGGGGGCTGGGGGGTATCTGTTTACTTGTTGTTTGTGACGACCTGACGACTATGGAGACGGTAACCCCCCCTCCCATTTTTTTCAGTGTCATATCAGGGACCAATCTACACCCACAGTGAGGGCGCCGCCCCCATCCCGCCCCAGGGCATGCTGGTCCAGCCGGAGATGCACATCCCCCACCCGGGTGAGTGGACCCCCCCCCCCTCTCAGTCTCTGGGTTTGATGTCTGAGCTGACATGCCTTTTCCTCCTCAGGTCTCCACCCCCACCAATCAGGCGCCCCCATCGCTAACCCCGCCCTCTACGGAGGCCCGCCCGTTTCTCTGTCGCCAGGGCAACCGCAGCAGCTGCTGCCGCCACCGTTCTACCCGCCGCCCGGGGTCATGACCTTCCCCTACCCCACCATGTACCCGAGTCCTCAGGTAGGCACGGCAACCACACAATGGAAGAGGGGGGGGGGGGGGAGTCAGCATCCCATCATAACGGTTCTGTTTGCCCCCCATCAGGGTCAGTCCCAGGTGACCTACGGGGGCGTGACCTACTACGACACCATGCAGCAGCAGGCGCAGCCCAAGCCGTCGCCCCCCCGCCGGACGTCCCAGCCCGTTACCGTCAAGCCCCCCCCAGAGGTGCACTTCGCCTCCGAGTGACCCCGTCCCTCGCCCCACGCCGCCACCCGGTCTCAGCCCCCATCTGACCCACACAGCGCAGGTGGGCAGCACCCAGCTGACGCTAGCTGACGCTAACTAGCAACGTGTTTACATGCTCTGTTGGATGGTGTTAGCTATTAGCTGGAGGTTTGGACTCCGGGTTAGCATTAGCTCACACCAGCAGTCGCGTTCAGTTGCTCTGTTAGATAGTGTTAGCTGTTAGTTATTAGCATGTTGAGACTCTCTGGGTTAGCATTAGCTAGCGTTAGCTATCAACACTGTTAGATGGTGTTAGCTATTAACATGTTTTTAGGGTTAGCGTTACCTAATGCCAGCTATCAACATTTTCAGATGCTCTTAGGTATGTTAGCTGTCAGCTATTAGCATGTTTAGACTCTCTGGGTTAGCATTAGCTATCACCATGTTCCTACTCTAAGCTAATGTTGCTAACACTAACGTTGCAGGAGCAGCTGACGGGTCAGGATCTCGTCCCGGTGGAGACGGGTGGACGGAGGCGGTGACGGATCTAATGGTGACCCCCCCCCCCCCAGCGGTGGGACGTGAACTCCTCTTCTTTCTTCCTTTCCTTCGGTAGCGGGCGGCGGGTCGGTCGGGCCGCCGCGGGTTCGATCCCGCCGTCGTGTCCCTGAGCAGCGACTCTGGACCGACGCGCCCGTTTGAGGTGCTTTCACTGGTCAACGGGAGAAACGAGCGCTCGGATTATTTCTGTTCTTTGGTTCACACAGGAAGCAGGCGGACGTGTCACTTCCTGCCTCGTCGTCATCTCTGCTAACAAGATAAAGCTAACTGTAGCTAACTCATAGTTTATGTGGCGTTTAAGGATGTTTGTGAAAATCCATGGTGGTTTAAATGCGGCGCCGCGTTCGTGGCCGACCCGGTGCTTCCTGAACCCTCCGGCCGGCGGAAGTCCTCGGCTCTGTGTGCTCCTTTAGCGTCTCCATGGTTACGTTAACTACTTCCTGTTGCTCGTCCCGGAGCCAGAGAGCTGGTGAATCGTTTCATCTGGAATACAAAGATTTTCAGTGAAAAAGTTTTTTTAGCGAATTGAAAAAATCGCTCTCATCCTCAGCTCCGCCCCCTTTTTCTGATGGCACGTTGGGTTGAACCAATCACGTCACAGTTTACATGATCGTCACAATTCCCACATGTTTGTCCCCATGGCAACAGCAGAGCAAACGTGAACCTCAGGTGTGTGTGACAGTGAGGGGCGTGGCCTTTAAACGCGTCTTGTTCCTGATTGGTCCACTGGTTTCAAGCTGCCGGAGACGTAGCTGTAGATAGAAATCAAGATGTGTAAATAGAAGATAAATAGATCAGATTAGTAGTACTAGTACTACTAGTAATGATACAAGTACTAATACTATCAGTACTGATACTTCTAATACTGATAATATTAGTACCAAAACTAAAATACTATTAGTACTGATAGTAATAGTACTAATATTACTTGTACTAATACTGTGAGTACTATTACGAGGAGTATTGGTACTACTAGTATGGATACGAGGACTACTTGCAACAATTCTACTAGTACTAATACTAAGCTAGTACTATGGGTATTAATACTACTTGTACTGATGCTACTAGCGCTGATACTATGAGTACGTATAATACTAATACTGTGCTTAGTATTAATGCTACTAGTACTAATACTACGAATATCGATAGACTACTAATATGGATATGAGTACTACTAGTACTAATACTAAAATAAAGACTACTAGTACTAACAATAATAGTACCGATACTGTTAGCACTATTACTATGAGTATTAATACTACTAGTACTAAGATTGCTGGTACTGATGCTACTATAAGTACCTATAGTACTGATACTACGAGTATTGTTACTACTAGTACTCATCCTAGTACTACAGAGCGATGAGCTTCTGATGGATCGGCAGGGACCTGAATGTTGTCGCCGTGGCGACGCCGGCGGAGCGCTTTGAATCCGTTTCCTGTATGAAACGTTATGTTATGATTTGTTTTTTTAATTATTATTATAATTATAATTATGTGTAGAAGCAGCGACGCGACGGCTGCTAAATGTTTGTTTGGTTCCGTTAAAGAAACAAAAACGGTTCCGCAGACGAAGAAACGTCTCCCGTTTGTCCTGGAATGAAAAATGTTTTTGGATACGAAGTAAAAACGGTGGAATCCCGCTTCTTAGTTTTCATTTTGTGATAAAATCGATGGAACTTTTGCACAACAGTTTGAAGCGACGGTCTCGACCCGTCGGTTAGCGTTCAGGGGGCGTGGCCTGTGGTTCCGGTCGCTTTTCACGTTTCCCCATCAGTATTCTGCTCTAGAACCGGAAATCTGGATCAGATGCTAACGTCAGTATTTGTGTCGGATGACTGCGTTTCTCCTTAGAACCCCCCCCCCAGCTCAGAACAGTGATTTCTTTTTTCGTCTTGTTTATTATCAGATATCAGTTTAAAGATTTTCTTGTGTTCTGTATTAAACACTAACACGAGTCCGGTTCCCCCGACCGACTGTTCACTGACGGCTGAGGGTTCAGTGGTCAGGTGATCAGATACTGTTTGTTTGTTTGTTTGTTTGTTGTCCACTCAGACATCAATAAAGAACGCAAGGAAACCAACGACGTCACGCCTCTTCTTTCTCCACTCTCATGTTACCGCAGAGAGTCTGGTGATAACGTCTGTGTAGCGATGCTAACATCACTTATGAGAAACGAGTCGGTGAATAATAAAATACAAAAGAACCAATCAGCATCAGCTGTGCTGGAAGTGTACGTCTGTTAGCTTCCTGATTAGCATCATGTCAACATGATGGAAGAGGAGGAAAAACAGAAATTTTAAGATTTTTTTTTTAACTACTGTATTCTAAAAAAAAAGATGACATCACCACTCTTTATAATATTGAACTAAAGCAGATTGTTTATCTGTATTTATTAAAAAGTGAATAGAAACGACGGGTTCATAAAGGTTTAAATTACCGTAAACAATAATTTGTTGCTCTATCGTGGAATTGTTATTCGTGCGGTTCCTGGAACGCATTAAACGCGAGTAATGAGGGCGCACTGCTTTAAAGTCTTGATTTTTAAAAAAGGTCATTATTTTAACAAGTTTTACTTCTTATCTTTTATATTTTATGTGTGTTTTTTTAAAATATTTTCTCATCAAATTCGAGCCGTTTCCTTCATCCTAACTCTCCTGTTCATCCAACGTGGGCGGATCCGTTATGTAAACTATGATTGACAGGCTGAATCTGCCAATCAGCTTGCAAGCAGTCTGTCCTCATTAATATTCAGCAGGAAGCTGTTGAAGGACCCGGATGTAACACAACCCCCCCACACACACACACACACAGGATGGAGGAGGAAGAGGAACCAGATGAAGAGAAACATGAACGGAGACGAGGAATAAACTGCTGCATCCGATTGGTCACGTGTTCTGTAGTAACCATGGTAACAAGTTCATAAGACTTGAGGCTGATGATGTAACAGATTTCATTTCAGAACATGCGCTGCCTCCTGCCGTCTGATTGGCTCGTTAGTGATGATGTCACGGCTCTGCCTTCAGTTTTGTTCTTTCTTCTTTTTGTCTTCATTGTTTTTTATTTAGTCCTGATTCATTGTTTCGTCTCGTCCTGTTTCTTGGGTTAACGTTCGCTGGTTTCAATCATTTGATTCCTTCACAGCAAAAAGCAGTCCAACTAAAACAGTTTGTCAGCTTCTGTCTGACCTCTGACCTTTGAACTTTCTGTCCCGATGACAATGTCAGAAGAAAAGGAACAGATTATTTTATCAGCAGGAGACAATGTCAGTAGATTATTTTATCGACAACCTAATGAGTGAAATAATTGAAAACATAATAAATAACATCTGTTAACACCAACGTCTTTTTTGTTCTGTTTTTGGTGGATTCAAACTTTATTTTGGCAGAAACTTGATTAATTTATTCAACATTCTACTCAGTTCTCAGCCTCAGGCTAGCAGGTTAGCATTAGCTCAGAGCATCAGCTGGTTATTGATTTGTAGTGTTATTATCGATTACCTGCTGTCAGCGGGTTCGGGTGTTACTCATGTCTGAAAATCTGTAAATAATTTGGGGACTTAAACGTCTCAGGAGACCTGGTGTCAGGTGTGTGTGTGTGTGTGTGTGTGTGTGTGTGTGTGTGTGTGTGTGTGTGTGTCAGATCCTCAGGTTACCGATCGCGGTCAGGAAAGAGCATCAGGTGACTCGGGTCAGCTCAGGGTCACGTGACTCAATTGGGGATCAATAATCAGCAGGTCTATATGTATTGATTGTAACATGCGTACGTAAACAATGGTGTCTTTATTTATAGGGGAACCCCCCCCCATTTCTCCTCGATGCTAATGCTAATGCTAACACTATAGGACCTTTAAAGTGTCTCTAAGTAAAATAAACAAATAAACAAATAAAAATAAATAAATATTTTTTAATTTTTAAAAACGAGGTTTCATTTGAATTTCTTCTCTGGGGGGGGGCTGATGAAGACTCTGATGAAGACCACACGTTTTCTCCATCATTCACTTTACGGCACTAGAAGAAGAAGCGTGCATGCGCGCTCCCGTCTGGCCGCCGCTTCGGGAGCGCGCAACTGCAGCAGATGAGAGCGGGGGCGGGAGAGGAGGGGGGGAGGAGTGTGAATGTTACGAGTCACTTCTCATTCCGCTAATTTAGCAGAGGGGGGGGTGAGGGGGGTGAGGAGGGTGAGGCGGGTGGGGGGGTGGAGAGAGAGCCCGGCCGTGTGTTGGCGTGTTGGGACCGGGAGGAGGGTCGGAGGAGCCTCTGCAGTATCTGACCTGGAAAAAAAATAGAAAGAACGGGGAAAACCTACGACACGCGAACGCACCTCGGTTCCTCCCCCAGGTGCGCTGCGGACGTCGATCGCTCCCGCGGAATATCACACGGTGTCCCGGTTTCAGCGTCACCGGGGAGTCGGTGGAGGAGACGCGGAGGCGCAGCGCTCCGTTTGCCGCGGATCTGCTCCGGGTTGGCGGCGCGCGGAACGAGCGCTCCGGGAGCGGGACGCGCTGACGCGGGCGGAGGAGCGGCGGGACGCGGCGGCGGCAAGGTGCGACTGGATGGGGGCTTTTTAACGGTGACGGGCCGGATCACGGGGCGGTGATCAACGGGAGGGGTGGTGAGGAGTGGGGGGGGGGCACCTCCACCTCTACTCCATCGCTACTCCTCTGTTCCTCCTCTTCCTCGCCTCCACTCATGGGTTAAAGGGAGTTGGGTCTTCTGGAACCCGGGTCTGCTCACACCTGCTCACACCTGCCAACCCCGATCTGCAGGCTGCATCATGTAGGAACCCCCCCCCCATCCCACCCCAGTCGCTGCATCACCCTACAGTAACACCCCCCCTCCATCACCCACCAGTGCGTCAATCCCACCCAGAGTCCCACCATGCCGGCGGGGATGAAGCCGCTGGAGAAGTTCCTGAAGAAGCAGACCACGGCGCTGACCCGAGCTGGGGGCTTCGTTGGGGGGGTGGCAGACAAGGCCAGTGGGGGCATTGGGGCGTCCCGCCGGAGGGCCAGTCTGTCCCGGGTCGTCCCCTTCTTCAGGGAGACGTCGCCGGAGAGCGGCCAAGCCCGGGAGGTGTTCAGGTAGGACGTCTAAACCTCTAGCGGTGGGGTTTTAGGGGGTCAGGGTGGGGGTAACTTTCCACCATAGGGGTGTCACTAGGACCGCATCTCATCAACTGGGGTAACTGGTTTATTTAGAACCTGGGAACCACAACCAGATTTCCTCCTGAGTTTTAGTTGAACCCGATGGGTTCAGGGTCCTGGGCGCCGACATCGGTTAGTGGTATGTACTCAAGTCACGTCTTCGTTCTGCTCTTCTTCCTCACTGGAATGTAAATGTTTTCCCTGTGAGAGGATTTTATCGTTCCACAAGAAGACGAAATAACTGGAAAGAAAAACCTGAGGAGCAAACCAGGACAGGGAGCAGGTAAACCAGGGCAGGGAGCAGGTAAACCAGGGCAGGGAGCAGGTAAACCAGGACAGGGAGCAGGTACACCAGGACAGGGAGCAGGTAAACCAGGACAGGGAGCAGGTAAACCAGGACAGGGAGCAGCTAAACCAGGACAGGGAGCAGGTAAACCAGGACAGGGAGCACGTAAACCAGGACAGGGAGCAGGTAAACCAGGACAGGGAGCACGTAAACCAGGGTAGGGAGCAGGTAAACCAGGACAGGGAGCAGGTAAACCAGGGCAGGGAGCAGGTAAACCAGGACAGGGAGCAGCTAAACCAGGACAGGGAGCAGGTAAACCAGGACAGGGAGCAGGTAAACCAGGACAGGGAGCAGGTAAACCAGGGCAGGGAGCAGGTAAACATGGGCAGGGAGCAGGTAAACCAGGACAGGGAGCAGGTAAACCAGGACAGGGAGCAGGTAAACCAGGACAGGGAGCAGGTAAACCGAGACAGGAAGCAGGTAAACCAGTACAGGGTTCATTTGGTGCCCATGTTCACTGGTCTTGACAGGAGTAGCTCATTAGCATCGTAACAGGAAGTCCATTGAGTTGACCTGTCTTCGTACTTTTGACCCGGCAGCCCTGACAGTGAGGACCCCCCCTCCTGGCCCCTGGCTACAGGCCCCGGTCTCGTCACGATGCCCAGCAGCGCTAACGGTTCCGGTTCTGGAGGAGGCGACGTCCGCAGTCCGTCACTGTCCAGCGACGAGCAGAGCTCCGAGGCTAGCCTGATCACCGAGACCAGCGGGGGAGGACGAGGAGGGACCCCCCTCCCCCCCGACACACCCGACAACCTCACCCTGTTTGTGCTGGACAGTGTGGCGGGAAAACGTCACGGACACTGCACAGGTAGGACACGATGCCTTCAGGGTATGTCATGTGGTCCAGCTTAAATCGTCGCTAACATTAGCTGTATGGCTCACTAAGCTACCGGTTACGTTTTATAACATGCAACATTGAAGCTATCTGCCTCTGGTGTTGTGTTTACGCTCTTTCTCACCACTGCTAATGTTAGCTGTGTGGCTAACTGAGCTAACAATGACTATTTAACAGCAGGAACATATAGCATTTAAGCTATCTACCTTTACGACTGTCATCGCCACAACAGCATTCATGAATTCAGTTTGCAACAGTTAGCATTTTGGCTAACGCAAAACAAGAAAAATTTTCAGCATTATATACGTTTTAAAATCGGTAAACTAAAGTTCCAAAGTTGTGTTTGTGTTCAGGTACAATCAATTAGCGTTAGCCTGATTGATTTAGTTATTGATCTTATAAATAAAGCCAAACAAGATTTATGATGAGGCAAATCTGGTTGGCTTGATACAGTCAGCTGATCCGTCGGTGTGATCGGTGGAGGTTCCGTCGGGATCATTTGGGATCGATCAAAAGAAACGGCGAGAAATTCTAGGAATCGTCTTACGAAACCGTTTTGTCTGAGAAACTTGTCTGAAGAACTCGTTCAGGTTCAGCTGGAGGATGAAATACTTCTTCTGCAGTGTTGTGTGTGTGTGTGTGTGTGTGTGTGTGTGTGTGTGTGTGTGTGTGTGTGTGTGTGTGTGTGTGTGTGTGTGTGTGTGGGTGTGGTTACATAATAGCTCCTCTTTTAGGCAGCTGCCTGATTATTACACATAAAGTAGGTGTGTGCAGCCTTGATTATTGCCTGTTGAGACCGTGTGTGTGTGTGTGTGTGTGTGTGTGTGTGTGTGTTTTATTGTCCTTGTGTTTTTCCAGAAGCACCTATAAAATAAAATAAAAAGAAAAATGTAATTTAGATTCGATGTAGAATTAATTAGCCGAAATAATTGAATTTTTTTTTTAAAATAATAAAACCTTGAAAATTCACTCATTTGAATGAAAAGAGCTAAATAACAACAACAAAAGCGCCCGCAGCGCTAAACTGCTAGCAGCTTCATGATGACAGGAGCTAACGGTGGTGCTAACGTAGCATTTCTATAGTAACTGACCATTAATTCACAGCACTCAGCGCTAACATAGCGCCGCTGCGGATGCTAAGCTGTAGATTTAGTGCTCTTCATCATCAGGGCGGCCATGTTGCCCCGCCCCTCAGGTGTGTGCATTAAATGCTTAGCGCTGATTTGTCCCGATGTCTTTGAAGGACACGTCAGTTTTAGAGACGACGGATTCTCGTCCGTCTGGTCCGACCCGCTTCCCGTCTGGTGAATGCTGTGATTTAATTAGTTAGCATGTTAGCAGGATATTAGCGAAGGCTACGAGCCAGCGTAAAGTGGGCGTGTCACACACGTATCCTTTATGACATCACTTCCTGGCGCCTCGGGACTTTTTAATTTTGTTCTGATTCCAAAAAACGTTCCGACGCTCACAAACGGTCGACGAGTTTCATCAGAAGTCAGCAGCAGGTCGGACAGGAAGACCAGACGACTCCTGACAGTTTGGTGTTACGTAACACACACACACACACACACACACACACACACACACACACACACACACACACACACACGCTCAGGTACAGGCGTGCTGAGGCGTGTCGGGTGTTCAGGTGTGTTTTACCTGTGGAGCAGAATGTCAATAACATTTCTGCTCAATGAAGTCGATGCTGGGAAGAAGGAACTCGTAATCTTTTAAACCCGACAAACGTGAATCGATCGATATTGATTATTGATTATTAACAGATATATTCTATTCTTTGCCATTGATTAAATGTGTTTGTTCACCGGCGATAGTTTAGTTTCCATAAATGGAAAAATGTGCGATTAACACGTTTGATTGGTTTAGAATAACTGCGTCGTTCCAGGAAGGACTTCAGTGATGTCATAAACTCTTCAGTGATGTCATAAACTTTGAGTGATGTCATTACATTTCTAGTGATGTCATTGATCAGGATTGTAAAAGTCTAGACAGACTGAGCAGCTAAAGTTGATGCTGAAGATGACTGAGAGGATGCTAGCAGGGTGCTAACAGGTTAGCCCCCTCTCACCCCCCCCCCCTGCAGATGTGACACCGGTTCACTTAGTTCCAGCTTTCAGTTTAAACGGTGTTTAAACGACATCTGGTATCAGCTCTACTGGAGATGCGAGTGTCTGTGTGTGTGTGTGTGTGTGTGTGTGTGTGTGTGTGTGTGTGTGTGTGTGTGTGTGTGTGTGTGTGTGTGGGAGGATGTTTTTCTCATCTCGAGCAGCAGAAGTGAACACGCTGCCCACTCGTTTAGCCTCTTCTCCCTCGACCTCCGGCTGCAGCGTTCCCTCGTTCGTCTCTGAAGATGTGTTCAGATGGATGAGAGGCTCTTTAGCACCTGTTCACATAGCAACCAGCTCCAACGAGTGGGAGGGGGGAGGGGGGGGGGGGGAAGAGGAAGAGGAGAGGAGGTGGGAGGAAGAAACAATAAATCTCAAATTAGTCGCTTCAGACTGAAACCAAACAAGAAAATCTGAGAAAGACAGAAACTCAGACATTTAGTGTGAGTCAGTGTCCTACATGCATCCTACTGGGTTAACTAGTGTCCTACCTGCATCCTACTGGGTTAACCAGTGTCCTACATGCATCCTAAAGGGTTAACCAGTGTCCTACATGCATCCTACTGGGTTAACTAGTGTCCTACATGCATCCTAAAAGGTTAACTAGTGTCCTACATGCATCCTAAAGGGTTAACTAGTGTCCTACATGCAACCTAAAGGGTTAACTAGTGTCCTACATTCATCCTAAAGGGTTAACTAGTGTCCTACATTCATCCTAAAGGGTTAACTAGTGTCCTTAATGCATCCTACTAGGTTAACTAGTGTCCTAAATGCATCCTAAAGGGTTAACCAGTGTCCTACATGCATCCTACTGGGTTAACCAGTGTCCTACATGCATCCTAAAGGGTTAACTAGTATCCTTCATGCATCCTAATGGGTTAACTAGTGTCCTACATGCATCCTACTGGGTTAACCAGTGTCCTACATGCATCCTAAAGGGTTAATTAGTGTCCTACATGCATTCTAAAGGGTTAACTAGTGTCCTACATGCAACCAAAAGGGTTAACTAGTGTCCTACATGCATCCTAAATTGTTAACTAGTGTCCTACATGCATCCTAAAGAGTTAACTAGTGTCCTACATGCATCCTACTGGGTTAACCAGTGTCCTACATGCATCCTAAATTGTTAACTAGTGTCCTACATGCATCCTAAAGGGTTAACTAGTGTCCTACATGCATCCTACTGGGTTAACCAGTGTCCTACATGCATCCTAAAGGGTAAACTAGTGTCCTACATGCATCCTAAAGGGTTAACTAGTGTCCTACATGCATCCTAAAGGGTTAACTAGTGTCCTACATGCATCCTAAAGGGTTAACTAGTGTCCTACATTCATCCTAAAGGGTAAACTAGTGTCCTACATGTATCCTACTGGGTTAATTAGTGTCCTACATGCATCCTACTAGGTTAACTAGTGTCCTAGATGCATCCTACTGGGTTAACCAGTGTCCTACATGCATCCTACTGGGTTAACCAGTGTCCTACATGCATCCTAAAGGGTAAACTAGTGCCCTACATGCATCCTAAAGGGTAAACTAGTGCCCTACATGCATCCTAAAGGGTTAACTAGTGTCCTACATGCATCCTAAAGGGTTAACTAGTGTCCTACATGCATCCTAAAGGGTTAACTAGTGTCCTACATTCATCCTAAAGGGTAAACTAGTGTCCTACATGTATCCTACTGGGTTAATTAGTGTCCTACATGCATCCTACTAGGTTAACTAGTGTCCTAGATGCATCCTACTGGGTTAACCAGTGTCCTACATGCATCCTACTGGGTTAACCAGTGTCCTACATGCATCCTAAAGGGTAAACTAGTGCCCTACATGCATCCTAAAGGGTAAACTAGTGCCCTACATGCATCCTAAAGGGTTAACTAGTGTCCTACATGCATCCTAAAGGGTTAACTAGTGTCCTAGATGCATCCTACTGGGTTAACCAGTGTCCTACATGCATCCTACTGGGTTAACCAGTGTCCTACATGCATCCTAAAGGGTAAACTAGTGCCCTACATGCATCCTAAAGGGTAAACTAGTGCCCTACATGCATCCTAAAGGGTTAACTAGTGTCCTACATGCATCCTAAAGGGTTAACTAGTGCCCTACATGCATCCTAAAGGGTTAACTAGTGTCCTACATTCATCCTAAAGGGTTAACTAGTGTCCTACATTCATCCTAAAGGGTTAATTAGTGTCCTACATGCATCCTACTAGGTTAACTAGTGTCCTAGATGCATCCTACTGGGTTAACCAGTGTCCTACATGCATCCTACTGGGTTAACCAGTGTCCTACATGCATCCTAAAGGGTTAACTAGTGTCCTACATGCATCCTAAAGGGTTAACCAGTGTCCTACATGCATCCTAAAGGGTTAACTAGTGTCCTACATGCATCCTAAAGGGTTAACCAGTGTCCTACATGCATCCTAAAGGGTTAACTAGTGTCCTACATGCATCCTATAGGGTTAACTAGTGTCCTACAAGCATCCTAAAGGGTTAACCAGCATGTGACTGATTAATTAGTTTTCTTGAGTCTCATTCAATCAGCCTGAATTCCCACAGTTGATCATGTGATCAGGATCAGTAGCTGATTGACTGGCTGATCAATAACACACCCATCACCTTCCATCTTCTCACCGTCGCTACGTGGAGTCTCTATGGTAACCACATGCAGAGAGGCGGACCCTGGTTGGACACACCCACTGCACCATAAATCTCTATTCACACACACACACACTCACACACACACACACACACACTCACACACACACACACACACACACACACACACACACACACACACACACACACACACACACACACACACACACACGTCTTGCTATTTCAGCATCTTACATTTCTGCGTGTTCCTGCAGCGTCTTGCTTTAGCTCCGTCTGATGGTTTGATGTAAACAACATAAACACACACAATCCTTGTGTCTGACCTCTGACCTTTGACCTCTGACCTCCGGCCACTAAAACACAGCACAAGTAGACACTTGAAGACTGGGGTTAACCTTCATCGTCTCCCACCAGTGGAAACACGTCCAGTAGTTTTTAACCACGACCACAGACTTCCTGTGTGGAGATAGCCACGCCCACTAATGATGACATCATCAGTTCAAATCTGTTGCTCCTCCTTTGCATTTTCAGCTTTCAGTGTGTTCGGTTGTCATGGCGACCGTTCTCATTGATAATCCGTCTTTTGAGCTGTTGTCTGTGAGGTGTTGAAGCACTGCTGCGTTTTGATATGTATTGACTGATTGATTGACTGATTGATCGATTGATTAACTGATCGATCGATCGATCGATGGATGGTGTTGAGAGCCTTCAGTGACCCTCTCCTCTGATTCTCCCCTCAGAAACCCTCCTGGATGATTTCATGCTGACGCATCCGATCTTCCTGACGGCCGACAGGTTCCAGCAGGTCCTGCTGCAGCAGTATCCTCCAGCTGCTCACGTGAACGCTCACGTGAACGCTCGCCTCACGTGAACGCTCGCCTCACGTGAACGCTCGCCTCACGTGAACGCTCGCCTCACGTGAACGCTCACGTGAACGCCCACACACTGCTGTGATCCGTGTTTCACCATGGGGTCTCGTGTTTTTTCCACTCTGCTCGTCTCTATCTTGGGTTCTATAGTAATGTGTGTGTGTGTGTGTGTGTGTGTGTGTGTGTGTGTGTGTGTGTTGGTTCTGGTTCTTCTTCTCTGGTGTGGGTCGGTTCCACCCCTATGTGGTTTTGCTGCCCCCTGCTGGCGGTTCCGTCATGTTCCTCCAGCTGATCTCAGGTGTGTGAACTTTGTTCCACGGATGTTCGTTCCTTCATTCAGACTCAGATTCTCACAGGAGACGGAGGGGGGAGGGGACAGGGAGGGGGAGGGGCTGGTGGGCGGAGCCGAGAGGAAGCAGGCGGTCCTGAACGTGGCGTTTCGCTACCTGGATACCTACAGAGAACTGCTGCAGGAGGAGGGGGAACGCAGCAACAGCTTCCCCAAGGTGGAGACACACACACACACACACACACACACACACACACACACACACACACACACACACACACACACACACACACACATGTAACACACATAACCTAATGTGTGTGTGCAGGAGCTCTACCTGTGTGCTGTTCAGGAGTTGAGTCGTTTACCTGAGTTGGTGGAGGACGTCCTGAAGCTACAGAGGTGGACGGAGATACTGCACAACCCGTAAGACACACACACACACACACACACACACACACACACACACACACACACACACACACACACACACACACACACACACACACACACACACACACACAGAATATATTTATTTTATATTGATTTTGGGTTTACTATCAAACTGTCCAATTTTTTTAAGCTTGTTTCATAAAATTTAAAATGGGTTTTAAACAAATTAAAGCAAAATTTTTAAAAAAATCTTAATTTACTACATTTTAAACGTCTGTGTGTGCACGTGTTTATTTATTGAAATACATTTTTTTATTGTTATTTATTATTTATTTGAATAAACATTTATTGAAATAAATGTTATTTATAAATGTTATTTATTTCAATAAATAAATAATTTAATATATATTATATATATTATTTATATTATATATTACATAATATATAATATAAATATTATATACTGTAAACAATATATAAATATATTATTGATATATTTATCAATATAAAATGTATTTTTTTTATATTGATTTTGGGTTTACTATCAAACTGTCCATTTTTTTAAACTTGTTTAATCAAATTTATTAATGGGTTAGAAATTAAAAGAACATTTTTTAAAAACATTTAATTTTCTACACTTTAAACGTCTTTCTGTTTTTTTCTAATAAACTTTTCAAATCATTTTGTTTATTTTACGTTTACAGATTTTAAAGTTTTTGAAATTGGATAAATGTGTGTGTGTGTGTGTGTGTGTGTGTGTGTGTGTGTGTGTGTGTGTGTGTGTGTGTGTGTATGTGTGTGTGCAGCTCTGATGAGGAGAAGGAGAGCAGGAAGAAGCAGGTTCGTCCTCTGTTCAGACACTTCCGACGCATTGACGCCTGTCTGCAGCCCAGAGAGGCGTTCAGGGGCTCCGATGAGAGTAGGACACACACACACACACACACACACACACACACACACACACCCACACAGACACACCCCTCACGCTACACGCGTGTGCCTCCAGTCTTCTGCAGGGTGTACACGCCGGATCACTCGTACGTCACCATCCGGAGCCGTCTGTCCTGTCGGGTCGGGGAGATCCTGGCGCTGGTCCGGGAGAAGCTCCAGTACAGCGAGGACCAGCCGGTTCTGCCCGGCAACCTGGTGCTGGTGGCCGTCACGTCGGCCGGAGGTCAGAGGTCACGCCTGCAGCCGGAACCATGTTCTCTGTTAGCGGCTGGCGTGTAACTAGTGTGTAACTAGCGTGTTCCGTGTGTGCAGAGAAGGCCGTGTTCCGCCCCAGCGACGAGGCCGTGTTCACCACCCTGGGCGTCAACACACACCTGTTCGCGTGTGAACCGTCCGACCTCGACTCGCTGGTGATTGATCGATCGATCGATTACTATATAACTAAAAGTAAACACTTTTGGATTTTTTTTTCACTTCCTGTCATGATGTGATGTCACTTCCTGCACTTCAGCTTCCCCTTCCTGAAGAGATCCACTGGACGCCCGGCGACAGCAAACTACACGACATGTCGGCAGAGGAGGTAGCCAATCAGCTGGTGGCGTTCGACTGGGAGCTGTTCAGTTGTGTGCACGAGGTGGGTCGATCAATACGACCGTCACACAATCAATACGAACGTCACACGATCAATACGACCGTCATACGATCAATACGACCGTCACACGATCAATACGACCGTCACACGATCGATACGCCTCCACGTGAACAATAAGTTACTTGTTTGCATAAAGTAAAATATAATTAAATAATAAATTAATAGAATTTAGAAAATTTTTACCTTATAAATTTTTTTTTTCCTATTTTTTCCATTTTTAATTTTTTTCAAACTATAATAATTTTCTCGTCTGTTCTGAGGCTTTCTGTCATTTATGTCACATAAAACTCCAAAAACATCAAATAAACTTTGCAATGTTTAAATTCTATTTAAAAAAATGTTATTTTGATTTAATTTACCTTCTTAATTTTTATATTATTTTTGTAATATGATTTACAATTTAAATGCAACACTTCCTGTGAGTGACGCCACTAACAGGAAGTGACATCATTTGAGATAAAGAAGTTCAAATGATTTTTCTTGTAGGATATTTTTGGTAGATTTTCTTTTCAAAACAAAACAATTTTTAAAATCAAATTTTCTAAATTTTATTTGTATAAATCATGTTTTTTTCATGCAGTTTCATGCTAACTGTGGTGTTAGCTTTTAGCACATCCAGAATTTCTGCCATTTTACTTTTGATTTTTGACCCATTACATTCCAGCTTGAAAAAAAGAAAGAAAATGAAACTGATCTTTGGATTTAATTTGCTAAAAAAATTTAGAAAAATGTTACTTGATCTTAAAAAATATTTTTATCGCGCGTCTTTAGACGTTCTTTTTGGTGTAAAATCAAAAAAATCACAAGCTCCAGTCGCCTGCAGCTGTGGTTTGATGGTCCTCTTCTTCGTTGGTGTCTCCTGCAGGTGGAGTTTGTGTGCTACGTCTTTCACGGCGAGCAGTCTCGCTGGCGCCCCCTGAACCTGGAGCTGGTACTGCAGCGCTGCAGCGAGGTGCAGCACTGGGTCGCCACCGAGATCCTGCAGTGCCAGTCGCTGCCCAAGAGGGTCCAGCTGCTGCGCAAGTTCATCAAGATCGCCGCGCTGTGAGTCGTCTGACCCCGCTCCGCCTCAACCTCGCGCCCGTGTGGCGTGTGCGATGATGTCATGGCTTAGCGTGTGCTGTGTGTGTGTGTGTGTGTTTCAGCTGCAAGCAGCAGCAGGACCTGCTGTCGTTCCTCGCCGTCGTTCTGGGTTTGGACAACCCTGCTGTCAACAGACTGCGACTCACCTGGGAGGTAGGCCCCGCCCCTGTCCCGTCCCCTGTCCTACCTGTGTTCCCTGGCCCCGCCCACCGGGTTAAGCTGACACGCTTCCTGCGTTCCTGTCCAATGACATTCCTGTAAACTGATGACATAATTGTGGTGAAAGCTATGTTTGTTTGTTTGTTTGTTTATTTGTTTGTTTGTTTGTTTATATATTTGTTTGTCTGTTTGTTTGATGCGTTCAGGGTCTCCCCGGCAAATTCAGGAAGCAGTTCCAGCAGTTTGAAAACATTGCGGTGAGTTAAAGGTTTTCTTCTTCTGCGTCATCATCATCATCATCATCGCCGTCATCATCATCGTCATGGTAACGGCTCCTCTGGTGGTTCTAGGATCCGTCCAGGAACCACAAGTCCTACCGGGACCTGATCACCGGCCTGAGACCTCCGCTGATCCCCTTCACACCTCTGCTGCTCAAAGGTTAGCTTAGCTTCCCGCTACATGCTAACACGCTAAAGCTAAAGTCATCTGGAACAGAATCAGAACCTCGACCCTGATTGGCTGGAAGCGGATCAGATGTGAAGCCGTGCTACACGCGTTAGCATTTTAGCTTCATGTTCCTAATTAGCGCTTCTGGCTAATCAGCTCCAGGTTACTGCTAACATACTGTGTGACACACACACACACACACACACACACACACACACACACACACACACTTCAAAGGTTTTTCCTCCTCATTGCGTTCTCCTCTTGTAAGTGTGTATACGTGTGTGTGTGTGTGTGTGTGTGTGTGTGTGTGTGTGTGTGTGTGTGTGTTTGTGTGTGCGTGTGCAGCCGTAATCCCCCAGTTTCCATGGTAACACAAGTGAAAAGGAGGATACTGTATGTAAACTTCCTTCTACTGCCCCCTTGTGGTAAAAAAAAAAGCGCCCTGCTGGACCAGCAGCACCAATAATCAATAACCTGTCTGTAGTAGAGATTGAAAGCTATTGGTTACTGGTCAGGTGAGGGGGCGGGGCTTAGGACAGGAGCTGACTCAGCTGATTTGACTGGTTGTGTTTGTCAGATCTGACGTTTCTCCACGAGAGCTGCAAGACGTTCCACGGAGAACTCGTCAACTTTGAGAAAATGGTGAGTCGGAAACGGAGAAACCGTCGTGAACCGAAGAGCGTCACATGTTCACGAGTTCACTTCCTCTTCCTCTTCCTCTTCCTCTTCCTCTTCCTCTTCCTCTTCCTGCAGCATAAAGTAGCGGAGATGGTGAGGATCATCAGACGCTACAGGAGCAGCCAGCTAGGTAACACACACACCGAAACGTGATGTCATCGTTCACCTGTAGATCACCTGTGTCCTGATTGGTCGAGGCTCAGCCAATACCAACGATGTTAAAAATAAATGAGTTTGAAATTAATATCAGAGAAATTAATTTAGAAATAAGTAAAAACTACTTTGATTGATTGACGATGATTTATTGAGTAGCTCTACAGTCTCTAACGCTCTTATTGTGAAGGAATGGGCCACTTCCTGTGCGGAGCCGGTCATCTTTATCGCCCCCCGGTGGCGATTGATTCTTCATTAGATTTTTCTCGTCGGCGGTTGAAGTCGGTGCGTCTGACATCACTGTGTTCTGCTTCCTGTCTCACCTGGTAGCCATGGATACGGAGACGTCCCCCTCCCACCTGCAGACGAAGGCCTACGTCCGCCAGCTGCAGGTGATCGACAACCAGAACCTGCTGTTCGACATGTCGTGTAAGCTGGAGCCCAAAGACACATAGAGGGACGGGCCAGAGGGGAGGAGGAAGAGGAAGACACGCTGGAGCTCCGCCCACATGCGCTGGAGCTCCTCCTCTTCCTCCCGCGTTCCTCCATCACTGCCACGACAACCGCCATCGCTCAGAGGGACCAAACTCTTCGTCCTCGTCCTGGACCGCTGGTGACGAAGGCCATGACTTTTCACGAGGCGTTCAAGACCCTCTGATGCAGATCGGAATTCAGAAGCCACACCCTCCAACGTTAAAATAATAAGGAAACAAGCCAGTAGGGCGGAGCTTCGCTCTGGGGTCACATGATCTCATAGAGTCGATGTAAAAATAATGAATAATTTAGGATCCTACGTTTTTAAAAGATTATTTTTACCTCACAAAAGTATAAAACAGTTCAAGCAGTAATTTCTATTTTTTCAATCAATCGGTTTTTATTTAAACCAGACCCGGCGTCGGGTTCCACTGTCGCTGCTTTGACAGGAGAAGAAGAATCTGTGATGTCACTGGACACGCCTCACTTTGTCCCGCCTCCTCTGGCAACCGACCAATCAGAGGAGCCCCTAACCACCTGACTACAACTGGACTCTCCGTGCAAACAAGAATATTGACCCTCATGTTCTTGACTATACTTGGGTCAGTGTTCACAATGATCGTGGTTGTCGTGACGACGCTGTTGAAGACCAACAGACATAAAAACGAAGCAACGGACGAAACAGTGGCGTTTTCTCCTGCAGACATTGAACTACACATTTGTGGGCGGAGCCAAATCGGATTGACCCCGGATCAGCGTCTGCTGCTGGCGATGAGTTCGCTGACAGACTTCAGGACGTTACTCGTGGTGCGTTCAAGGACCTTTTATCTGCTTCACGCTATGCTGCCAAACAGTGTTGAGTTCATGAACGCGCTCAGGTGTCGTTCGTTCCAACGCTCAGGTCGGCCTGAGAATCAGAATGTTAAATACGATCACCGAATCATCAAAATGATTAAAAAAAATACTAAATTCAAGTAAATTTTATTTCTTAAATTTTTAAAACTAAATTGCAAATCCTACAAATATTTAATGAAAAATTTAAAATCATCAAGCAAACATTTGAAAACTCAGTTGGCTTGAATTTCGTTGTGGAACCAATTTTTTTGCGATTATTCCAACAGTACCTGAACGCACCGTTAATCAGGACATTTTGCGTGACGGCGTAAATGGGCGTGGCTTGACCGTCACGCCAGGGACACGAACTACACGAAAGAGTTTGGGATCCAGCTGCTGAAATGACCAATCAGCTTTAGGGAAGGAACCGCCCCGCCCCCACAGATCCGCCCCCTCATTGGTCGGGTCTCAGGCATGAACCGAGCGACAGCAAGTGAGGCTGATTGGTCGACGTATCGAAGCACTTTTACCGAACCTCAGGGCTCAGAGAGGTTTAGTTTCTCGTCTAGTTTGATCGATTGATTCCGTGTTTGTAACCGATCAGGAATATTTAGTGTCGATATTTACCGTCATTTTTCTGCTTTGATCTGATTGGCTGCTGGATGACCAGTCGTCATCGTTCTCCATCTGTACCACCGAGCGAGTCCTGTCCCGTCCAGAAACCGGTCCGCGACGGAAACAAACCCGCGGCCTAAAGGTTTAAAGGCAAGTCTGTTTTAACCACACCCACTTGTGATGTCACAGTCTAGTGACCACACCCCCTCATCACTGCTGCGCCGCTTCGTTCTGGACGGGACAAATCGGCGAAACGTCCCTCTGACAAGACCTAAGACCCGGTCCAAAGACCTTAGACCTGGTCTGAACTTCATAGACCCAGTCTGAAGAGAGTAGACCCGGCCTAAAGACCTTAGACCTGGTCTAAGGACTGTAGACCGGGTCTGAAGAGACTAGACCCAGTCTGAAGAACGTGGGTGTCGTCTGAAGAACATAGACCCGGCCTAAGGACCTAAGACCCAGTTCGAATATTGTAGACCCGGTCCCAGGAAACTAGACCCGGTTTGAATAGACATGGTATGCAGAGAGTGGATCAGGTCTGAAAACTGTAGACCTGGTTTGAGGACTGTAGACCTGGCCTGAAGACATAGACCCGGTCTATGGACCGTAGACCGAGTCTAGAGACCGTAGACCCAGTCTAGATACCGTAGACCCAGTCTAGAGACCATAGAGCCAGTCTAGAGACTGTAGACCCGGTCTGAGGACCGTAGACCCAGTCTAGAGACTGTAGACCCGATCTGAGGACCGTAGACCTGGTCTAGAGACTGTAGACCCGGTCTGAGGACCGTAGACCCGGTCTAGAGACCGTAGACCCGGTCGGCCGGTCTTGACGGTCAGGACTGTGAAACCCAGTGAAGATGACATCTTCACTGGCACACTAGTGACCAGAACCACTTCCTGGGTTTTGGGTCTTAAGGATTCCAGCGTAGTTCTGGGCAGAACCCCAAACAACTCTCCATGTTAAATCTAGACTAACCACACCTCCCAGTTTTTGGACCAATCACAGCCTCTGCCTGGAATTCTGCTGGGGTCCATACCTGCGTCCTGAAGCCGTCCGCCGAGCTGCCCGTTTGTAAAAACAATAGAAATTTGTACAAAGCCCCACCCTGTAAATAGAAATGATAACAGAACTATTTTATGTATGAGCAGAACCACGTATCTGATGTTCTGATTGGTCGGAGGGAGACAGCGTTGCTGATTGGACGATGAGTTTAGGAACTGTACAGTTTCATCGTTTCAGTTTATTTTCTTTTATAGCTGGAAATTTTGGGCATTTCTTTTGTTGTTGTTGTTGTTTTTTTGTACAGAAGTGGTTTACATTGGTATAATCTTTATTTCTGTGAACGTCAGACGTGATTGGAGCATGGGCTTGGATGGAGGCGGGGCCTGCAGGGGCAAGCCAAGCTGAGCTACTGTTAGTTTGAGAAAAAGCAGAATTCTATTTTTAAGTGTGTCAAAAATTAAAGTTTCGTTTTACATTTAAGTTGTAACTTTGCGAGAAATGTCTTGTTTTTAGAGAATAAAATGATTTATGTTTAAAGTTTATGATGAAATGTTTCAGAACGACTCAATTACAAGAAAAAAGTGTGAAATATTTTAATAATGTTCATAATTTTAAGGGAAAAAAGAAACATTGTCCAACTTTACCTCAATTCAAATGATAATTTTAACTTATTTATTTTCAAAAGTAATTTTCTCTCATATTACAACTTTGTTTTTATAAATGATCCTAACTCCATTATTTCCTCCTGGTGAACTCGTTGATGAATCAAACTGGGCGTTATTCATTGATTGATTGATTGATTGATTGATCCGCTGAGACGTTGTGTGTCGATAATTCAGACTTGTTTCTCCATCACAACTGAAATAAAACCTCTGGACAACGTTTGTGCGTCGCTGTGTTTTGAGATTCTACTTCCCGAGTGAACGTCTGGGTGGAGGAAGACGAGCAAAACGTTTGCTATAAAAGAAGAAAGGTTTAGATTGAGGAAGTCAGACCGAAACCCATGTGGTAACCCTTCGTCTGGGCAGGATGTTCTGAGCAGGTCTGCTGTTGTAGGTTCTCTGATCCACCAGCAGGAGGCAGCAACACTCTAGATAGATCGATAGATAGGTCAAAGTATCTTATCTTATCTATCTATCTATCTATCTATCTATCTATCTATCTATCTATCTATCTATCTATCTATCTGCCTCTCTGACTCTACATCTCTGTTAAGTTTTATATTTACTTTTCCACCTCAACTGACCAAGGCAGAGGGTGTGTTCAGTTGCTTTCCTCTTCTTTCTGACTTTGTGAAGCGTGTTGAGGTGCCTCTGGTGTCATTCAGCCTTTATAAAGAAGACATTGAGGGCAATGGATACACAGATCCAACCTCTCAACCCTAACTCTATCTCTAACCATCTCTGACTTTATCTATGCCTATCTCCAACTACCTCTATCTCTATAAATTATCCATTTCTACCTCTCTATGTCTACCTCTATCGCCATCTAGGAGCTAACTGAGTAGAGCAAGAGCCCCACCCCCCCATCATGCTCACCTTCTACAGAGGCACCATCGAGAGCATCCTGACCAGCTGCATCACCCTGTGGTATGGCGCCTGCACCGTTTCTTGCCGCAAGACCCTGCAGCGCATCATGAGAGCAGCTGAAAAGATCCCTGGTGTCTCTCTCCCTTCGCTCACAGACATTTATAACACCCGCCTCACCCGCAAAGCCATCAGCATTGCAGGTGACCCCCCCCCCCCTTACAGCCTTTTCAGCCTGCTGCCATCAGGGGGGAGACTGCAGAGTCTGGGGCCAGAACCAGCAGGTTCAAGGACAGTTTCTTTCACCAGGCGGTCAGGAGGCTCAACTCCCTCCCTGCTCTGCCCCCTGCCATAGCCCTGAACTCTACCCTCACACTGCCCTGCCCCCCCCAGCACCTGACTATTTATCTCTCTCTCCCCCCGTCAACTCAGGGACTGCACACACGTCACTTCCTCTATGGGATTAGAGTGTATAGAGATGTTACCCATCCCTTGTGTTTCGTCTCATAATTTGTGCTGTACTGTCTGATGTACTGCCTGTGTTGTACTGCCTGTTGTACTGCCTGTGTTGTACTGCCTGTGTTGTACTGTCTGATGTACTGTCTGTGTTTTACTGCCTGTGTTGTACTGCCTGTTGTACTGCCTGTTGTTCTGCCTGTGTTGTACTGCCTGTGTTGTACTGCCTGTGTTGTACTGCCTGTTGTACTGTCTGTGTTGTACTGTCTGTTGTCCTGCCTGTTGTACTGTCTGTGTTGTACTGCCTGTGTAATACTGTCTGTGATGTACTGTCTGTGTTGTATTGTCTGTGTTGTACTGTCTGTGTTGTACTGCCTGTTGTACTGTCTGTGTTGTACTCTCTTTCTGTCTAATCCCTACCTCTACCTCAACCTGTATCTCTATCTTTGTCTCTATCTAATCTCCATCTGTACCTCTATCTAATCTCTGTCTCTACTTCTATCTAATCTCTATCTCTACTTCTATATAATGTCGATCTATACCTCTATCTAATCTCTCTCTAATCTCTACATAATGTATATCTCTATCTAATCTCTATCTCTTTGTTATCTCTATCTTTACCTCTATCTCTATCTAACCTGTACCTCTACCTCTACCTCTACCTCTACCTCTACCTCTACCTCTATTTCTATCTCTGTCTGGACTGATTTTCAAACAGTCTGATTTTGTGACCAGGCCGGTTCTGTCAGGTGAGACGTGGATCTTTGTTGGACCAATAACTGGTTCAGGGTTGGATGAAAAGGGTTCTGCTGGACTTTGGTGGACGAACGAGTTGCAGACGCGATCCTTCACTGACATTCTTCGGAAGAAGTCTTAACTTTCTTCTTCCTTTTGAGGTTCTTTTTGACTCCTTTGGTTCCGAAAGAAACTTCTTACTTTCTGACCTCCTTCATGGGCGCGTCTGAGGCTCCAGAGGTCGAGCACTCACTCAGAATTCAAGGTCAGTAGTTTGATTCCTGGTCGCCTCACGTCTACGAGGTGAAGGACCCTTCAGAAAGATTCCGACCCAGTAGATAAGAAGGTCCAATGGAGAAAGATTAATGAGAAAGTGTCATTCTAGGGATGGATGGATGGATGGATGGATGGATGGACGGATGGATGGATGGATGGATGGATGGACGGACAGACGACAAGCACAACTTCATGTGTTTTCAGTGTATTTGACGTGAATGTGAATCCAGAGTGGCAGAAGAGGAAGTGACTCCTTGATTTTCGTTTCTTCTTTGTTGTTTCTGGAATGACTTTGCTGATTCGTTGTGATGTGTGTCCCCCTCCCCCCCACCATTGACTTTTTCTGTTGCTCCGTTTCATCCATATCCATATGGTCCAGAGAGGAGGTTCAGTATCATTCTATGTCTTTAACACGGCATGTGAAAGATGCTCTAACCTCAGAACGTTCGGATTGCACCTGAACTCACCGTTCGTCTCAGCTTCGCAGCCCTGATTCTGATCTGGGACGGGGATGTGAACCTTTATTTGTCCACTGTGATTCTGTTGGGTCCTGACCTTGGTTCTTGATGTGTTAGACTGCGCTAACACCTCCCCCCAGATCCACCCACCCCAAAATTCACACAAATTCATGTGTCGCCGGCAGCGTGTGGAATATTTATGGAGCTGTTATATAACCGGCTTCACTAAACACAAAGTCGACTTCAGCTTTTTTATATCACCCCCCCCCCGCCTCCCCCCCACTGCAGAGGAGACACCGGTGCTTTTAGAAACCCCCTTGGTTGCTTAGCAACTACAGCTCAGGAGTCCCAGATGAGGCCAGTGATCAGTCCGGTTCTTCTTCTTCTTTTCTTTCTGCTTTTCCCTTCAGGGGTCGCTACAGCTAATCAATTGCCTCCATCTAACCCTGTCTTCTGCATCCTCTTCTCTCACACCAACTACCTTCATGTCCTCTTTCACTACATCCATAAACCTCCTCTTTGGTCTTCCTCTAGGCCTCCTGCCTGGCAGTTCAGAACTCAGCATCCTTCTACCAATATATTCACTATCTCTCCTCTGGACATGTCCAAACCATCTCAGTCTGGCCTCTCTGACTTTATCTCCAGAACTTCTAACATGTGCTGTCCCTCTGATGGACTCATTCCTGATCCTATCCTTCCTGGTCACTCCCAGAGAGAACCTCAGCATCTTCATCTCTGCTACCTCCAGCTCTGTCTCCTGTCTTTTCCTCAGGGACACTGTCTCTAGACCAAACAACATCGCTGGTCTCACCACAGTTTTGTACACCTTTCCTTTCATTTTAGCTGAAACTCTTCTATCACACATCACACCTGACACTTTCCTCCACCCGTTCCATCCTGCCTGGACACGCTTCTTCACCTCTTTTCCACACTCTCCATTGCTCTGGACTGTTGACCCTAAGTACTTCAAATCCTCCACCTTCTTGATCTCTTCTCCCTGTAACCTCACTCTTCCACTTGGGTCCCTCTCATTCACACACATGTACTCTGTCTTACTGCGGCTAACCTTCATTCCTCTCCTTTCCAGGACAAACCTCCACCTCTCTAGCTTCTCCTCCACCTGTTCCCTGCTCTCACTGCAGATCACAATGTCATCTGCAAACATCATAGTCCATGGAGATTCCTGTCTAACCTCGTCTGTCAGCCTGTCCATCACCATAGCAACAAGAAGGGGTCAGAGCTGATCCCTGATGCAGTCCCACCTCCACCTTGAACTCCTCTGTCACACCTACACACACCTCACCACTGTCTTACAGTCCTCATACATGTCCTGCACCGTTCTAACATACTTCTCTGCCACTCCAGACTTCCTCATACAATACCACAGTTCCTCTCTGGGCACCCTGTCATCAGCTTTCTCCAGATCTACAAAAACACAATGCAGCTCCCTCTGGCCTTCTCTGTACTTCTCTATCAACATCCTCAAAGCAAATACTGCATCTGTAGTACTCTGTTTTGGCATGAAACCATACTGCTGCTCACAAATGTTCACTTCTGCCCTTAGTCTAGCTTCCACTACTCTCTCCCATAACTTCATTGTATGGCTCATCAGCTTTATTCCTCTGTAGTTGCCACAACTCTGCACATCTCCCTTGTTCTTAAAAATGGGCACCAGCACACTTCTCCTCCGTTCCTCAGGCATCTTCTCACTATCTAAGATCCTGTTGAACAACCCAGTCAGAAACTCTACCGCCACCTCTCCTAGACACTTCCATACCTCTACAGGTATATCATCAGGACCGACTGCCTTTCCAGTCTTCATCCTCTTCAATGCCCTCCTCACTTCATCCTGACTAATCTTTGCTACTTCCTGGTCCACAACAGTCTCCTCTTCTAGTCTTTGTTCTCTCTCATTTTCCACGTTCATCAACTCTTCAAAGTACTCTTTCCATCTTCCCATCACACTACTGGCACCTGTCAATAGACTTCCATCCCTATCCTTAATCACCCTAACCTGCTGCACGTCCTTCCCATCTCTGTCTCTCTGTCTTGCCAACCGGTATAGATCAGTCTCTCCCTCCTTACTGTCCAACCTAGCATACAAGTCATCATAAGCTTCTTGTACATCTTGTACATCATTTAACCATCATTTATGGGGGTCATATGACGTGTCTGTAAAGTACAGTGTCTCAAAGGGGACACTCTTCCTCTGGAACCGGATCACGGATAATTAAACCGACTCACGACGTCCGATGATAACGTTATGGAAAAATAGATCCGCAATCAGATTATCGCCCCGCTGTCAAAGAGACGGATGAGGACGTGCGGAAGGAGGGCTGGGGTGTCCGGTCGCTATGACGATCCCGTGGAAATGAGAGAAAAAGTGAAAAATTAAACTCATTAGCCATCAATTAAACTGACTTGAGGTTAGCCACGCCCCTTTTTGTTGACCTTGGTGTAGAAACGAAACGAAATGTTTTGATTGGTTTAGGGTTTTATAATGGGTGTGAATAGCAAAAATGTTGACAGAGTGGTGACATCATCATTAGAGGGGAGGGGATAAAGTCTCTTAGTTTCCCTCCTTCAGTTTTTCCTCCACTTCCATCATGTTGACATAAACTCGTCCAATCTGTGCTGCTGCTAGCGACGCTAATCTGGAAGCTAACAGACCTACACTTCCTGTTCAGGGATGAGCAACAGGAGCTCCAGCCAATCAGCTCCATTTGAACCTGGAGCTGATTCAGGTTCTGGACCAGGGTCTGGTTCTGGTGCTGATTGGCTGCCTGAACCTCCAATCAGATACCTCCTCTGCTCTGATTGGTCCATTCCTGTGTGGGTCTTGTTGGCAGGTAAAACATTTGCTTAAACTTCTAATGTTTCTTCTTTTTGATGACAGATTGATGTCATTAAAATTGATTGATTGATGACAAATGTAATCAAATAAATCTTTTTATTATTTTATTAATTTATTTTCCACTCAATCCACATTTAAAGGTACAGTACGCCTTCCATTGGCGTCCTGACAGAACCTCAGTGCGAGGTGCCCCGTGTGATTGACAGTTAGATTACATGTGTGACCCTCGTCATCTGTGGGTCGACACACGTTCCTGACGACTTTAATAAGATCGGGCATCGGGTGGGACCCCCCAGCAGGATATTTGTTTCTGTTCAGCTTCATCTCTTCTGTTCATACCACTCAGATCAAAAGATGCAGCTTTATATAAAAACGCTTTGCGGTTTGTCGCCGTGACGATGCCTTCGTGGTCGTTTGTTGGATCGGTGGTGCGTTCAAGGACGCTTTCGTTCCCTTCATCTGCATTTCCACCAAAAAGGTTTTTGATACTCGTTCATTTAGGGGCGTGTCCAAGTTCATCAGTAGGATAAAAGGTCTTTTTGTCTCGACCAATGAGCTTCCACCTCGCCTTTAACTGTATCTCACCTGTTGTTCTTCGAGGGACAGGTGTGTGGTCTGGACCCGCCCCTCTTCACACACCTGAGAGTGGAACTATCAAGACGCTGACCTTTGACCCCAGAGCATTAAAAAAACCCACGACACTTGAATGCATCGCAGACGTCTCAACCAACCGAACCGACGTCTCACCCGACGACGGGATGAAGAGCAGGTGGGGAGGAGGAGGAGCACAGGTGAAGGGAACGAGCTGATGAAGCCAGACGGGAGGATCTGATTGGCTGGAGGAGACAGTGGGAGGGGCTAATGAGGACATCAGAGTTGAAGAGAAGCCGCAGAGAATCACATGAGGAAGTCAACCTGTCAGCGTCTTTGTGGGGGGGCTGGGGGGGCTACATTAGATGCTTTTTGTCTCATTTCTCTCAGGTCGTCGGGTTAATAACGTTCAATCTGCGTGTCGCACCCGTCGGGCCGTCGGCGCCGTGAACGAGTGACGGTTTAACGTTTTCAATTATCTGAATCCTTCATCGTCAATTATCACCGAGACAAGAACCTCTGGTGGGACGTCAATCAGCTGCAGGTCCTGCTTCTGTCCATCAGGGGGCAGCAGAACGCAGGTAAAAAAAAAGATTTAGTACAAGGATGAGTAATTATTTTGACTTAATTTAATTTGTGTGCGTTTGGGAAGTGAAGGCAACACGTTCAGTCGAATCTGAACCAATCATGTTCCTCCTGCTTGATGTCAGGTTCTGAGGAAACACCTGGTCTGGAGCTAACGCTAACGTTAGCAAGTGTCACCTGAGGAAACACCCGATCTAAAGCTAATGTTAGCATATCTGCAGCGGCTAATGTAGAAGACCACATTGCCCACAAACTTTGACTCGTTGCGTGTGTTGGTGGTGGTCGGGGAGGTCATCGGGTTTGTTTGTTTGTTTGTTTGTGTTTTATTTACTGTATTTGAGTCTGTCGATGTGGACGCCTCGATGTGCGAATCAAACGGATTCCCCCTTTGGGTTTCTGGTGATGATGGTTTGGAAGCAGCCAAATGTTCCCCTGGCGCTGTGTCGGTGCTTCCTGCACCGCCGTCACGCAGGAATGAAGACGAATGACGGCGAGCAGCAGGAGCAGGAGGCGCCGGGGGCTAATGGGTCCCCCGGCTGAGAGAAACGACCCCCCAGAACCCGTTAAGATGACCGATGGCTGGACAGCAGAGTCCTCTACCCACGGGTCTGACTGGTACCAGTACCAGGGTCTGTGGTGCGTTCAGGGTCTGTGGTGCGTTCAGGGTCTGCGGTGCGTTCAGGGTCTGCGGTGCGTTCAGGGTCTGTGGTGCGTTCAGGGTCTGTGGTGCGTTCAGGGTCTGTGGTGCGTTCAGGGTCTGTGGTGCGTTCAGGGTCTGCGGTGCGTTCAGGGTCTGTGGTGCGTTCAGGGTCTGTGATAACTGCAGTAAAGTTTGGTTTCTCTGACAGACTAAAGACTGTCTGTGGTTCTGTGAACATCAAGCGGCGGTATTCCTGGTTTGTTTCTGTAGGGGGGGGGGTCTGAGGCGGGGTCTGTGGTGGGGGGCTGGGGGGGTCTGGGGGGGTCTGGGGGGGGCAGAGGTGTTGATGTAAACCGGTCTGAGGGCTTCATGCTCGAGTGGCCACGGATAAAAGTGCGTGGGCGGCTGCAGGGAGGATGAGGATGGTGGCAGCGGTTTTAACGAGGGGTTCCTTCACCCCTGGGGGGCACACATGTATCTGACAGGAGTGGGGGGGGCGGATCATCTCCACCCTTTCCTGCAGGGGAGGAGTGAAGACTGCAGCTTGGCTGAACGTCCATGTGTGAACGTGTCCGTGTGGACGTTCAGCTCGCGTGTATCATTAGAGGCAAATTACACGGAGACAAAAAGAGACAGATGCTGGGGGGGGGGGGGGGGTAAGGAGGGAGACTGGGGGGGGGTAAAGAGAGGGAGGGAGGGGGGACTCGAACATGTGATTAAAGGAAGAGCTTCATGGCTGTTGACGTTCAGATGATTGTGAGCCTCAGAGAAAAGATATTAAACACTGAAGAGGAGGAGGAGGAGGAGGAGGAGGAAGGGTTAAAAGTCCACCTCCCTCCCCCCCTCTCTCTCTCTCTCTCTCTCTCTCTCTCTCTCTCCCCCCTCCCTCCTCTGCTCTCTCCATCACTCTCTCCTCTCCCCACCTGTTAGTCCGGACCCGCGTGCGAACGATCACCTGTTCGTGTTGGACTCCACTGCTCCTCCATCAGAAGGTAAGAAGGTTCCTCCTCTCCTCCTCCTCCTCCTCTTGTCCTCCTCCTCCTCTTGTCCTCCTCCTCCTCCTCTCCTCCTTTTCTCTTCTCTTCTTCTTCACTGCGGTCTTTCTTTGGTTCTTTCTCTCCTCCTCCATCTCTCTTCTATTCTCCTGCACTCAGGGGAGTCTTTACTTTTATACTTCCACTACATCCCATAATATTCAGTTCACTTTCAACCTGTCATCTATAACAAACAAACCAAACAAACAAACAAACAAACAAAAATACCTCCGGAGGTTCAAACACTCGTAGGAAATTCTGTTAAAATCGGACACGAAGTCTTTGACGGAACATCGAGCTGCAGAAACTGTTCAACCGATCCGGTTCCACTGGACCCACTGGACCCACTGGACCCACTGGACCCACTGGACCCACTGGACCCACTGGACTGACTGGACCCACTGGACCCACTGGACCCACTGGACCCACTGGACTGACTGGACTGACTGGACCCACTGGACCCACTGGACCCACTGGATCCATTGGGTGTTGATCAATGACAACCAGCAGGGGGCGGTAATGCGTCGTTGTAGCGTCTTGTCTGCCTTAACCGTAGAAGAAGAAACGCGCCGCCTCTTGTTACGGCTGTTGTTGTTGTTGTTGTTGTTGTTGTTACCACAGGGATTGTTGACCGTCAACAACAGGTTATGACATCATCATGTTGTTGACTAGCTAGTTGGGGAAGTTGTTAGCTGTCAGTATGAATTTTAGCTAACTTCAGCTAGCACAACTACAGCTAACTCAAGTTCAACTTTTATAAAAATTTTTTGCTCATTTCGACTATCAAACCTAATTTTAGCTCATTTGAGTAATTGTTGCTAAAATCTTGCTAATTTTAGCTACTGTAGCTAAAGCTGGCTAATTTCAACTGTAATGGCTAATGTGGTAGCTACAATTCCGCACCGTAAGATGCTATGAATTCTTAGGTTAATGCTAATCAACTGTGTTAGCTACTTTAAGGTGTTACCCGTTATCCTGTCGACGATGAACTTGGTGCCCCTGGTGATCCGACGCTGGATGCACCGATTGCAACATCGTCGGATGTAAGATGTGCTATCCTGTAGTTTTAGAGGACAAACAATCGGAGGAACGCAGAGAACGGCCGAGAGAAAGACTTGAAAAAGAGAGAGAGAGAGGGAGAAAGGAGAGCGAGAGCTCCAGAGGACTCTAAACTGCCGAGTCCAGCAGAAAAAGCGGTCCAGAACCGTCTGGAACCGACAAAACCTTCAGATCCGTCAAACGCTGGAGGCGTGTGAAACGTTCTGCCGGCGTGTTTCGGTGATTAGACGTTGACCAAAGCAGAAGCAGGTCAACGTCTTCGGGTTGTTTGTGTGTTTGTTTGGAGAAAACACCAAAATGGTAACAACTAGTGTCCGTCGGGTCGTCCGGGAAGACGGTCGACCTGAAAACGAGCGACGAGTCGGTCTTTGGCGGTTGAACTTCACAGTGATTGGTTTGTTTGTTAGGTTTGCTGTTGTTTACTGGTTTGTTGTTGTTGATTGTTTTATTGTTGTTGTTTGGCTTGTTGTGTTTGTTGATTTTCGTGCACGTGTTTTCTGAGCTGGTCAGCTCCTTCAGTTTGTTGCTTTATTTATAAAAACCTTTATAAAAAAAACGCTTTTTTTTCCTATTTTGTTAAAATATCACAAATCAGCTGCAAGTGAAGTTTATTTCGTAAAAAAGAACCAATAAATTTTGATGTAGTTGTAAAATCCGGTTAACGCGGTGGATAAATAAAATAAAGCAAAAATAAGAATCTGGATCGTAGTTCTTCTCCGGAGCAGAGGAGTTTCCCTCAGGAGACGCGTCTGACACGTCTTGGTGTCTCGCCGTCGCTTGGAGACGTTATTGATCTGACAGAATGAATCCTAATTTCCTGTGAATTCTTTGAATCGCAGGCATTTCCTGTCTCTCTGGACGAACGTTCGTTTCTGCTCACGCGATCCATCATCCGTTGGCGACGTTGACGAGGTGATTACCGTTCCTCGCTGATCGATAACTCGTCCTGTTTATCCTGAGTTGGCTATAATTTATTCTAGCTAACACTTCTTTCTGTTTCCTCCCGAGTCATAAAATTTTTTTATTGATCATCAAATTGATTTCCAGATAAATGTCCTGGGTGGTACAGTTCAGGCGTTGTACTTGTTGTTTCAGTTTTGCTCCATCATGGATCACATGACCTCTCATGACCCTCTAATGTCGGAGCTCGGTTTTGGTGACACCGCCCCCTCATGGCGTCCGGTGGTACGACACCGACGGATAAAACAAACAAGCGTTCATTCATTCAATCATTTTCCAAATCCGCTTAATCTGCTAACGCAGGTCGCGGGGTAGCCAGTGCCCATCCTGGCAGCCTCAGGGCGTGAGGCGGGGGACACTCCGGGCACGACGCCAGTGCACCGCGGAGCCACATAGAAACAAACAATCATTCACACACACACTCAGTCCTATGGTCAATTTGGGACCGGCCAATCAACCTGAAGCGCATGCTTCTGGAGGTGGGAGGAAGCCAGAGAACCTGGAGAGAACCCACGCAGACACGGGGAGAGCAGGCGAACTCCGCACAGAGCGGGACTCGAACCCGGGTCCGCCGTGTTGTGAGGCAGCAGCGCTAACCACTGCGCCACCGTGCCGCCACAAACAAGCGTTGTTTTTTTTTTAAATTTATTCGTCCACCTGGATGAGGATAAAGGTGTCAGGTGAGATCGGACGTCTAAAGGGGGCGGGGTCATCTGTCCTCCATTAGCATAGGATTAGCGCTCACTGGTAATCCCAGTGCGACCGATCAGCCGTTCCTGTCGAGCAGCGTTTGGTTTTAAAGTGGGGGGGGGAACGTTCCTGCCGATAAATTCTGCTTGCCCTGAATTAAACATGACAACAACTGCGACGCTGCAGCAGCTCCCACTCCCACTCCCACGCGAAGGAAGCTCCAACTGTAGACCGGAGGAATATGGATGACACGTGTCACGAACATGAACCCCCCCCACACCCCCTAATCCGAGGCCAGGATCTGAAAGTGGATCCAGAACCGACGCAGGATCCGCCTCGAGAGTTCATACGAGTCTGAGAATTTATGTAGTTCATTTCCTCCGATGATCAACAAATCAGCTGTTCTCCAGCTCTAACGAGGAAATTAAAAAACCTCTTTGTGGGGGGGGGGGGTATAAACAGCAACACATTTCTGGGAGGCTGGATTACTGATAAGGAGACCTTATCAATTTCAATTAAAGTCAAATTCGAACTACACAACATTGTCTCCCAGAATCAAATAACTAGACGATCGTGAAGGTTTCCGTTTTGATCGTCGGCTCGTCTACTTCTGCCTGGCTGGAGACGACGGCCTGTGGAGCGTCTCAACCGGGACGGTATCGTCTTGATGTCAATGAAAGCAGCTGATTAAATCTGGACGTCTGGACACAAACGGAAACATTTTGACGGCGGCCGTTTCATTTCTATTTTCTCGTCACGCGGTCGTACTTTCAACCGAGGTCTTCCTCGTGGTCACGTGACGTCACTCCTAGCGCCGCCTCGTTTCAAACTCTTTCCCCGGTCCGCTGGACGAGGACCTGGCGGGTACGGATTAACAAGCTCCTCTCTGAAGGATACCGTGATGTTCTGAAGCTGTTAGAGCCTCTTCCTGGGGGGTGGGGGGGTTCATTAGAGCGCCGTCTTACCCTTCAGCAGCTCGCCTCCCGTTTGTTTCCACACCTTGTACACCTTTCTCCCGTCCACCAGTCTCATTTTCCTTTGCCATCCCGCTGCTTCTCCAGAACCTAACGATCCCAGTTTAACCAGTCTGCCACACTTTGATCCAGTCTCATTAAACACCTCCTGTCTGCTTCCTGTTCCCGGGGATAAACTGCGTCCGACCCGGTGTCAAAAAAAGACCAGAGTCTTTCCATTAGTCGAGACCGGAGTCGGAGCGACCCGGCGAAGACTCCAGCTGTTGGGTTCTTTACGCTGAGACTCAAACCAGAAGTATTTTTTATCGCCGCGTGTTCAAATCAAAGGGTTTTAAGTTCTTTGCAACAAAAACCAGAGACGTGGACTTAAGATGAGTCATTAGCGAGTCCTCCTTAAGTTGGAGACGTTTCATAATGACTCTGAACCGCTGGGGGGGGTGTGTTCCAAGATGGTCTTCGCTGTTGTCTCAGAGTCGGAACCGCTGAACTCGCCCCAAACAAATGAAGTGCTACCTTCTGATTGGTTGACGGGGGATGACAGGAAGTAAATCACTAATCTGACCTCTGCTGTTCTTTCAGACTCTATGACGGTGCAGAGAGGGAAGAAGCTCAGCATCTCCATCCAGGAACACATGGCCATCGACGTTTGCCCTGGCCCCATCCGACCCATCCGACAGATCTCCGCCTACTTCCCCCGCCTATCCCCGACCTCCCCTGGCCCCGTCTCCCCAAATCCCCTCATATCCCCGAACCCGGCCTCCTCCCCGCTGTCCCTCAGCCCCGGCTCCCAGGCCTCCAGGATGGGCGGGGCTAATCTCCTATCCCCTCTCCTGGCTCACGGAAGGTCCGGCGGTGGCGGGTCTTTGTCCCTGACCAGCAGCGTGGACACGTCGGTGGAGCTCAACAGCTCCGACAGCGACGATTGCAGTGAGTCTCGCCGTGGGCGTGTTTTTGTTTGTTGGTGGGCGTCGCCTCAGAAGGGTCGAATCAGCATCAGCTTTCAGTCCAGGATCGTCGTCGAGAATCTGTCGACCTCGAGACTCCAATCAGGATTGTTCCCAATTTGGTTTTACGATGCAAATCACCCAAATTACCATGGTTACCAAATGGTCCAAAAACTTCTGTTAATTCGGACTGGCGCTGCTGGGGAGTCAGGTCAACTCGCTCCTCCAGGCGACCCGAGGAAATACCTGGGCTGAACTTTGACCCGGTCCCGATGATGGGTCCAGATTTCCTGGTAGAGTTTCTGGATTCCAGCCCAGTTTGGTCGATGCCTCATCTGGATCAGTCCGTTTAACAAGCAAAGACCTCAAACATCTGTTGTCCAGTTGGATGTGTAGGAAAACAAACGTAAGTTTGCCTAAAAATAGGCAAACTAGTCCAAACGGCGTGAGAACTTTATCCAAACATTGAATGTCTTTGTTTAAAATAAAGTTTCTTGACCTGTCCGGCAGTGCCGAAGTGAGTCCTTGTTAGAACACTACCAGGGAATAAGTAGTCAGTTAGAACCATCAGTGACCAGGTTGTTACCGAAAGTCGTTAAATTTCAGCGACAGATTTGATTCGTCTTTGGCTTCAGGATTCACTTTAGAGAGTCGACCGATAAATAATTCATGTCTGTATGTCAAAATAACATCAATAATGCAGCTTCTGAAAAACAGCGTCAGTTTTCGCGAGGATACTTCCCATCTTTACCGTTTTAGTTTAGTTTAGTTTTTTTTAACGAGGACGCTTTAGATGTGTTTCAATCGCTGAGCAGAACAAAACTGGATGCTTCCCATCAAAAAAAAATAAAATAGAGGAATAAATCGTGTTTGATGGTCTGTTTTAGGGCGCCAGACTCTCTGTAAAGTGACGACTAATTAGGATCTGTATTTCCTCATTACGGCGTGTTTGTCTTTTCCGTCACTCGGAGATGAATTTTTTCTTTGAGTTTTATAATAAGATTTGGGGGCAGGCAAGCCGGAGGGAGGGGGCGCCGACAGACTGGAAGTCTTTAATCACAGACGTCCAAAAACAAAGAAGATTTTTTATCAGAGGCTCTTGTGGAGGTTTCATCGTGACTGTTGGTGGGATGGGGGGGTGGACTGCAGTTCTTTCTGTTGATGGGTGTCCGTTTGGGTGGGAGGACCGTAAATATCAAGATTTAAAACGCCTGCATGATATGACCTAACTCCATAGAGCGCTGAGAGCGCCCCGATTTCCATTTAGCGTTCAGAAGTCAGTGGGGGGTTTATCTCCATCCTGAGACCGAGGCGGTTCGGATCGGAGTCGTGAACACTTGAAATTCAACAACACCTCGTTCCGCAAATCTTCATTTACATCTCGGATTCAGCTATATTTTTAAATCCAGAGCTTGATGCCCTTCTTTTTTAAAAATTTCTTTCTTTTTGCTCAAACTCGGGCGTATCCTCAGGGGACAGCCCAAACGGCAGTTTAACTGCCGCTCTTCAGGTCCTTCCAAAACCGCGCCGACATGCTAATGCTAACGCCAGTCGTGTTTTATCAGCGTCGTAAAGTCTGGCTAACGCCAGACGCATAATTCTGGATTCCCTTCACATTCCGTTGCGGTCGACTCACCTGATCAGTGATTAATGAGAAGCGAACCTCAGAGGAGACGCTTGTCCAGTCGGCACCAGGTTTCACTTGGACGCCTCATTATTAAGGACAACCCCCCCCCCCCAACCTGAGCCGCCAACCCAACTTCTTGAAAGCTCAAACCTAATGAATAATTCAAAATATGTATTTAACTTCTCTGTTGAAATACTGTATGTCCCACATAAGCAGAACTTTGTGTTGCATCCCAGCGGGGATCCGAACCGACGCAGACCAGTACCTTGTTCCCTTTAGGATAAAACCAGGCAACAAAAACACGAGAACCAGCAGAACCAAAGGCAACAAATCCAAATAGCTGTTTCCTTAACGTCCCCAGTGAGACTAACAACCTGAGACCGGGTGGAATTCGTCTGCCATCATCCTCAGATCTGCACCCAACGGACTATATTGGCTGCCCCTCGTCTTGAAACCGGTTCAGGAGGAGTCCAAAGTCCCATCTGTGGTTCTGGTCTTCGTGTTTGTATTCATCTGTCGTTGTTTTGTGCGTGTTTAACTGCTTCATATCTTTGGTGACCGTTTGAACCCGACCGATCGTCCAACACTAGACTCTAATCGTTTCGTCTGTCGGAGCAGATGCTAACCGGGACAGGTTGAGACAGTCGCCGGCGGTTTAACATCCGAACACAACATGTTGTGTAAACTGTTGGTGTTCTTGACAGCCGATTCCTGAAATATATTTGTTCTAATCCGTGTGAATCATATGCTGCATGTGTCGCCTTACATAACGGCGCCGGTTGAACGCCAACCCGTTGGCTTTGTGCGCGCTGCTCGTACGAACGCGGTTTTGCCGCCTGTTTGTAACCAACCCTGACGGTTGTTGCGTCGCCTCCTCAGATGATTTTCCGCGCTGACATGTGTTGAGATTCGTGTGACAGGAGCCGCTCCACTAAATTGGATTTCCTTCCTGCTCCTGAGATATTCCTTCTGTTCTTGTTGCACGCTTTCAATTTATTCTGACGATGTCATTCTCCCCGTTCAGCGATGCGACGCTCGTGCATCATCTTTATTTCTGACTTATGATAATTGTCTCCCCTCCCTGCCGTCGTGTCTTTTCTCCTCAGCTGCTTTGGGAACTCTGGAGTTCGATCTGAGATACGAACAGAACTCCAGCGAGCTGCACTGTACGATTCTCCGGGCCAAGGTGAGTCCAGCAGGTGGTAGAAATATCAACACGCGTGTTCACGAGTGTGGGAACGTCTTCACGGCTCGAACGATCTGTTGTAATACAGGAATTACAGATGATTGTAGCTCTTGAAGGTGTTTCAGGAGACTCTGGCCCGACACAACCCCCCCCCACTGCCTTTATTATCCATCATCACTAAATAATAGAAGAGACCATCGACTTCTGTTCGTCCACCATGTTTCTGTCCCACAGTGTTACATAAAGAATGTTCACACCGTCCTTTATAACTAAACTACAAAGACTGCTGGTACCCGTAGGCAGAGGTTTCTATAGCTGGTAGGTAGTATTATAGAGATGGAGCCTTCTATAGGAAGTGTGTAGAGGTAGTAAAGTGTTCTATAGATAGTGTTCAATAGATGGTATCTATAGGTAGAGTGTTCTATAGGTATACAGTATGCCCTCGTTCATTCACGCATCGATTGCGACTGGACCCCATCGCGGATTTTCAACAGGCAGTCATGTGACGCTGTACGCACATTCTATTGGCTGATGGCATCCGGAAGTGCGCTCTGTTCCGTCAGTCTCGGACTTTCGTGAGACACAAAAGTGCTCTAAAGAGTCTATCAGAGTGTGGGGAAAAAGGTGGTTTAATATCAGTATGGGGAGGGAACAGAAACGTTTAAATTACCGTAAATAATAAGATAGATCGCCATTGAGATCGCACGTGGTTCAATTGCATGTGGTTCCTGGAACGTATTGACCGCAAAGAACTGTAGTGTTCTATAGATAGTATCTATAGGTAGTGTTCTATAGTTACAGTGTTCTATAGATAGTATCTATAGGTAGTGTTCTATAGATAGTATCTATAGGTAGTGTTCTATAGATAGTATCTATAGGTAGTATTCTATAGATAGTATCTATAGGTAGTGTTCTATAGATAGTATCTATAGGTAGTGTTCTATAGACAGTTTCTATAGTTACAGTGTTCTATAGACAGTTTCTATAGTTACAGTGTTCTATAGACAGTTTCTATAGGTACAGTGTTCTATAGACAGTATCTATAGGTACAGTGTTCTATAGACAGTATCTATAGTTACAGTGTTCTATAGACAGTTTCTATAGTTACAGTGTTCTATAGACAGTTTCTATAGTTACAGTGTTCTATAGATAGTATCTATAGGTAGTGTTCTATAAACACAATGGCTGTCAGATTGTTTCTCGATGTGACGCTTATTTGAAGTTGCCATAGCAACCACCCCTCCAACAGTCCACCCTTCAGCGTTCCTATTGGCGGTGAGAATGTAAAAAAACACAACGTCACTGACGGTATGTCGTTGCTGGTAGACAGAACCCTTCGGCGTGATGGGAGAACTTGTCCCAGAGCAGATTATTGGTCCAGGTGCTCGTTCAATCAACATCTAGTTGTTTATTCCTTTGCCTTCACCAGGAAGCCCGACGCGGTTCGCCTGACTGAAATGTCATCGTCTGTCTTTGTCGATCACTGTTCTGCTCCGCAGGGCCTGAAGCCCATGGACTTCAACGGTTTGGCCGACCCGTATGTCAAACTGCACCTGCTGCCTGGAGCCTGTAAGGTGAGACGTCTCCTCTGTTATCACATCATGAACCAGCAGGGGGCCCCAGTCGCCCCGAGACATCGATTAGGGGCCCCTCAAAGGTTTAAACGTTTATTTATTCAAATGGTGATGTCACTTCACCAAACAACATCAACTCTATACCTCACTGGACTTTGGACAGGAAATAACGAAAATTATAATCCATGATGTGTTTAATGACCTCAGAGCATCGTAGCTTCCACATATCAATTAATAGGTTTATCCTACAACCTCCTAACATCAACATTTTTAATATTTGTATTTGTCGCTGCCCTCTAGTGGTCGTATGTCCACATGATGGGTCTAGCTGTGGACCAGCTTGAACCAAGACGTATTTGTATTCAAAGTATAAATGAACTTTAGAACAAGTTGATTACTGTTGAAATGAAACTCTGAGCATTTATTTACTTTCGAAACCCTGATTCAATTTAATCCAGTCCACAGATTAGTCTGGATTACATGTAATCCAGGTGGAACTGGAACTGAGCCGTGGAATAAAAATCAATTTTCTCTCAATCTGTCCGTCCTTCAGGCCAATAAACTGAAAACGAGGACGATTCGGAATTCTCTGAATCCCGTATGGAACGAAACGCTCACGTATGTCGGGATCACAGAAGACGACATGCACAGGAAGACGCTCAGGTTTGTGTTGGGGGTGGGGTGGGGGCGCGAAGGTGGGGAGTGGGTGGGGGTCTAATTTGAGACTGATTACCGTTACAGCCATTAATCAAGAACGGGCCCTTCTTGACATTCAGACTCGCAGCTCAGTCGTCTTTAACTGTCGGCCCAGAATTCATCAGGTGACATCAACAAACGCTTCCGATGGAGACGCCGTGAGCGCGGGCGACGTGTCTCCGCCCCCTAACAGGATGAATTAATGTGGGACAGCGACCGGAGGAGGGCATCCATAATCAAAAATAACAGAGCGGAAAGCTTTAATTACTGAGGAGCAAACGTTTAATCTCAACTAAACATGGAGTAAAGACGGCGTGTAATTGTGAGCAAACCTCGAGTGTGTGGCCGACAAACGCGTCTGAATACGTGAGATAAATCACAAGCAGGTCCTCAAACGCACCGTCCACCTTAAACCGGAGATGGCTGGTCTGAGAGCGGAGGTTGGAGATGTGGAACTAAAACTCGTAGCAACCTGGATAGCATAATGTTAGCGGGTGCTAGCCCTAACACCCTGCTATTGTTACACTAGTACCTTGGCGGATGGATACAACATCAGGGAGACCACATCTCGTTCTTTACTACGTGTTGGTGGATGGATACATCAGTGAGACCGGATCTTGTTCTTTACCGCGTGTTGGCAGTTGGATACATCAGTGAGACCGGATCTCGTTCTTTACCACGTGTTGGTGGATGGATACAACATCAGAGAGACCGGATCTCGTTCTTTACCACGTGTTGGTAGATGGATACAACATCAGAGAGACCGCATCTTGCTCTTTACTGCGTGTTGGTGGATGGATACAACATTAGTGAGACCGCATCTCGTTCTTTACCACGTGTTGGTGGATGTATACATTACCTGCGACTGCATCTCATTCTTTACCACGTGTTGGTGGGTGTATACATTATCTGAGACTGCATCTCGTTCTTTACCACGTGTTGGTGGATGGATACACGTGAACGCGAGGCGTCAGACGTTTTAACCTCCTCTTTCTTTAGTCTTGCACATTTTCTTGTTTCCTGTCACATTTGTCTTTCCCGTTCCGACGTTCGGAGCAGAGAAACTCCGAACACGACGAGACGAACGCCAACGCGACTCGTGGTCACGCCTGCTTCTAATCAGCCAAACCATCGGCTTCGTTTTACCGTCGGCGTTGCTGCCAGACAGATGGAGTCGTGCTCAGAGTTCCATTTGTCTTGGAGGAGATTTCATCAGTTCACGTCCCTCCGTCTGGCGTCTCCTGAGGCGTTAGCGTTAGCGGCCAGCGCTAACGATGGTCATCTCTGTAACCCCCCCATCCCCTCTGGACATAGAGGAGGGATTTGAACCTAGTTTGGTCCTGATGCTGCGTTCAGGTGATCCTGGCTGACACGACTCGTTTTATCCACGTCCCTCAGATGTTCCTCCAGAGATCAGACCCGGCGGTGCGTTCACTGCCCCCTCCGACGCCAGAACCTTAATGAGTTCTGGTCGTGATGCTTTTTCGTTTGAGCTTGTCTGGAATCCAACAGCAGAGTCTCGTTGGGACAAAAACGATTTAATGATCGCTTAAGATTTGAAAACTGAGTCAAATTATTACTGAGGCAAAAAACCCGAAGTGGATGTTACTGTCAGGAAGTGAACGAGACGTGTTTCCTCTCGCATTTCCTCCCTCGGGTCCTCTTTTCTCTCTCTGTGCTCCCCTAATGTTTCCTCTTCCTCACATTTTTCCTCTTCTCTGTCCTGTTTCCTCTCTTGCTTCTTCTATTTCCTGTCCGCTTTCCTCTGTTTCCTCTTCTCTCTCCTGTTTCCTCCCTTGTTTCCTCTTTTTCTTCCTTCCTCCCCTATGATTTTCCTCTTTTTCTCCTCTTCCCTCTTTCCTCTCTTGCATATTCTCTCTTTCCTCCCCCATGAGTTTTCCTTTTCATGTCTTCTTTCTTCTCTCATGTTGTCTCACTCCTTCATGTTTCCTCTCATATTCCCTCTCTTATTTCTTCTTTCCCCTCTCCTGTTTCCTCTTTCTTCCCGTACGATTTATCCCCTTGCGCTAATTTTTTCTTCTCTCCTTCCTCTACCCTTTCTCCCTCTTTTTTCTTCTCTATCTTGTTTCCTTTCCTCTTCCTCTCCTCCTCCTCTTCCTCTTCCTCTTCCTCTCCTCTTCCTCCTCTCCAGGTTGACGGTTTGCGACGAGGACAAGTTGACTCATAATGAGTTGATCGGAGAGTCCCGGGTTCCCCTGAAGCGGGTCAAACCGGACCAGACCAAACACTTCCACACCTGCCTGGAACACCCTCCCCCGGTAACCCCCTAGCCCCCCCTCGATGATGGCGTCCTGGTCCCGTGAGGACCCCCACTGACGAATGTCTTCCTCTTCCTCAGCTGCCCTCTCCGACCGCCATGGGCGAAGCCCTCCGGGGGATATCCTGCTACCTGAGGGAGGTAAGAGTCCGACAGATACGAGGTCACCTGACCCCCGATGAGTGTCAGATTAAAGATGGCGACGCCATCGGGAGCGAGGGGCGGGTCAGACGGTGTGAGACATTCAGACGGAGGAGAGAGACTTCGTCAGCAGGGAGGAAGAGGAGGGTGAGGGGGAGGAAGGACAGATGAGGATGGAGATGGTCCACAGGAAATAAAAAGAAAACACCCTGAGGAGGAACCCCCCCCCCCCACACACACACACACACACACAAACCAACCCGCTGCGCTCACACTTCAGGCCCTGAATATAAAGTCGCGTCACGTCGATTCAGGAAGTTTTATCTGGAGAGTAAACACGAGTTATAAAAAAATCACAGCAGAAATAAATCCGAGGAATTCAAACGTATTAAAAAAAAACCATCGCTGACCTCTGAGAACCGAAACCGTCAACATTTAGACCCGAATTCTGACAGAAATAATCCTTCAGGATGTTAGCGAGGTGTTAGCATTAGCTGAACGTTGCTGTTTCACGCAGGATGACATTAGTTTAATACAACTGGTTTAAACGGGAAAACTGGTAAACGTCAGATGCTCTCACTAGAACGTAAGTTAGTTATTTCCAAAAGGCTGACATACCAGCATTACCCCCCCCCCAATATTAGCATTAGCATTAGCATTAGTTCTTTCCAATAGGCTAATATATCTGCATTAGTTGTTTTTCCCAATATTGGCATCAGGGTTTTTCTCCCAGTAGGCTAACGTGTTAGATTATTTCTTGCCAACTGGCTAACATGTTAGCATTGGTTCTCTCCAATAAGCTAACATGTTAAAATTAGTTCATTTCAATAGGCTAACATGTTATTATTAGTTCTTTCTGATGCCATTAGTTAGCATTGGTTCGTGTCCATTTTGAGGCTTCCAGCTTTACCGATATTTGTAAAAGTAAGTCCAGGTTCGGTTCTCGACGGATCGGTTTTTCCTGCTTTCAGAGGTTCGGGTTCTCGTTCTAGATCACCACCGGCGTTTATGACACTGAGAGGAACCTTCATGAATAAGGTCAGAGACGTTCAGCAGATCCAGACGACATCTGAAGGTGTCAGTCCTCGTCGCATCTTTGTTCCTCTGCCTGGAGGCCTGAAGGACCCTCTGGCGTCCGACATCCGCTGCTTCTAGGAGGCATCAGGTGGAAATTCGCTGTCGGGGCTCAAATAAGAGAGATCGAATAATGAGATGGCGGTTTGTTCAGAGAAAACAGGATGAAAGCAGCTTCGATTCTACTGTGACCAAATGCTTAGTCGCAGGTAAATTGAGTTATAAAATATTCACCGGGTTTGACACTTCAGATCTGTTGGTGCTTAAACTTTAAATCGTGATATATAATAGCCAAGCTTAGCATACGGAAATGCCTAGCTGCAAAACAGAGCATGATGTGTCTCATGTTAGTTCCTCCTCTTACCACCAAGTGTTTAAATAAATCTACTGATAAATCAACCAACGAACCAGAAAAGGTGAACAGCTAAGCCATGCTAATCTGACGGACCTCAGGTTCAAACCAGACCTGCTTGAGTTGGAATGTTTCTGACGTGACGAGTGCTTCCTGAATGCCATCGTCATGCTACGCTAAACATCATTAAAGGTCCTTTATGTTAGGAATGAGAACTGTGAGCCATGTTTAGTCGAGTTGGAACAAAGTGGAGCGTCATTCCTGATATTTCCAGTCCTGTGATCCACGAGGAACTTCTGTTGTCAGCAGTTAACGGATAGACTGGTGTGAAACCTATTATCTGAATTAGTCCTCATTACACGCTCGTTTGCCTGGGATCATTTCCAGGAAATTAAACTGTCATGAATTGAAACTACATCTCATTTTTATGGACAACTCGCACATTTCTTAAAGACCTCTGGAAGTCTCTGAACGGTTCCGAGAGCAGGATCGTCCCCTCAGTCCCGAGGACGGGACAGAATGTTCTGGATTAGTGAAGGAGATGCATGACTTTGTGCTTCTCGCAGCAAACACGTCGACATTGGTGTTAAATACATCAGATTAAAAGCTATTGGGCTTTTTTTGGTATCGGTTCAAGGCGTGCCCCCCAGTACAGGAAGTCAGGCGGCGTCATTGTTTGTCATCACTGCCAGGACCGTTTTCGTTGTTGGTCATGATAGAGGTGGTTAATGTTGATTGAAAGTCCTCAATGGTTTTAATGGTATTTAGTGACATGATTGGCTTTTTAATTTCAGTTTTAACCAACTAAAACTTCTTTATTCAGTTCATTCATTCATCTTTGTGCAGACGAGGGCATGTTCTGCTTCACTGGGGCAACCTTGGGTTTTTTTTGGTGCAGATCTCTGAATAAGTTCAAAAAATGAGTTCTCGGTCATTGGAATTTCCTCCTGAAGACCTGGACCCTCCACTGGATGGTGATTCTTCAGGTGGTTTGTCCAACCTGAAGATTTAAGCCCAAGACGTGTCATCGGGTGAGGGACAAAGCTTTAGGTCACCCTGAACCTCATTGGTCCAGACTCACGTCACGTCTTTGGAAGGGTTCTAGTTTATTGGTTCTTCTATCGGGTTCCAGTTCGATGCTTATTTGGGTCTTGTGATAAACATTCACTTGTTTTTTATAATTTACATCTTCAGCCTCATTTAAATTTTTAATGTCAAATACCTTTTATGTTGAAACACTTAAAAACCTCCGACTAAATGTCCAAAGGAAATAATCCGACGCTGCAGTGAAATCACATTAAAAGAAAACGGGAAACGTGACATTTATACAAACTGATTAAACACATTTGGGAATTAAATGCTTAGATTATGCTTAAGTTTAAAGGTTCTCACATTTTTAACAAATCTATATTTTAGCTTTTGAAGCGTTAGCTCTGAGCTGAAACGATCAGATTGGGTTCAACCCAGCAGCTACCATCTGTTGTCAATGGTCTGCTCTCCAGCTGGATCTTTCCATTTTATTATTTCCTCATAAGCTGGGGGCTTAAAACGGTTCCATGAATAGAGTCACCCTCGTGGAGAGAGAAGATGCCTCGGTACATGAAGACAGGGATTTGGCTTTTTGGTGTGGATCAGCTGGTGACGAGAGGCTTGTCCTCACTTCACCCAAAACTAGAACTGCTAACGCCCCCCCCCCCCCCCCCCCGACAACAGCTGACGTGTTTCCACTAAGAGGTGAGTTTTAATCCTTCGCAGTTCTCTAATGCCAGTTTGGTTTGTTTCATTGTAGAAAGTCCTTCTTGGACTTGTTGGTCTTGACTCTGGAAGAGTCTTGTCTGTGCATGTGCTGGTATTGACACTAGACGTTTTGGTCTTGACTCTGGACTTGTCAGTCTTGACACTAGATTTGTTCGTCTTGACCTGGACTTGTTGATCTTGACTCTGGGCTTGTTGGTCTTGACTCTGGGCTTGTTGGTCTTGCCTCTGGACTTGTTGGTCTTGACTCTGGGCTTGTTGGTCTTGACTCTGGGCTTGTTGGTCTTGACTCTGGGCTTGTTGGTCTTGACTCTGGGCTTGTTGGTCTTGACTTTAGACTTGCTGGTATTGACTCTGAACTTGCTGGTATTGACTGTAGACTTGCTGGTCTTGCCTTTGGACTTGTCTGCAATTTATTCTTGAGTTTAAACCTGTAATGTTAACTCATCTCCTCTTTGTCATCTGGTTCTGAATTTTTTTGGATTCCTAAGACGTTTCCATGGCTACAGGCTACAGGTACTCTGAGCAGCATCTATCACATCCGGCGAGCCGTCTCTGGTGTTCATCTTACTCTTTTATTGGCAATGTGTTATATTGACCGACTCCTTAAGTCTTTTGATCAAAACAAGACTTCTGGGTCCAATTAGATTTGTGTAGGTCGGTGTGGCGGTTCCTACAGTTCTAACCTGGGGGAGCTCGTTAGTCTCCCGCCTTCAGCGCTGTCGTCACACCGGTCTTTTACTGCTCATGAAATCCTCTGGTGTGTTCAACCAATTTACGTCCGTGTGTGCCAAACCGGGTTTCAGTTAATGACTTCCTGTGTGTGCAGACTGATCTGAGACCAGCAGCTATGGCTAGCGGTCCAGTCGGATGGAGACGCTCTCTTCTGATTGGACAACAGTTTTCACTTCTTCATTAACGCTAATCTTTATTTAAAAAGCGAGATCAGACCCAGCTTTTTTTTTTTTTCAGGAGACTTTTTATCCACTTGAAACTTGTCACGTTTGGTTAAAGCAAAGAAACGTTAAACACGTTTTGTGGGTCTGGAATGAGAACAGAACCTGAATCAGGGTCGGATTATAATTTCATCTGCGTACTGTCGTTGACTCCGGTTGAACTCTGGGGGTCGGAGTTGCGACCCTGTATCGGCGGCCCGTCATCCGGGCTTCAAACGGGAGAACTGGAGCGTGACCAGAGCAGAGGTCTGGTTCTGGACTCGAGCTCGAGAGGCTTGGTAAATGTTATCCGTCTGAAACGAGAACCGGGCCAGGGTTCACCCACCGAGTGCCTTTCCCACCAATTATAGAAGGCGGGAGAGAAATCCTGCCAAGCTATGCCGACTCCCACTCGTCACCATCGATCTGCTGCCGACCTTTGTTCTCATCTCAGCGGCAGTTTGTTGTGAAGGATTGTGGGAAAAAGAAAAAAAGAAAAGCTGGACGGATCAACAGAAACGGTCCAGCAGCAGAACGACGGAAGCGTTTGAGGCGTGATGGAGGTCAAAGTGTGACGGGTGAGTCGGTCAACGTGAGGCGTGACGGCCGGGGGAGGGGGAACAGGGGAGGAAGCCTCGCCACAGGAGAAACGGGGGCGGAGGAGACGGAGGATTACAGTATTGATCTCCTCAGCTTCAGCTAACGAATGCCGTCAGCGAGCGGATCCATAGTACGTCTACCTTCACTGAGTCACTGATCATGTGATTCAATTTCAATCCAGTTATTTGATTGATTATTGGAGAAACAAGAAGATCAGGTAAAGTAGACTGTAACGATATCACGACATTTACCTGATAAGGTCTCCAAATAAAGGCGGAGCCACAGCATTGACTCCGCCTTTATTTGGCATTGAGTTTAAGGACCTTGGTCGTGTTTGTCTCGACGTTGAGGTCAGGTATTTATCTGTTTATTAACGTTAGCGCCAATCGTATCGATCACGCAGAATCACACAGTTAGCTACGTTGCTAACTCATTGCGTCCCGAGCTTGCTAGCGTTAACAAGTTAGCAAAAAAAGCTGTGAAATCAGTTTTGTCCTCAAAATCTGATCCGGTTTCACCAAAATTCAGTCAACGCATTTCTATTGGTGGTTTTATGGTCGTTTTAAGGCCCCGCCCACTAGAAAAAACTCTATTGAAAGTTGAAGACGGTTATTATCCAGCTATTATTCGTGGAATCGCCTCAGGAGGACATAAAAACACGTTTTCTATTTTATCAGCAGATTTTTGAGATTAAAATAAAAATGAATAATTTCTGTATGTGTTATAAAACTGAAGCGCAGTCAGATGTGAAAAAGGCTTCAAAAACATTTTTAATTTCAGCTCGGCTGCGGGCGTCGCTTTATTTTTAGCGTATTAGCGCGTCTGTCAAAGGAAACGGGACTCCGTCCATCGTTTTAGGTTAAATTAAATTTCCAGTTCATCAGGATGAAATTGGATTACATCACAATCGACTCCTTCAGCTGCCGGTTTTTATTTCCACCGGAGACTAAAAGCAGATTTAAGCCTCTATCATCCGGTCGCGACTTACGCGGCTAACGCGCTAACGGGATGATGAATCCAGACGCCCCCCCTGTTCCATCATAACCTGTCAGAAACGCCAGCGAAGCGCGCAAATACGTTATAAAAAGGAAAATAATCCATCTTAAACCTGACGGGTTCCGTCTCCAGGTTCTTATTTTGCTTTTTTTTCATGTTAATTTGTCATTTTTTAAAGTAAATCTGGTTTTGATTGCAGCTAGCGAAGCTCGCGCCACTTTACTTTACCTCCTGGTCGCGCCGGTTCCAATCGGAGCGATCTGATTGGTTGATTTGATTGTCTCCGCAGTGGGAGAACGAGCAGCTGCACAGCCTGGAGGAGAGAGGACGTCTTCTTCTGTCGCTGCAGTTCCTGCCGCCGGAGCAGAAAGACGTGGAGGGCAGCGGCGGCGGCGGCAGCGGCGGCGGCGGCGAAGGAGGTCACGGCGGCGGTCTCTGCGTGGGCGTGAGGCGCTGCGCCCATCTGGCGGCCATGGATGTCAACGGGTTCTCCGACCCCTACGTCAAAATGTAAGAAGGAAGTAAAGTTCAAGAGTCAAACAAGGTTGCCGTGGCGACTGGGCGGAGTCTTTATCTGTAGAGAAATAACACGACACAGCAAAAAATAAAACGTCGCCACAAACAAAATGAAGTTGTGAAGACTAAAAACTTCAAACGGAGACAGACGGACGCCTCGCTTCAATCCCGAGCATCCCCGCCGCTAACGCTAACGCGCTAATGAGACTCCAAAAGTTGGGGGTCGGTCGTCGTACTTCCTGATCAATCATGCGTCTGCGGGTAAAGCGCCCGCTTCGTGGCAGGAAGGAAAAGGAAGTGGCACCGTCGGAGCGCCGAGGGGTGAAAGTTCAGGCTTTCGGTTCCTCCTGGGACTCCGGGACGGAACAAGAGACGAAAGAAAAGTCGAGGGATTTAGAAAACGAAGCCGCATCAAACCGGACCGGAGTCCTCAGGTGATCCCGTCTGATCCTGAAGGCGGAGTCTCACCTGGACGTCGGCAACGACTCCTTTTATGTCGTTGGCGGATGGATACAGCATCAGTGAGACCGGATCTCGTTCTCTTTGGTGGAGTAGACGTAGCTCGTGGGTTCTCGGGACTTTTGCATTTCTATTCATTCGTTATCATTTTTTCATAACTTATATTTTCAGATGCACAGGTAAAGTCTGCATGTCTATTGTTTGACGCCGCCGTGACATCACGGTCAGCGGGCGACGCCTCCTTCACTCTGACGATCCGTCTCTCCTCAGATACCTGAAGCCTGACCTGCAGAAGAAGTCCAAACACAAAACCACGGTGATGAAGAAGACTCTGAACCCTGAATTTAACGAGGTAAGGCCCCACAGCGCCTCCCGGTGTTCTGACCTGGTATAGCCCCGGTTCTAACGTGGCTCCGCCTCCTGTTGCTCAGGAGTTCTTCTATGAGATCTCGCTGTCGGAGCTGACCAATAAGACGCTGGAGGTGACGGTGTGGGACTACGACCTGGGTCGCTCCAACGACTTCATCGGTGAGACGCTCGCCGTCACGCGTCCTTTAGCAACGCGCTTGGTACCATTTTATGCTAACGCTTGTCGTTTGCTGCCCGTCCAGGCGGCGTCTGTCTGAGCTGTCAATCCCAGGGCGACGCCCTCCGTCATTGGATGGACTGCCTGAAGAACAAGGGGGTGAGGGTGGAGCGCTGGCACATCCTGACCAATGAGCTGCCTCGAACCCTCAGCCACGACTAAACAGACGGTGTATTATAACAGAACCACCGATGAAGGGCGGCGCCCGGCGGCGGCGTCAGGGCGGTGGTGTGCCTTCATCAGTGATCATCCAGAAGAAGCTCCATCAGCACCGTCACATCCATACATGGGAAGGGGGTGGGGTCACATTAGCTTTCAGACTTTTAATTACAGGAGGCGGAGCTAAAAGCCTCTCATTTCCTGCTCTCCTCAGCCTGAACTTAAAGGTCGCTAACGGCTATCAAACATGGCGGCTCCCCGCACAGATGCTATTAGTTGAGTTCCCAAGTTAATAAGTTCAGGGAGGAGTTCCCGCCCCCACGCGTCCCTCGAAAGGTTAATTTATTCTCGACTCATGAAAATGATCAGATAGACATTCAGGACGTTGGTATTAATTCGTCCACCAAGGGGCAGCGACGCCTCCGAATCAAAATAGTGACAATTATTTGGCGAGTCTGGCTTAAATTTTGGCCCCTCCCCCTCCAGCCCAAGGATTATTTGTTTCATCCGTAATTTTTCGGGATGCAAAACAGAACCTGATCGAAATAAAAACGCTCGCATGTTTTGTTTTGTTTTTAATTTTCAGCGTTAGCGAGTCGTTAGCGTCCAGAACCGGGTGGATTAGGGTTCCTCCTGCATCACATTTTGGTTGATTCGTGATGAAAAACTCGTGTGGTTGTCATGGCGCCGGCTGTCTGTGCATGTGCCAGTCAGGTTCCGCCTCCATCTCCATCCGGACTCGAGTCGAGGTGGTGATTATTTTACCGCCACGATTCCTCTGGATGGAAAAATAAACCCATAAATGCACGTTTAAACCAAAAAAGTTAGCATACCTCTGCTATTTTGCGTGACCCCAGCAAAACAAAAACAAAAAAAAATTAAAATTATAAATATATAATGAACATGAAATAGTGGATTGAGTAAATATTTGGGTCTACCATTTAGCCGTTAGCCGCCTGATGCTAAACCCTGGGTTGAGGTTTTCAGAATCAACAACTTTCTAGCTCATGTCTCATTTATTTATTTATTTAAAAACGACGGAGAACAACCACGTTCCAGAATGTGGAAACAATCACCAACGGCCGCTGTGCTACGCGTTAGCTACACAAACATTTCTACAAGCTAATATTTGCTAGCTAGAGGGCTAATCAACTGCTAATGTGAAGATGATTGTTTCTTATTCTTTCTTACCATCAGTGCTAACAACAGACAATCTCTCTGGCTGTCAGACGCCGCTAGCGCAGCATGTTAGCGTCACCGTGGCGATGGAGCGCTATAGCATTTTACTAAATCACTTAGCATGGGAACTGCATGCTAATGCTTTAAAGGTTTCTTTTTTTCTTTTTCCCGCCAACTGATGAAATTTTAAAATTTGGATCTTTATTCTCAAGCTAGCACATTCACCAGCTAGCTATAAGCTAACATTAGCTCCAAAATATTTGCTTTTTTTTTTTCTACTTGCCTATTTTTTAACGGTGAACCCTCCACATACACGATACTGCCAACCAACTAAAGCTAACAGGCTAACAATGCAGATCATGACGTCATGCTAACGGACTGAGCCTACCATTTGTGGGGGGGGGGGGCTTAGCGCACAATCCAACTTACCCCCAGAACCTCGGGCAGCTCTTATCGTTCTACGATCACGTCTGGATTGCACTCCTGAACACGACTGTGAAATGAACACGATTGTTGCCATGACGACAACGATGATGATATATGAATTCAAGTGGTACTTGTTGTTGCATGATGCAGTATGTTGATCCCCCTTGTTGATATCTCTATACCCCCCCCTGCCTGCGGGAGGCGGTGAGGCGTTCAGGTGCGCCTCGGTGATGACGCCTCTGCTCTGTGTTACTCTTCATCTTTTATGCACGACTGAATGTACGGATGTGGCTTTATATACGATATCGATGTTTACACGGATCTCGTGCTCTACAGGTGTTCTTACATTTTTATCAGGTGTTTTACGTACGATGCAACAATAAATTTGGAATGCAACTCATTCGTGTGTGTCGCTCCTCAGGTGTGGCACTGCTGCCCCCTACATGTGATACCAGGAACTACATCAGATTAATTTATATTGTTATACCGAGGGTACGTCTCTAATTTATTGCTTTAAAAAACTAACTCTCACATCCTCAGCTGATGGAAGATGAGTCGAACCATCGGGATCAACTTCCCGCCTCTTTTAAGTGGGTGGATTTAAGAGCAGGATGTGGGCGGAGTCAGGTGAGTCCACACGCCATCGGTATGTCGCGCTAAACTCGTCTCCTTCTTCGTCAGGTGTTTCTCTGGAAGCTTCATTCGAGGCGGCGGTGAGCGGACGGCAGCTGAATCCTCAGGTTAACCGTTCCTTTAAAGGTCATTGAACGCATCGTGAGACAGGAGGTGGAATAATCCATACTGTATCGAGCGCCAGACGAGTGTGCGTTCCGTTTACACAAGTACGAACGCTGAAGCTCTTTGTGTTTAAAACGCTTTGGTGTGAGATAATCAAAGAGTTTATAATCCAACATTGTTAGAAATCAGAAAAGTTTTACTGAACATTTATTTGAAAAAAAAACAGGATTTCACATTGATACAAAAACAAGACGGGCAGTCGACCTCCAGAACCTCCGGCTTCGCTTCTAACATCCCATAATATGGTTTCACTTCAAGTGACAGGCGGCAGGACGACGGCATATCATCCGATGCTCCACGTCAACCGATCGGATGTCGTAGGAAACAGAGGGGCGGAGCCAGACTGGAGATTGATTAATAAATAAGTATCCATGACAACGGTAAGGTTTGAGGTGAGTGTAAATTCTAGTTACCCAACACGACCCCTTCCTGAAACTTTCACAATAAAAGCCCGGTTAGGAACACGTTAGGTACCGCCTACATTTATGCTACATAAGGTTATATAATATTTACTGTTCCTGATCCTCGTGGGTTAAACCTTTGTACACGACGGCTCGTTATTGCTGAGCGTACAAAAACGCAAATGTCACCAGAGCTTCCTGTTTGCGTTTCGTTTCCTGAAACGATGTCTTCAGCATAAAAAAAACAAACAACAAAAACATCCACAGACGCCGCGGAGGTATTTAACGAGGACATCCACGCCAGCAGGGGGCGACGTTCACGCTCACGTCTATTGATTTCAACGATAAGCGAGCCCTGAGGCGTCAAGAGTAACATCAACATTGACGGGTTAGCATCCAGTGGTGCTATGCTAATAAGTTATCTGCTTGCTAGCTAGCTAGCTGCTACCAGTTCAACGGGTTGCGTTCGAGTCCTGCAGGAAATTCCAGTTTCTTCAAGTTCTGGACATAAATAAACCGAGTAGCTGCCGATAAACGCCGACGACACCTCCCTCCAACCCGATTCTGACCAATCAGGCGTCGGCTGCGAAACACGTGTCCTTCTTCAGGTGTATCTGGAGGCCGCTGACGCTGCTGAACGTCCGGGCGCAGCGGGCACAGCGGTGCGCCTTCTCGCCCAAATGCGTGCGCTTGTGCTTCTTCATGGTGTCGCCGTCGCTGAAGGTGCGGCAGCAGTAGGGGCAACTGTACGGACGCTCGCCCGTGTGGATGCGCAGGTGGCGCCGCAGGTTCCCGCGCTGGCTGAAGCTCTTGGAGCAGAAGGTGCAGCGGTGCGGCCGCTCGCCCGTGTGCGTGCGCAGGTGGCGCCGCAGGTCGGCCGACTGCGCGAAGGACTTGCAGCACCACTCGCAGGCGTAGGGCTTCCTCTTCTGCTCCAGGTGCAGGTGCAGCCCGCTGGCCTTGCCGAACGCCTCGCCGCAGCGGTGGCAGCGGTGGACGCGCTCCAGCACGCGCCCCGCCTCCTGCGGAGACTTCCCGTTTTGGAGGACCAACAGCGTCCTGAGTCCAGGGGGCGGGGCCAAAGAGTCGGCGGGAGGTTGGCTCACTTTGACTTCCTCTGGTTCAGTTTTGATGACTGTGGGTGAGGGGGGGCGGGGTCTCTCTCTGAGGGGAGGAGCTGGGACTTGGGGAGGAGCTTGGTGCTCCTCCCTGAGAGCTGGAACTTCGACGTGGACTTTCGGGAGCGAGCCGGTCGGAGGGCTCAGAGGTGAGGCCCCGGGAAATGCCTCCTTCTGGGGGTCCGGCTTCAACAGTGGCTCCCAGGCCTCGGCGGGGGTCTCGTCCCCCGAATGGAGGATCGGCCGGGGGGACGCTTCGAGTAGCTGCACAGGAACGACCTGTCCGAGGGTCGGTTCCCCTGGGTTACCCGGCAACGGTCTGTCTGGCTCCTTGGAGCCGGGTCTCAGCTCCGGATCACAGGCCTGCTGCTCAGGGGCCACAAAACCAAGACGGGACCTGGTGGACCCTGCGGGGACAGAAACATTAACCCATGAATGTAAACCAGATTGACAGCGTTCAGACATAATCCTAATCTGTCAGGAGCTCAGAAACCTGTTTAGAAGGATCAGAACGGTGTGAATTACTGAGTACTAACACCAGCCAGACTCCATTAGAGAATTGAACAATTTAAAAAAGCACTATTTTAAATTTAAAAGCGAATAAAAAATTTTTTTAGCTTAAATTCCGTCATAATTTCCCCGTGAGTTTAATTCGGCGTCGGTTTTAAGATCCAAAACGTATCTCTTCTCATTTCCAGAAGCGGACGCTCCTCATCCTCAGGGTCCGATTATGTCTTTTTTTAAAGTTCCATCTCAACATTCACATCAATTCGGTAAATTCTAGTGAAGCCGATATGAACACCGACAACATATCGACATGTAAACACTTTAAAATCTGTGTTCCGATCGATATTAAAGGTTAATTCACTTGGAAACTTTAAAACGGATAAATTTCAAAGGGAGTTCTGAGCTGGGGTTCTAGCGGCGATGGCTGACTGGCTCGGCCCTCACTCAGCCACTCCGTCTCGGCCTCCAGCAGCAGGATGTCCCGCAGCTGGCCCCGCAGGCTCTCGTTCTCCCTCCGGGTTCGGACGGTCTCCTCCCGGTACTCGGTCACCGTGTCCTCCACCACGTCCAGGATCTCCTTCACCACGGCCGTCAGCCGCTCCGTCAGGTAGGCGTTCAGTAGCTGCAGCTTGGTCATGTCGGAGCCGTCGGCAGCCGCGTCCATACCGGAAGTAGAGCCGCACAAAAACAAAACAAGCAGGAAATGGCTCGTCTGTCCTTTCAAAGTAAAAGGACAAAGTTCAACCTTAAATAAGGAGTTAATCTTATTTATTAGTTTTTATTATTTATGAAAATAACTATTATTTATAAAATATAATTAAAATTATTTTTTATTATTTATACTTTTTCTTGTATAAATAATAAAGCATTTCAATGCATTTAAGCTTCTTGTTTGCTATGGTGATGGACAGGCTGGCAGACGAGGTCTGGACATGTCCAGAGGAGAGATAGTGAACATATTGGTAGAAGGATGCTGAGTTCTGAACTGCCAGGCAGGAGGCCTAGAGGAAGACCAAAGAGGAGGTTTATGGATGTAGTGAAAGAGGACATGAAGGTAGTTGGTGTGAGAGAAGAGGATGAGAAGACAGGGTTAGATGGAGGACACTGATTGGCTGAGACCCCTGAAGGGAAAAGCCCAAAGGAGAAAGCATTTCGACATTAAAAACCCTAAAAGTTGCTGTTTCAGCTACAGCTGTACCTATTGAGGTGAATGCAGTTAAACGCCGTGACCGCTAGGCGGCAGTAAAGACACAACTTCACCAGCAGAGAGACGGCGGGGGAAAACTTTCAAAATAAAAGCCAGTCAAATAGAACATTGTGTTCATCACTTCTAAAACATTACCAACATTCATGAGGTTGTTTCTTGTGTTTGTACTGTGATGTCACGTGGGTTCACTTTATCACGGGGACACCGAATAGTAACACCGACGGTAAAATCATCATCATCGGCTGCAGGGTAATCGTTCCCATTGCGGCCAGTGGAGAAGGTGTGCTGTCACTGGTGCATCGTTGGTCCAGAATTGCGCCCCGTCAGCAGAAACACAACAGGATGGGATATAAAGTTAGAGGCAATTATGGAACGCAAAACCGGAAACCTCCTAATCTTCTACCAAAATAAGAGTATGTATCTTTTAAACTGGAGTGCAGATAAACATGAATCCTGCAACATCTTCCAGCTCTCAGTGAAGGAGATAAATGTATAGGAATGTAAAGGTTGGTGTTTGAATAGCAGTGATAAATTATTTAAAAATATTTAAGAATGAGATGCTCAAAAGGTTTTATTTAAAATAAAATGTTTTTTAAGTGACTGTAACTCAGTTCCTTTAGCTGCTACCTTTGTTAGGATTAAAGGATTACATTTACCTGCAGGTCTGAATATGATTCAATACATGATGGATTATGGATCACCAACAGTGAATGGTCCAGAGTAATTCCTGGATCACATGTTTCCATGAATGAACCAACGTCCATCCGTCCATCGAGATGTGTGGAACTCAATTCATTCAAAGTGATTCTGGATATGTTTGAGTTTTTTGGTTTTGTCATCTGAATGGATTCAGTAATGTTCAAGAATTGTTAAAAAAAAAATCCATCTCTCCTTCTCAACCCCTTTCATATTGCTTTTGTTTTGAAGGCGCACATAGGAAGTGCTTTTAGCTTAGTTTATCTTCACACACACACACACACACACACACAAGCACACACACACCCCTCCCACTTCTTTTACCTCTTGCAGTAGAACAGAGAGCTGCAGCATCATCATCATCTTCCTCATCCTCTCCGGTCTGCAACGCCACGTTGGATAAAGACCATCTAAAGAGGTTCTCCGCCAACGTTCCTCACGTCTGACATCTGCTCTTCATCCTCAGCTCGTGATCTCGCCTCTGGATCGACACCATGGACCTCCAGAACCCCGAAGACTAGAAGACTCAACAACTGGAAGACCAGACCAGGTAAGACTTTCCTCTCCCAGCACACGACTCTGCTTCAGTGGGTGTGTCGGCTGGTTTCACATCAGCCCGCAGCTCACCTCCGTCCACCTCCATCCATCCATCCATCCATCCATCCATCACCTCCATCTTTTACCTCCTTTATCTACCTCAAACCTTTACCTCCATCTCCACTTTCATCCTTTACCTCCATCTGTCACGTCTCTCATTTGTCTTCATCCTTCACCTCCATCTTCCTCCATCACCAACAATCAACCAAACTGTACTTCTTAATAAAAACGGAAATCATTTTGAAGAGAAGAATCGTGGCTCCACTGAGGGCAGGAAGACGACATCTGTCTATGTTTCTGTGTGTGTGTGTGTGTGTGTGTGTGTGTGTGTGTGTGTGTGTGTGTGTGTGTGTGTGTGTGTGTGTGTGTGTGTGTGTGTGTGTGTGTGAGAGAGAGAGAGAGAACATGGTATGTCTATCCTACTGGTTTCTCTAGGACTCCAGATGGACTCATGAAGACAGTTCAGACACTAACGGAGGGTTTTTATTTTATTCTGGTAGAACTGGAAACACTCCTAAAAAAGAGCAGAGAGTCTCAAGCTAATGCTAACATGCTAACCACCTGACAACAATCAATGTTAAAATGCTAATCTGTCGAAAAAAACTACTGCAAGTGAAACAGTCCGTTGAAAAGAACTTATACCGTCATGCTAGGACATTGAAAACAGCTAATGCTAACACGCTAACTTGTCAGTAATGCTCACCTGTAAAACCAGAGGATCACCACTGTTCCTATCCCAGCCACCTTACACGAATACACTGCTGAAGAAAGTGTAGATGGTTTTTAAAAAGAGCAGACATATTCAGAAACACCATCACATCATCAGCATAGTGAGATATCACGTCTGCTCAGGACGACTAATGACTTCTGTCCAGTTTTGTCTGCTGCTAGTTGAGGATGCTAATCCTGGGAGAAGAATATTTCTCTTAACTATCAAAGATGGAGATACAGTATTCAAAAACTACTATATTGATCCCCTGGAGGCAAATTTCTATTTGTATTTAACCTCTCACAAACTAACTGACAGTGTCAGCTGAAACGTTAATGAAGCTGGTGGCTGAATACCACATCAGCAGTTCATTACTTTCAGTGGGCAAATATGTTGGTCACGGCCAGCTGGTCGAGTCCCACCGAGTGCCCAACAGACCGACTGTTCGTTGTTCAGACTGTTAGCAACTACAAGTTTCTAGCACATTGTTGGTGAGTCAAGCAGCAACAGAAAATGCTTCTCTAGGGACAAAAAAGATGCTCCCCGGTTGGGCACCGGTCCCACATCCAAGATACGGGTATCAGTTGCCGCAGTGGAGTTCTCGAGTATCCGAGAATCCTTCCTCGAGGAGCGAGTTCCTGCCACGTGACAGATCGTTGTCGTGTTCGACTGAGGAGATACGTCTGATTTCACAGCGTTAGCGTGTTTCGGGCCTCAGGCTGCGGTAGCAATCGAATAGAACAGACAGTAATAAAGAGAGTCGGCTTCCACAAAGAGGCAGCGCTGCAGTGTTTGGTCCTCAGGGGACACCAGACCAGACATCCAGCGATGGCAGCCGGTCGCCGTGTTCAGCCAGCGAAGGTGCCGCACCTCGGCTTCCAGCAAAAAAGACACGGTTCAGGGCTTCAACCAATCACGTTCCGGGGATGCTGATCGCATCTTTTATTAATGCTGGAGATCAATGAGAGTCAGTGCAGCTGCAGAAAGTTTTCAACGGAGCGTTAAAAACATGTGAAGCAGTCATGTCATTACATGCAATCATAATAAATAAACCACAAGCATTTAACCCTGCATCTTATCGGGTGGTTCTAAAAATAATGTTCCTCCATTATTCAGGCGGAGAACATTTTCATGGCCCGTCCACATGGTTAAGTATCAGCTGCCGAGTCTGCTAGCGCTGTCCATGTTAGCGTCGGTGTTAAATGAGGTGTGGTCATCAGCGCTGTTGGAGCGTCGCTATCCTGAGGCAGCAGGAAGTGACCGACAGGAACCTGCTGAAGTTACTGGCATTCAAAGGAGACGAGCCTTCAGAGGTGCAGGGGTTGGTTCTGCAGTCACATGTTCACCCACCTGAACCAGTAGATCAAACATCATTAAATGTCATTACGACTGACGGTTCCTCAGGAGGAAGATTTATGTTTCACTCTGTGAACCTGGACAGTTTCGCTGCTTAAACCTGGACCGTTGATAGTGCAGTAAACAACTACATCGTCAGCGTAAAAACACAAGTCGGACCCAGATCTTTGTTGTAACGACTATGAGGGGATCTAAAACAGAACCTTGAGGCACCCCCTGTGGACAAGTATCACATTCAAGACACAGATCATCACTTTTAATGTGACAGTCTTTGTCTACGAAGGAATCTAGGTTGTAAAATGTTACAGCCAACATTATCAAAGCCTTTACTCAAACATTTTCTGTGATCCGGTAGACCTCCTGAATGTTCTTAAGGTTCTCCTCTCTCCCAGTGTTTCTGAAACCCAAAGATGGGTTTCAGAAAAACTTATTTTTATGTATCTTCACATTAACGTCACCTCTTAAAATCTGAATGACATTTTCAGGACACCCTCCTCCCCGCCTCCAGCTTTTCTTCGACACGTAGTCTTCGCTATCGGATGGCGACCGATCCCAACGCTACCCAGTCATCCAGCAATATGGAGGAGTCCCAGCAGCCAGGCCAGCCAATCAGCATGCAGCAGGACGGGGAACCCGACCAAGCAGCCGTGACTTCTCAACCAGTCAGCGGGGAGCAGCAAGCCCCGCCCCCAATGCCAGACGCCAAACAGACAGAAGAAGACAATATGGATCACCTGACTGTAATCAGCGACACCATGGAAACGAGTAAATTTAACCCCTGAAACGGAATGACTGATGATGCTTTTACTACTGAAAACTACTAAATTGTTCCCAAATATTAGCTTTAGCATTTAGCAACAATCAGCTGCTTAAAACATAAATATGTTCTTCAGCTGTTTTCATTCTCCTTGCCTCTTCTCCAGGTAATGGCATTGGTCCTGTGATGGTCGAGTCGTCCGTCTCGCCCAAGCTGAGCGCTAAGCCAGGCGGTCATGCTAACGGTCGGTCTGGTTTGGGCAGTCGATCCGGCTCTGTGGCGGCGGGCTCACCCAGGCCCTCGCTGTCCCGCCAGCCCAGCGCCATCAAGGAGGCCACGGCGGACGGGTCCAAGCCAAGGGACTACCTCATCCTGGCTATCCTATCCTGCCTCTGCCCCATGTGGCCAATCAACATTGTCGGCTTGACCTTCTCCGTGATGGTACGATCAATAGTGTGACTTCTGATGAGAAATAAGTTGTTCTTACAACTTGTTTTTCGATTAAACCCAACCTGATGTGTATATTTTGATCCTGTTTTCCCCTATTCAGTCCCGGAACAGTCTGCAACAAGGAAACGTCGATGGCGCTCGGCGTTTGGGCCGCAATGCCATGATTCTATCCATCGTCTCCATCCTGGGAGGGATCGCCATCATCACCACCATCATCGCCCATAACTGGGGATGTAAGTAGCGTTTCGAAAGTAAAATATCAAATACCAAGTCAACTAGTACACAAAAATTAACTGATTCCTGAGAAAGCAGGACATCTGGTAAATATCTATTCACTATTGTTTCTCCCATCTCCAGTGATACTAAAATACTAAGTGGAATTGGCTGGAATGGTGACGCCGACTTCACCACCCCAACACCGTTATTTCTGATTTCCTGAAGCACTATAGTTCTCAAACACGTCTGCCGAAGGAAAATCGGTTCCTGTACTTAGCTGTTGTTTCTTGCTGCACGATGAGCATGATCTGCCTGACGCTCGACCTCCAACACCACCAACCAATCCACATTACGGGGGTCGGAGGAAAGAATGGATCACCAGAGGGAGATATCTGATCTATCGTCATGGATACGGGGTTGTTTCTGGTAATGGTCCAAACTTGGGGGCTGGCTTTCACTTCAATGCTACGATCCAGGAAGTCTTTTTTTGACAGACGGTAGAGGAAAGCACCTTTTTCGGGGGGGAGAGTGGTGGACTGTTTCATCATCCATCTGTTCCTTTTGGTGTTTAAGGCGCACAAACTTAGAGGTGGACACACCCACACCGCTGTGGCATGGCGGTCGCACACACTCCAGACATTCCAACAGTTACTACTCAGCACAATCCTCCATAGAGGTTTCCTTTCATCCAACGCGATCTGTAATTTGATCGGCAGAAAATCTACGGAATCAAGATCGATAAATTTCTGGCAAATGTTAAGGCTCATTTATGCTCAGAATTAAACGCAGATACAAAGCCGTCTGTTGGTACTTTGCATTAATTTCATACATATTTGTGTTTCCTGAAACTTGACAAATATGGATGAAACGGAGCAGTACCACCGGACATCACTAGGGGCAGTTTTGCTATAAAAAACATATGGGAAATTACATTTTTTCCTAAAACAACAGCATAGTGATGTATTTATCGACCTTATAGTCCAACACTGGGCACTTCACTTTCTCATTACATCATCATAACGTTCTCTCCATCAATATTTTAGACGTTATGAAGATGTTTGACTGTTGCTGCCCCCTGGTGGCCGTACCCATGCAGATGTAGACGTCGCTGATGGATATATATCGTTCACAGATGCATTCATTTTTCAGACACGCAATGAGAATAAATGAGCCTTGATTCAGCGGTCAATAGAGAATTAAATGGACTTTTAGCGCCACCTACTGTTTGGGGCTAAAGGGCATTCTTACATCCCCAAATCCAATCTGTTCAGAGTCATCCTAGCTCCCGTTTTCTCGTATTTCCTGTCATATCTCCCAAGAAATTTCCAGCCTGAGACGATGATTGAGATTGAGGATGAAGTGTGTGTTCTATGCCCAGCCGTGCTAGTTGGGATGTGTTGGCGCTAACCAGTTTTGACTGGTTTGGCATTGGGCGTAGCTTTGGCTCAACCAAACCTGTGCCAAACACCAGAGTGTGCCAACCTGCACAGGAACGGCCCTCTCTTTTAACCTTTTAGCCTTCATCCAATATAACCTGTGCATGTTTACAGTATTTATTACAGGACACTTGTACAAAAAAGACTGTAGCCTGAGTTAGCTCCAGAGCTAAACGAACGCCTTTTTGTAAATAAATACAGCTGTGATGACTCGTAAACACGTCAGTTAAAATATCTACATTTTTGTCTTTGCATCGTTCCGGAGACGAAACTGACCGCCAAAATTGCACACTGTTGAACTTTGCACCAGTTACACGACATCTTCGTGCACAGGTGAGGTCAGGTGAGGTCAGGCTCAGAGTCGTGGGGGGAGGTGGAGATCGCCTCCATCCCTCTCATGCCTTCACTCCACCCACTCCTGTACTGTATGTAGCATGCCTGTTTACAAATCACATTATGCAAAAATATTGGTCCCGGCTTGACGTCTGTATGAATGCTAACGCTCCTGGATTTTGCTATGATCGTGTACTTATACACAGTTTTTGTATGGAATTTGCTTGCGCTACCTCTCAGAGTTGCCTCCAGTATTTTGTCGACTTTACTTCACGATGTTTCACCAATGATTTTCACTGACTGTTACATTTCTTGTGATATCGTTTGAATTTTGCTCCTTAGTGTGACCGGTGGAGGTTTTCAAAGCTAGCTACAAAAATAAGCTAACCAGTAAAAAAGCTTCATATATATATATATATATATATTTATATATATATATGTAAATTGTGCAATTTCCTCCGGGATTAATAAAGTATATATCGATCTATTATAATAGGGCCATAGTCAAAAAGTATATGAAATGCAAAAATGTCAAAATAGGTTTCGACTAACATATTGGAAAATTAATTTAATTAATTGCTAACAAACAATGACGGAACTAGCTAGCCTAACTGAAGCTGTGCCCTAATTTATTTTTTAAATTACCACATGATATTTGTAAATCGTAATTATTATACTGTTTGTTTCTTTTTTCGTAATTTGGTTTAATAGAAAATTAACAGCGTTCACCATTGTGTGCTTACTGTTTTCTTTGCTGATGTAAAGTTAGCTATGAAACGGCGCTAAACATTAATTGTGACACAAACTGTGAAAATATTTTATGAAAGTTGGATTTGTCCCCAACAGTAGAAAAATCATGGGTGCAGCGGTCTTCAAACTGCTAATAGTAATGTTAGCGTTTTTTCTGGGTAACATCTGTTTGTCTAAGCAGTGAAAAACAAAAAACATGACAGTTAAATTCTCGCCCTTGTTAACTCGTCGATTATCGAGGAAATAAATGGACCAAAAAAAACAAACTAACCTTACCAACTAGAAAAATATCACAATAATTAGAATTTAAATAAATGAGCATTTAAATTTTGTAATATTGATTTTCTAACAATCTGAAATGTTTAATTACGTGTTGAGCTGCATTTATGACGTCTCCACTCATAATTTGCAGCTCAGATTTAATTTATGTCTTTATAATATTATAAGCCTCAAATAAATTCACTGTTCAATCCCAAATACGTTTATTCAGATCCAAGCTAATTTTTACCAAATGTTTTAGAAGCTAATAATCAAAGTCTAATGAAGGATCAGTCCAGTAAATAATAAAAGTGGAACCTGTGTAAATACACGGGTTGATAGCGTAACGGGATATTTATTATTATTTTAAATTATTTTAAATTATTGTTATTATTATTATTATTATTATTATTATTATTATTATTATTATTATTATTATTATTATTATTATTATTATTATTATTATTAATAATATTGTTATAATATTATTATTATTATTATTATTATTATTATTATTATTATTATTATTATTATTATTATTATATAGATGGATGATGAAGACAAAATAGAGAAGCTATAAAGATGAAAATTTAAAGGTATTTGGACGAGTTTTTCAGTTCAAACACAAAGAGCACCCATTATGTACTATAGTATTTACTACAGTATTCACTACAGTATGTACTACAGTATTACAGTATTAACAATAGTATTTACTGCAGTATTTACATCAGTAGTATCTACAATGACACGAATACCTAATTGTGACAGCTATGGCATTTAATAAAGTAATATTTACCACAGTATTAACTATAGTATTATATTATTTACTATAATATTTACTGCTGCGTATAGTACTTACTGTAGTATTTACTGCAGTATTTTCTATTTGTGTGTAATTTGCTTTCACTGCTGTCGATCATCTTTGTTCCTTTTGTAAATCATTTTTTGTGTATTAAGGCCACACTGACAACAGAAACAAGAGAAAACCACAAGAATAAATTCATATTAAGAGGAAAAGAGTTGTAGTATTATATTAAATATATGAACCTTTCTTTTGAGGCAGTCGGCGGCCCCCATCCACATAGTTTTTGATATTCTAACGTGGCTTTGACGTGTAAAACTTCAGTATTTCTTTACCTACATAAACTTTATTTAAACATGGATTCCTCTGAGTTGTGACTCTTTCTCAGAATATTAGAACTAACACTAGAACTTTATTCTCCTTCTGGCGTCCGTCTGGTCTTAATACCGCCGTCTTTCTGACACCTGATTGCCTGATCTTTGTATTTTTATACCTCTTTCTCTCTCTCCATCCTCTGGATCTCTTTTGTATTGATGATGATCTACTGTGCGTCACTCTGTATAAGCTGCTTCCTGATTGCTTTTTTTTAAACTTAATATGGGGTGGGGGGGTGGGGGTAATAAGCATGACGTAAATCAACTTTATATGTCATTCTGCTACTCGTGCTCCCTCTGCATGCTGTAAACTGCTTTCTGGAACACACTGAATGACTGTGGGTTTACACATTAATCAAATGGAGGGAATAAATCCCAGTGAAACACGACGGCCTCTTAAATCTGTCCTGAGCTAGTTCTACAGGCTTGTGACACTTGTTCAACACGTTACATCATGTATTTTTTTTGCCCCTCATAATTCCCCACTGCTGACACGGTTAGGAAACGTGTTCCCCCTGCGGTCCAAAGGGTTTAGCATTAGCATTAGCATCTCTGAGCTAATATTGTTAATAGGAAACAGCTTTTTTTTGTTAAGTGTGTACACACAAAAAAACTACACTATATGGGTGCGTGATCTGTAAAACATCAGCGCCTCAAATGATCGCCACAATAAAAGTGTCTTTAAAATTCTCCCAAACAGCAAGGGATGCTTTTATTTTGTTAAATCCACCTTTTGTGCCTTTATTTTTACCCCCCCCCCCACCACCACCACCACACATTTTAAATGAAGCAGACGGCTCTTCGTGTTCTGTTTTAAATTTTTTAAAACCCCTGCTTCTGGAGCCACCGGGTTGTCATGGCAACAGTGGTTGAAGGGGAGCGACGGAGGGATGCTGAGATGGAGGTCTGATATCTCGTTGCTCTCTCTCTCTCTAAGGGCTTCATTTGAATTTCAGATTCCTGTAAATTATTAATGGGCTCCATCGCCGAGGCGACCAGCGATGGAGGATGAGGAGAGGGAGGAAGGAGAGGAGGCGAGGATGCAGCAGGAGGGGATGGTGATGGATGTCTGCATTAAATGTGTTGGAGAAGTTAATTGAGGTGGATGGAGGCGTCTCTAGGAGCAGATGAAGGGGGAGAAACAAAAGGAGAAGATGTTCCCAGTTGGAGGTCGGAGGGGGGAGGAGGTGGTGTCATAATGCAGCTGCTGCTGAGGAGGAGGAGGAGGAGGAGGAGGAGGAAGAGGAAGAGGATGGAGGGGGGTGGCTGCATGAGAGGAGACGAAAAAGTCCAAACAGAAATGAAAGGGAATATTAGATGAGTCCGGAGGGAAGAAGGAAAGGAGGTGAAGTAGAGGAGGAGGAGGAGGAGGAGGAGGAGGAGGAGGAGGAGGAGGAGGAGGAGGAGGAGGAAGAAAAATCACGCAATTAAATCACAACTCATCTATTTTTTTAAAATTGCTGACTAATATTAATTACGTTTTAGTCAATTGTGTGAATTAAATATGGACAAGTAAAGTTATTGCGCTGTCCAATCAGCAGTCGGAGGTGGTCGCGGGAAGGGGCGGGGCCTAGACGTGAGGTCAGCAGCAGCGACTGCGGTCAAAGTGAGTTGTTTCTAAAAAAGGTGGTTCTATAAAATTTATTTCTAACAGGGTTATTCTGAGGGGGGGCTGGGGGGTCGTAACTCTTCTCCGGGTCCGTAAAGCACATGGGACATGTTGGGGAAACTCCCATGATCCCTCAGCGGCCCCCCCCCGTGGGGCCGGTCCAGATTTAATAACGGCCGACTGCCAGTCTGTGAACTTTGGGAAGGAGAAAAGGTTCTGTTTTTAACTCTCTTCTGAAAAGGGAGGTGGGGGACACTCCCCAGGTCAACGCCAGCGCACCGCTGAGCCACGTGAAAGACAAACAACCACTCACGCACAGTCGCGTCTACGGGCCATTTCCTTTGTTTTATCAGTCATTTCCTGTTTCCAAGGGAACATTTTCATTTCGACGTAAGCATTGTTAGAATGGCTTTGATGTCTTTTTTTTTTTGGGGGGGGGGACTAAAGACTGAGGTTTGATTTTTCATGTGTTTCATAGCATCGCTAGCACCGATAGCATTAGCAGCAATGATGGCGAACGCGACAAACGCACCGGTACGATGTTTTCTGGTTCGTCGTGACGGCCAACGACGATCAGGACGGAGAGGAAAAGGTAATGGTCTACCATTTATGGAAGACTGGGAATGTTAGCATCTGTTAGCATCAACTGTCATCAGTTACAGTGATGATGCTAGTTGTCTGCTTTAGCATGAGAACAGCTACATTAATTTTTTTTAGTTGTCTGTATTTATTTACTGTCAGTCATTGATGGTAAATCTGTGGCGTTCCCAAACCCGTTTGGGCTCTGATTAGTTGCTGGTTTTCTCGGCTGCTGTGGTTTCCTGACCCCAACGACTCGGAGGAGACCGACTGGGGGGGGGGGGGGGGGGCGATAGAAGATGAAGAGGAGACGAAACGAGAGGAGACGGACGGAGAGAACGGAGTCAACAGAGAGGGATTTCATTAACCCCTGCTGAGTGAATCATCCGATCGATCAATTGGATTACAAGATGAGGCAGCCGATTGGCTGCAGACTGACGCCCCCTTGTGGCTTCAGGCCCCGCCCACCAACGCCGATTCGGTTGTTGTTGGAACTGAAAGATCACGACGGACGTCAGAGAAGCTTTTCTTCAGCGATGGATAAATACATAAATCAATGATCTGAATTGATTGATCAGGTTTATATGGAAACGACAGAAACAGTTTAATCACTTTTATTTATTGATCCAGTCCAGAAAAAAACACTTCATGATGAGAGAAAATGAAAGAAAGAAACCCTGAACCCGGTCCTAGCTAGTCCTACGTCTCCATCCTGGTACCAATAAGTCCTACTTCCTGATCCTGGGCGCCGGCGCGTTCTACTTCCTGATCCTGGGCGCCGGCGCGTTCTACTTCCTGATCCTGGGCGCCGGCGTGTCCTACTTCCTGATCCTGGGCGCCGGCGCGTCCTACTTCCTGATCCTGGGCGCCGGCGCGTCCTACTTCCTGATCCTGGGCGCCGGCGCGTCCTACTTCCTGATCCTGGGCACCGGCGGGTCCCACGCCGTCGGTCTTCCTGGTGATGATCATCATCTGGATGCTGTGTTTCCCCGGCAGACTCGACCCGGCCAGCTCGGCTTTATCGGCGTCAAACGTCTCCAGTTCCACCTCCACGCAGCTCAGCTTCCACCGGTGGAGCAACACCTCGATCGACCAATCAGCGCTGAGACAGAGGGAGGAGGCGGGGTCAGGATGGAGGCGTGTTCTCTACGGTGTGACATGTGGGTCGTGCTCTACCTTCTCTCCTGGTAGGTGGTCCAGAACTGAGCCCGGGGGTTCTTACGCAGCAGGAAGGCGATGGTGACGATGACGCTTTCGAACTCTGAAAAAAGAAAAAAAAAGAAAAGCTGAGTCACTGTAACGATCCTAAATCATCTAATTATAACTTTATACTTTCATATATTTGTACAGGTCGTCCTCAAGATACAAACATTCGTAGATACGAACAAACCGTGCAAGCAGCGAAATAGATTCAGATTTCACGCGTCATGTTAACATGACTCAGCCGATATCAGACTAAATGAACGGTTTGTTCTGATGTAGTAACCGATGTTGTGTTCGTATGTTGAGGACTTCCTGTAGTCTGTATTTGCTGCTCCACTTTCAGCCAATGAGGACGAACCTTGCGGGTCATAGAAGACATCCGACCCCAAGATGACGTCCAGCGCAGGAAGCAGAACCAGGTCCGGCGACACCTCCCCCCAGGTGAGGCCCACCACGGCCACGCCCCCCAGCCCGTTAGCGTCGCAGCTACGCCGACAGTTCTCCAGACACATCGGAGTCTGGGCGTTGTCCGAAAGGATGACCTTGGCGCCGCACAACGCTGCCACCACGCCCGGCAGACTCACGCCAGCGCCGATCTGTGGAGACAGACAGAACGTCCACGGGGGGGCCGGCAGGAAGCTACGCCCAAATAAGGAAGCGGCGCCTCACCTCCAGGACGGTCTTGTCCTTCAGCTGCTTCCTGTTGGTCCAGACGTACTGAGCCAGCACCGCCGCACACGGCCACACGTACATACCGTACTGGGGGTCCAGAACCTGACGGGGGCCAGTTAGAACGTAGGTGGGCTAAAGTGATGATGTCATACTATGTGATGATGTCATACTATGTGATGTCATTGGAAGTTCAACCAACCACCATCAGCACCGGTGTCTGGTTGCTCCATATTACCTCAGACACTTTATTCAGGTCGCATTTTGATGTGCACAGGTGCATTATGGGTAAAATCTGATTTTGGTCATGTTGGCTTTCTGATGATGTCATCATTTCTCTAATCTATAACTTTACATGGAGGTTGGTTTTACATGGGGGATCATTTTTAACTCTTTTGCAGTTTTAGATCGTGTTAAACAAATAAACTCCAGGTTTTATTTAAACACACCTCTGTGGAGTGGATGACGCCGACATGACATAAAGCTGTCCTCGATGACGCCTCAGTGACGTCAGATATGAGCCGCGTCATATAAAGGCGTTAGTATTGAGCTTTAATGACGTTAAGAGGTTTATGAATCTAAAGATTCTGAACGCATCAAGACAAACTGACCTCTGGGATGGACACGGACAGAGTTTCTCGTCTTCTTTTCTTTCCTTCTTCAAACGTGAAAACTTTATGAACTATTTTCGGTGTTTCCGCTTCGCTGTGCGCCATTATTAATTAATAACTTCTAAAATAATATAATCTTATTACCAGCGCTGCCGTGTCTCTCTTCCTGCTAGTTAGAAACCATTTTAATTCACGTTTATATTAATTTTACAGCGCTGGAGCTACGATCGCGTCTATTTCCGTAAACACATGTAAAAAAACGATTTAACAGCCAATCAGAATTAACGCAAAGGCCTGGCGGGAAGGTACGTTTGTAATGACATCCAATCATCGTGTACCACTGGGGAGGCGCTGCAACCAATCAGGTTCCTCTTTACGAGAAAGGGGGCGGGAGCTGCGGGAAGTCTATCTGTTGCTTTAGCTTGTGCTGCCTGTCAGCCAGCTAGCTGGTCTGATTTAGTTTAAGTCGCTCGGCCGAACAATTTTTAAAAAAGGAGTCTAAAGTTTCCCGTTAAAGACTTCCAAACGGTTTTAACACGTCATTCTGTTTGTTGTTTTATTGTCTGATCAAATAAATAAGGTGAGAGTGACACAACAGCGCAGCTAGCCGGCAGGCTAGTGAGTGTGTTCGTGTGTTAGCTCCGGGTTAGCTCCAGCTAGCTGCTAACGCGCTTCTCTGCTTAAACCCCCCAGGAGGAGGAATGAACCACAAGAGTAAGAAGCGGATCAAAGAAGCCAAACGGAGCGCCAGACCCGAACTGAAGGACTCGCTGGACTGGATCAAACACGGCTACCATGAGACCTTCGACCTGTCGCACCACACCGTGAAGGTAGAAGCTAAGCTAGCGCTAGCCTCGCCGCTGGCCACTGAGCGAGTGGAGTTTGTCACGTAGACACAGATTCCTGTGGGGGGGGGGGGGGTCAGGGTCAGGAGAGCTGGGGGGGTTTCACCTCACGGCATTAACTCACTGAAACATTACAGATGTGAACTGGTTAATAATGTTGTCATCTGTGTTTTACATTCCCATAATATCGAATAAACCAGCTACAAGCATTTCCTGTTATTTCAAATAGTTGTAAATAAAGTTTTGTATATCAGAGTCCTTTATTAATCCCCCTTAGGGAGAGATTTCTTTTCCTTACAGTCACTCTGCAGTAGAACAAAGTGAAATAGAGACAGGAGTGGATAAATCACAATTAAAAAGACAAAGGAGACTACAAATAAATAAAAGAATAAATAGACATAATTAAATATAAAGATCCAAAGCTGTTTAAATCAAATCCACTGGACTTTAAGAAAGTTCTTGAAGTCGTTTCGTCTCTCAATGCTGAAGAAGTCTCTTGGATGAGAGACGAAATGTTTTCAAGAACTTTGTTAAAGTCCAGTGGATTGATTTAAACATCTTTGGATAACCATGACCTGGATGACTGAGAACCTACACAGACATGAATGTAAACACACACACACACACACACACAGTTACAATAACAGCTGCTTCATTTGCATGTAAAAGTGAACATTTATGTCCTTTTCCTTATATTTACACCTGTATATCTATGCTAGACTATATGCACGTCTTTACAGATAAACATGTATACAAATTAATTTTAAATATATTACATGAAAATTTAGAACTAAATTCTAACAAAAATGAACAGGGATGACTGACATGTCCATTTCCTGTGCGGTGGTGCAGCTTCATAAACTATTGTTAAGTTAGTTTGATTTTCCTCCCGTTTCAGTCCTTCTACCAGGTCGCCTTGATGTTTATTTACTGTTTACTTGTGATTGTTTATTTGTGATTGTCTGGGATTAATAAAGTATCAGAAGTTATCTTGTAACTTCTGAACCAAACGTCTGTGTGCTTTAGAGAAGCGATCCTCATCCCTATGTTGTGTCTGTTCTGAACTGATGTGGTGTTTTCACTAAACGGGAACATCCCTGAACCACACTAACATCGTGTTCTGTGTTCCAGGACAACGTGGAGCGTGTCGACACCCTCCAGCTCAGCCCCGAGGAGTTCATCCGGCGCTACGAACGCCCCTACAAACCCGTCGTCCTGCTCAAGTGTCAGGAGACGTGGCCGGCTCGGGAGAAGTGGACCCTGGAGCGCCTCAAACGCAAATACCGCAACCAGAAGTTTAAGTGCGGGGAGGACAACGACGGCTACTCGGTGAAGATGAAGATGAAGTACTACACGGAGTACATGGAGTCGTCTAAGGACGACAGCCCGCTCTACATCTTCGACAGCAGCTACGGCGAACACGCCAAGCGTCGGAAGCTGCTGGAGGACTACCAGGTGCCCGTCTTCTTCAGGGACGACCTGTTCCAGTTCGCAGGAGAGAAGCGCCGGCCGCCGTACCGGTACGATCACGAACTTTCAGGGTGTCGAGAAACAGATTCACGTCGATTCGAGCGACGCCTCGTTAGCGTGTCGGAGCGCTCCGGTCACATTTTTCTGCTCACAACCGTCCTGAAACCTCGCCCAAGCTAGCGTAGCGCGTCTAACCTGTTGGATATCCTCACAGCCTCATCCAACGCTAGCATGTCTGCAGCTAGCATTCCAGCTAATGTTAGCTTGTCTGCAGCCCAATCAGCACTTCTATGGCTTTGTGCCGTCATCAGGACATCTTTTAACGGAACAGGGTTTCTCGTTAGTGATTCTGCTTATGACTCGCAGTTGATTGTACCTCCAGGAAGTAGTGCATCCCCGGGATGCACTTCAAAACATTTGTGCATCCCAACATGACGTTTATGCATTACAAAAGTAATAACAGGATATACAGTAGAAGCCGTAAGCAAACTGTTAAGTTTAATGATTGTATTAATAACAACATTTTAACTGTTTAAGTAAATAGAAAAAATTAGTAAATGATACATTATTTTTATCAAAATTAATGTCTGGTAGTCAATTTCCAAAAAAAAAAAAAAGTTTTAGAAATAAAGAAAGATGACGTTTAGTCGTCTCACCCATGGAAACAATCATTGTGGTTCAAATGTTTTTCAAACTGGTTTTTGTTTCGCTTCTTCTGCGTCTTTATTCGTACTTATCTACTATCTAATCCAGAAAACACTCGTTGTCACTTAGCTTTTCTCCAACTTTATCTTTTTCAGAGGCATGGTGATAATTTAAGACTAAGTCCTTGCTCTCTCACTGCCGTGTGCATTTTTGTGCATTTTTTTCCCAGTATTATGTCGCGGAAAAAGGTGGACGAGAACAAGAACACTGATGACTTTTTTTCACCACCTGCTAATGCTAGCTTAGCATTTTGCTGGCTGAAACCTGAGATCAGCAGACTATGTAAAAAACTTATCTTTTACTGTTCTGTCCGTTCACTTGCTGTTGTTGATCGTCGCTCCTTCATCAGGAGGAAGAGGAGACGACTCTGGACCCGTTTATAGAAACGCTGTTTGATCGAAGTGAATCGAACGTTTTTCCACTGCAGTCAGAATAATCTGATGGATTAAAGAAGTCGTCTGTCTCCAGGTGGTTTGTGATGGGCCCCGCCCGCTCCGGCACCGGCATCCACATCGACCCGCTGGGCACCAGCGCCTGGAACGCCCTGGTCCAGGGTCACAAGCGCTGGTGCCTGTTCCCCACCAACACGCCGCGCGAGCTCATCAAGGTGACCCGAGACGACGGGGGCAACCAGCAGGACGAGGCTATCACCTGGTTCCAGGTCATCTACCCCCGCACGCAGCAGCCCGGCTGGCCCCCGGAGTTCGCCCCGCTGGAGATCCTGCAGAAGCCCGGCGAGACCGTCTTCGTTCCCGGTCAGCGATTGGACGGTCTCGCCGCTAACGGGGCGGTTTTTTGTTTTGTTTGTGTGATGCTAACCAGCGTATCGTCCACAGGGGGGTGGTGGCACGTGGTCCTGAACCTGGACACCACCATCGCCGTGACCCAGAACTTCGCCAGCAAAACCAACTTCCCCATCGTGTGGCACAAAACGGTTCGCGGGCGTCCGAAACTGTCCAGGAAGTGGTACCGGTAAGGATCCGTCAGACCGACCGAACATCCGTCCGTCGATCTGCTGAGTCGACACAAACGTCTGTCTGCAGGATCCTGAAGCAGGAGCGGCCCGACCTGGCGGCGCTGGCCGACAAGGTGGACCTCCAGGAGTCGACGGGCATCGCGTCGGACAGCTCCAGCGACTCCTCCTCCTCCAGCTCCTCGGACTCCGAGTCGGACGTGAGTTCTCAAACGCGGCGGATCCATTTATCGCTTCCTGTTCTGTCGCGTTTCATCATCAGAACGCCGTCTGTTTCCCCCCGCCCCCTCAGGCCGGGTCGAGCTCCGAGGGCGACGCCATGTCTCACCGCAGGAAGAAGAGGCGGACCTGCGGGATGACGGCCAACGGCGACACCAGCACCAAGGATGATTGTGTCAGCAAGGAGAGGAGCTCGTCGCGGTGACCTCTGACCTCTTTCGGGCCCCCGGCGGTGACCCTTCTGCTCACACACACACACAAACGCGGCTGCTTCCTGTCCTGTACGGATGATCGTTGCGAAAGCGCCGGCTGCTTTTAAAGACAAGACGGATGTTGATGGTCCGGCGCCACGCTCGTCGCCGTGGGAACTGTGGGCTTTAAATCTTCTGGTGGGAGTTTGTGGAGGTGAACACGTCGGTGTGTTTAATTTGATGGGTTCTCAATGGGCGTGGCCACAGCAGAGGGTGAGTCACAGGGCTAGCTGCTGAGTGAGCTAATGGCTAACGTGCTAGTGCTAAACAATCACGTCTGTGAGCTTCTGTCACTGTCCTGGAACTGTTAGGTTTATTAATGAGGGAAAAAGCTTTGTTAGTGTTAGCGCTCTTGCTAACATGACAACAGACTCATGGTTGATTTGTGTCTTGGACTCATCACTTCCTGTTTCCTGTGGCTTATATTTTTACTAATTCAATGCGTGAGCGTTTTAGGTGCACACACATCGGTGGAGGTTTTGAGGTGCGTCCCTCAAAAAAAACAGATTTTCAATAAAAAAATACAGGATTAAATATTTTCTTTTTTGTGTACAAGCATTTTGAAAAAGCTTGATATGTTTCCAGTTGTAGGAAGCACTGAATTCCCATGATGCAATGCTGTTTACCTGTGTTCTTAGAAATCATTCTAATCAAGTTAGATGAAATTAAACTACTGGAGAATTAAAGTCAAAAATTTTTTTTTTTTAAATTTATTATTATTAATAATCTTATTAAAAGTGGAAGCTTGAATGGAAAGATCAAATTTACTTATATATTTTTTTTCATAGTTCCAGATTACAACAGTCATACGTCATTATAGCTACAAATGTTTATAAAATGATGACGTAGTACGTCAGAGGAAGGTTTTTCACTAAGTACGTAACCGTTTTATCCTGAAATATTTTTATTTTAGTTTTGAAAATTTGCTCCCCGACAGCGGTAATCGTGTATATCCGGTAGAGGCTTTTATTGTGAAAGGCAGCCGGAAGAGTGGCGGGTCGTCACGCTCATCTGTTGCGCTCAGATAGAGCGGAGCTCAGAGCGCGCTGGGCTGCCGCCTGATAAACACCTCAGAAGTTCGTCATGGACCTGGACCCGGTCGTCCTCATCCCGGCCTTCATCTTCACCGTCGTGGCCGTTTATGTCGCCTCGTCCTTCCTCAGCCGGAAGGTGGACTCCTCCTCATCCTCATCCCCCGGTAAGAAGCCTCAGACCGGCTACGGGGACGACGTCCCTCCGTCCAGGGCGCTGGGACAGACTCTCCGACCCGAGAACCAAGCGTCTCCCCCCGCAGAACTTCCGGTGGCCACCGCCAGCATCCAGGTACGATCGATCGATTCTGATCGATTAATATCCCTACATGACAAATTGTTGATTTGAAAAGGGAAACTTTTTACTTAGAAAAAAGTTGACATCTTGATAAAGATTATTGCTATCAGGAAAATGAAATTAAACTTTAATTATTTAATATTTATATTTTAAATGTAATATTTTTTAAGTTTAAGAAGATTCAACTTTCAAATCGAACTAATGCTAAAAGTGATCAATCTGACAACAGGAGTGTGACAACTTTTATTTACACAACATGATCAGGGCTCAATCAATAATTGGTTTGTAACCCATCTGACATTTGCTGTGCTGTTGTCAAAAATCAATAATGTGTGATTAAATGTTCTCATTAGAACCACACAGGTTATTAGAACACCTGAGTCGTATTTCATGTTCCCCTGAGGATCAGTCTAATATCTGTTGATCATCGGTTTGTTCTATTGATCTATTGATCAAGTTCTTCAGATCAGTCAAAGTTCCATTTTAACGTTCTGGTAGGTTCTTCTGTTTCGTCCAGTCAGGGGCGTCGCCAGTCCTGGATCTGAGACTCTTCTCCTGAATTTATTGGATAGAAAAAGGGGGCGTGTCAACGTCGGATCAATCAAAGTTTCTTTAATTTAGTTAAGTTGAGACTTTTTGAGACGTTTGTGGAAAATTGTTGTCAAAAAGTCCAAAAGTAACAAAAATCACGTCAAAATGCTCTTCAGGTTGCTCCGCCCCTCTTGAGGTTGCCCCACCCCTCATTTCTTAAGATGATGCTGTGGCCAATGAGACGTCAAGGGCGGTCCTTCTGGACCCGCCCCTCATCTTCAACCCATTATCAAGTTATCCAGTGTCCGACATGCATCCGACAGGGATGAGGGATGTTTGAGGGAGGTGGGGCATCATAAAGATCAGCCAATCAGAAAGCTGCTTTTCTGATGGTCGTCTCCTGGTTGTCCGTCGGATGATTGGTGGGTTTGTGGCAGTTGTTGCGGGCAGATGTCTCCCGAACGGGTCGGGATTCCTCTTTGAGGAGGAACGTATCCATGGCAACGGGAACACGAACGCTACTGTAGTGTTATGGTCTGTATCTGGTGCAGACCTGAAGCCTATATTTACACCTGTGTGTGTTGGGGGTGTCACATGACCACATGTCTGTGCTGTAGAAGCAGCAGACAGATGTGCTGTTAGTTAGCGGCTAAAGGCCACGCCCCCCTCGTCGCTGATAACAAACGCGCCGAGACGAGGCCTCCACTGCTGCAGCAGAGCATCATGGGACGTTTGTCCTCGGACAGAAGGCCTCTGTTCAGATAAAACACACAACTTGTGTCGCCTCCTGTTCTGACTGAAGCTGTTTGAGTCACAACAGTTAGCTGACAGTTAGCTTACTGTTAGCTTACTGTTAGCCTACAGCGCTATCACAGCCGGGACTCCATGAACGTCTTTTAACAAAGTGAAAGTTAACGTCAGGTGACGTCATGTGTTCACACAAACTGAATGTCTCTGTGTGTGTTAGCTTTAGCATCAGCTTGCTACCGCGATAAAAGAATCTGGATCTGTTTAGCTTTAGCCACAGCTAGTAGATTGATATTACGACCTGACATCTGTTAGCTTTAGCTTCACTCTTTTAGCTTTAGCCTCTGCTAGATTGATATTGGAACCTGTTAGCTTTGCCCTCCAGGTTCATTCACATGTTAGCGTTTGGCTTCTGCCTATATGTTAACTGTTCTGAACAACCGTTAGCATATGGCGTCTGCCTGTATGCTAATGGTTCTGAACCCCCAGGTCCCCCCGATGCTGGAGCGCCGCAGGCGGTGGCGTTCTGCCACCGCTTCCTGTTTTTAGATTTACGGCCTGCCATCTGAGCCGGCGCCCGATGTAGCCTCTGACATTTATGTTCTTAGCATGTTTTTCTGGTCCTGGGTCTAACGTTACCGCTCCACCTCCACCCAGCCTGCATCCTAAAAAGGCAAAAAGTGGAGTTCTCCGTCGCGGTGCTTGTTTACTCCGACTGATGGAGGACGGAGGACGGAGGACGGAGTCACTCCTGAGGGACTGCAGGAAGTGAGGAAGAGTTGGTGTGAAGGAGGAAGAGTGAGGCGTGGAGGAGCTGCCATGCTTTTAGGGTTCCTCTCCCTCCGTTGTGTTCAGCCCGTTGGCTGTGGTGATGCAGCTCCATATATGGTCGTGTCAGTGGTCTAGTCTGTTAATAGGACGGGATCGAACCCTCAGCCAGAACCTGATCCAGGGTCAGACCTGCAGAGGTTTTACTTCTTGTTGTTCTGGTCGGATCTGAACTGGACTGGACTGAACTGGTCTGGACTGGTCTGGTCTGGACTGGCTGGTCTGGACTGGTCTGGACTGGACTGGTCTGGTCTGGACTGGACTGGACTGGACTGGTCTGGTCTGGACTGGTCTGGTCTGGACTGGTCTGGACTGGACTGGTCTGGTCTGGACTGGTCTGGTCTGGACTGGTCTGGTCTGATGACACCTAAAGGGCTCTCCAGGCTAACGCTGTTTCTAATGGCTCCGCCTCCCCTGAGGTGATTCCAGTCGGTACCATCACCACCAGCTCTGGTACCCCTCCCACCCAACTCCTAATCCCCCCCATCCTCCCAGCTGACCGTTTCCACGGTAACCGGCAGGATGACAAAACACAAAGTGTAGAGAAGGAGAGTTCAGTGCATCATGGGAAGTCTCCTAGGGCAGCCGAGCTACGGATTAGCCTAAGCTAGCGTGTTGGTTCCGGACCATCAGGATCTTCATCTGATGATGATGATGATGATGATGATGTCATGTTGAACTTCCTGAACCTACAAACACATTTGAGCGTTTTTGGACACCGATCCAGTGTGGGAATCTGGGCTTTGGATCCAAGAACCACTTCATCAAGCCCCGCCCCCCCCCCATCCAGTACGGAGCGCTTTGCCCCGATGAGTCAGCGCGACGAGTCAGTGCGACGAGTCAGCGCGACGAGTCAGCGCTCCGTTGTTCAGATCTTTCAGCTGTTTAACGGCTCAGGAATCCAGCAGGAAGGAACCGGCGTTTCAAGATGAGTGGACGGCGTTCCAGTCTGACGACGTGTGTATGGGGGTGTGGTGGGGGTGGGGGCAACTGGACTGTTGGAATCTCGCTGTCTGACCTCCCATGATGCCGTTGGTTGGTCTCTCAGTGAGTCATCAGAAGCAGGTCTATGACATCGGTCAACATAGTTTAGCACAAAGACAGGAAGTAGGGGATTGTCCAAGCGCTTTTGGAGCTACTTGTTAGCTAGGTCGTCACCAAACCATCCCATGCTAATCATCTGGTTAGCATGGGCTAAAAGACGCTACAAGCTAACTTTGAGCTAACTGGCGTGAGAAGCTAGCTGAGTTGAAAGTCCGTATCAGTTAACCCTTTAGACGATGGGTCCTAGAGACTAAGCTGCAGGGCTGTCCAGGCTAACGCTAAGCTAAAGGGCCCTGGAGGTGCCTGCTCGGCTGTTGTTGAAACATTCCGTAAACCCTGGTATCTCTTCTGGGCTCTTGACCTTTGACCTCTGACAGATGAACGCTGTCAGTTGCAGCCCCCCGTTGAGGATCGGGTGCCGGCTGCCGCTGACAGCAGGACAAACCGGAGCGTCTCTGGTGGACGTCTGTCCCGACACACCTGTCGGTGTCGGCTGAGACGGCTCTGACATGTCAGCGCGTTTTCTGCTGATGCTGCGGATTGTCCGATCCAGGACCTGGAGGGGGACCTGGTTTATGTGTTACCCCAATTGGACCACCTCCCTCTTGTGGATCCAGATCAGCTGGTCCAACATCGCTAGAGCTAACGCTGCTTAGTAACACTAAACATTTTAGCCTGACGCTAATATTGGCTACCGCACTACAGTTGGCAGACAAACACGATTTTAAGATCAGTCGCTACGGTAACGTCATCGATCCTTTTGTCTACGGCCCTCAGCTGCTTTGATGAGGCGTTGCGTTCAAGTTCCCTCGGAAACGCGAGACTGCAGAGACAATGTTCCCATTGTGTTCCCTGGGACACGAGCTTTAAATACGTACAATAAGTGTTTTTTCCATTTCTCCGCTTAAATTTTGAACCTGGGACTCATCATCATGTTTGGATCTCGCGCGAGTTTCTCGTCACAAGACTGTCCTGCGCGATTCAGCCTAATTAAAATAGACCAATAGAGGAGTTGGTCTTACTTTATCACCACGCCTCTGAAAAAGCTGCAAAAGTTGGAGAAAAACCAAGTGACAATTAGTGCTTTCCTGAATAAAAAAAACAATCAGAAGTTAACGAAGAAAGAGAGACAGATATTATGGTGGACAGTTCGGATAAAGACCCAGAAGAAGTCAAACAAAAACCAGCAAAAATCCGGACATTTGTACCGCGATGGACACGATTGTTTACACGGGTGAGACACGGATAAACGTCAGCACCCAAACAGGAGGATATATAAATGAAAGACAGACTGTATTACATCTTTTTTTTTTTTTCACACTGTTTTTTCTTTAGAATTACCACCAGGCGGTAACGTTTTGACAAAAATAGTCATTCAGTTGTTTTTGTTCTTGTTACTGAAACGATTACGACATCATTGTTAATAAAATCATTTTTATATGCTACTATTGGCAAAACAAATATTCTGTTGTCACTTCTGGGACGCACAAACGTGTTTGTAGTGCATCCCAGGGATGCGCTACTTGTTAGCCGCTAACAAGTCAAACCAGATTTTCTCATGTGGAAGCTACATTTGGACTAGCCCATTAGCGATAGCATAGTGTCTAATGGAATCTGCAAAATATTTCATGAAGACACAAATGATCTCGAGATGGCTGAAAACTCTTTGTCTCTTCAGACTGTCCAGGAACCGGCACCAGAACCAGTGAAAGTACCAGAACCAGTTCCAGAACCAGTGAAAGTACCAGAACCAGTTCCGGAACCAGTAAAAGTACCAGAACCAGTGAAAGTACCAGAACCAGTTCCGGAACCAGTAAAAGTACCAGAACCAGTTCCAGAACCAGTGAAAGTACCAGAACCAGTTCCGAAACCAGTAAAAGTACCAGAACTAGTTCCAGAACCAGTAGAAGTACCAGAACCTGTTCCTAAACCAAAGAAAGCACCAGAACCTGTCCCAGAACCAGTGAAAGCACCAGAACCAGTTCCAGAACCAGTGAAAGCACCAGAACCTGTTCCAGAACCAGTGAAAGAACCAGTTCCAGAACCAGTGAAAGCACCAGAACCTGTCCTCAAGCCAGTGAAAGTACCGGAACCTGTTCCAGAACCCGTCCCTGAAGCAGAGAAAGCTCCAGAACCTGTTCCTGAACTTGAAAAAGTACCAGAATCTGTTCCTGAATTAGAAACAGTACCAGAACCTGTCTCAGAACCAGAAAAAGAACTGGATCTAGTTCCTGAATCTGTCCCAGAACCTGAGTCCAAGCCTGAACCACCTGAAGAAGTCCAGCTCCCGGTAACTGAACCTGAACCTGAGCCTGAGCCTGAACCTGAACCCGTCCCACCAGAACCAGAGGTCGTCTTGAACAAAGGTACGGCTGCTGGAGGCGGCCAAATGTAACGGGACGTTACGTTGCGTTTAAAGACCCGTTAATCTTGACGTTCAGACTCTAGGGTTGCGTTTAAAGGCCCGTTCCTCTGGACGTTTGACCTCTGACCCCTGCTGTCTCCTGGCGACAGGTGAGGCGGCGGCTGAGGACAAGGTGACGTTCACTCCCGGAAAGAAGCAGAGTAAGTTTGAGATGCTGATGACGAAGGAGGAGATCGAGGAAGAGCAGAGGTCAGTCCGGACTCCCGTCATGATGAGGTCATACGTGTGATGATGTCATACCTGTCATACGTGTGCTAACACAATAACTCATGCTCTCCGTCCCGGTTCATCCTACCTGCACGAGCTGACTTACTCTTGTCATTTCCTACATCTCCCAGAATGCCTTTCTTTTTTTTACTTTTTGGTGAAACTTTAAACAATAAAAACAAACTTTAGGGGACAAATAAACAAACGTGGGTCACATGACCTCCAGCTGGTCGTTGGAACTAAATGTTCCTGAAAAGGTTGGAAACTGCAGTGTCTCGTCGCGGCAGAGTAGCGCCCCCTACAGGACGAATTGGGTCACTACATGTTTGAACTGTCAAGGAGTTGTGTAAAATGTATATATATATGTAATATAATTATATTATATATATATAATATATATATAAATTATACATAATTATATACATATATGTGTGTGTGGCCAGAAGTATGTGGACGGTGTGACTTGGATTCACTGCATCCCTTTTTTAACACCTTTATTTTGATCTTCTTCTGTCAAAAACTCATCGATGGTGTGAGTTCATCCTGATTGGCTGAATTTGTGCTGAAACGTACCGTTGACCAATCGCTTGGCAGGACCAGTAGGTCCGGTCGGACCCGTGTGTCCGTCCAGGTGTTCTTGTTCTGTTGTTCCCCTCAGAGAACCCGTCTGGTTCCGGTTTCGCCTCCGTCCGCTTCGGTATGAGCGGTCGCTTCCTTCACGCCACTGATTTAATCCGGCTGCTAACTCTGCATGCTACATGCTAACACCTCAGCTAACGGTGAGTGCTGGGATCAATAATGATAATTAATAACCTGTCTACGGAAGCCCCAAGAGGCCAGAGAGGAAGACACTTTGATGATCATTTACTCAAAGGAATGTGTCTTCAGATATTTTAAAATCTGAAATATGACAATTTATTTTTTTATATTAAAAAATAAAGTTGGCATTTGTAACTGTAAATACTTATTTTGGCCACCAGAGGTCACTGTTTCTTAACTCAGTCGATGGACTCCAAACAATGTTGGAAAATAATCCAACATGTTTTTCCTGCCACAGGCAGAAAAAACTAGATTTATAAATATCTGGTCGGATTGTGTTTTGGCTCTTTGGGCTTCCGTACATTTAATCGTATTTATTTCAAATATCCTACAAACATCTGCTTTTATTTTTCGGCTTTTTTAGGATAATAATTCTAATTTCTATAAGTCAAAGTTGGAGTAAAACATGTTGATGCCTGAGCTTGAATTAACGACCCGTGTTAATAATTGATAAATATACTTGTATATATTTTTCTGATTGCATCTCGAATTGATCACATTTTGTGAAACAGGAAGTAGTTTTCATCTTGGTTTTTTCCTCCCAGGGTTCCTGAATGATCTGCGGATGGATTCTCCGATAGAATCTGATCGGATCCGATCCCTGGAGACGAACCGATCGACCGCCTCTCGTTTCATCGGATGTCAAAATTGTTTCTACTTTTCTGATTGTTGTGTCGAAACGTTTTTGGAACAGACTGTTTGGAACTTTAGCCGACGCGCTAACAAAAGTCATTTTGCTTATTTGTTTTTAGCTGAAAGCTGTTAATAAGCTTGCGTGGCTAAAAATAGTAATAGTTGTACGTTAGTGTTGAAGTAGCAAACTGTCAAATGAGCTAATCGTAAGTAAACAAACTAAAAGATTTATTACGGTCGACCTGTCAAACTAAACCCCGCCCTTAAGCCAATCGATAATGGTGGGCGTGGCTTAGTCTGACAGGCTAGCCAGTCCGACAGGTAACCAGGAACTGTGGGTGGAGTCAAACGGGATCAGCAGGTGCTTCAGGTCTCGTGGTGTGTTCGAGTGTTTGTGTTCAAGCGTGAAATAAATAAAGGTGTGAAACTGAGCTGATGTTGTGTGTTTGTTCCTAAGCTCCGCCCACATGTCTGCTTTGTTTGTTCCTAAGCTCCGCCCACATGTCTGGTTTGAATTCAGGGTAAAGAAAACCAGTGAGTTCCAAGGAGAACCACACAGAATAACATATACATAAACTCTATGTATTGAAATATTTTTAAGTGTATATATATGTTTTTTTTTCTTATTTATAGTTTTTTTTAAGTATGTTTTGGAAACTTGTGTACGTTTGTATGGTGGTTAAACTCCCAGGGTGCAACAGGAGCAGCTGGCGGCCATCTTCCTCCTGCTGAGGGAGAACCAGGAGGCGCTGGGGGAGGTGACGGAGGGAGACATGGAGGAGCAGCTGAAGCTCTACTCCCTTTAAGGTGCGCCATCTTCTGTCACCACGGCAACGCCGACTCAGGATGATGTGAACGTAAATATAATAATTAAATGTTGAAGGTGTTCAGACATTTTTAATCTGTTTTCAATGTGATCAATGATTTAAATTGATCAATCATAACATGATGAATAAATGAACTCGTGTTTATTTCATGTCTTTGTTTTATTTCTTTGTTGGGGTTAATCACAACTTTTTCTCCTTTTCTTCAGAACTGAAGACCGAAGAGGGCAAACGTCTCCAACATTTAAATATCACCTGATTGATAATCTATATTTATAATATATTTACATTTCTTTATAATAATTTTAAATTACTTGAATGGAATAAATAAACTTTTCATCCAGTCAGGATTCACTGATGTAAAAACAGGAAGAAAGTTTGAATGTTAGCCTCAATGATCCAGTCAGAAACCATCTAAGTCCCGCCTCTCGCTGACTGCTAGCCAATCATATTTGATGATTATAATAAATCAGATGTCCACTGTCCTGTTATTATTATTATTATTATTGTTAGCCTGTTAGCTTAGCATGAGAAGCATCACTTTCATAGTTGAGTTTTTATTGTTTTTTATTTGTTTAGATGACTTTTGCAATAAATTGTTGTTTAATTAAATAAAAATCAATTTTGTCATTTTAAAAATACAAAAACAACCTCTGGATCCTGGTGGTCCACCAGCAGAACCAGAACCAGCAGAACCAGAACCAGCAGAACCAGAACCAGTAGCATCACCACCCAGGATGCACCGGGTGGCCGGGAAGCACCTGAGGTCACGTGGAGCCCTCGCGCCCACCTGCTGATCAGCCGGCTGCTATCTGGCCACGTGATTCCGCGCGTGGACTTCAGCCTGGAGCGTCAGCCGGGAGGAGAAGCGGGATGAGGGTCTGCTCGGTGAAGGCCGCCGTCCTGCTGCTGCTGCTCGGCGTCGGCGTCTCCATCGTTTACCTCACGCGCAGCGGCCGGTAGGTGAACACCTGCGACACGCGCGTGGGAAGACTTCCCACGCGCCAACTGGAAACGGAAGGGAAGTTTCCCGGTTCGTCCAGGTCACCAGGTGGGGGCGGGTCCGCGTGAGCACCGGGGAACGAGCAGCAGCACGACCCGGAACGTTACCGGGACAGCGTGTATAAACGTTGTGTTAGTTAATGAAGAGTTAAAAGAATTAATGGACACGTGACTGGAAGCCCGTCACCTGTTTTTAGTAAATAAAGTTATAATTTGAACAACAATCTTATTCCATAAACATCTCTCCAATAACGATAAATAACGGGTGAACCTTTGATTTTTGTGTTGTGACGTCAGGCGGCGGCCAGCAGGGGGCGGAGTCGCGTTTCCAGGTGAACACCGGGCGGAATGGAACGCGTCTCCGGAGGAAGAGACGGTCAGTGTGTGTTTCCCTCCACAATACAAAATATAAAACTTTATTGACAGCAAGAAGGAACACAAAACTTTATAGAGATAGAAGACGGTGTCATCTGCGCATCGATGTGTATACGTATCTGTGGTAACGTTCTCAGGTGGAGGCGTCGTGTTCTCTCAGGCGAGCCGTGAGGAACGATGTCGACCTCAAACGGCGGTTCCGTTTCTCGGTACCGGTCCTCCAGTGGGCGGGAAGCTTCTCCGCATCCGACTGGAAGCGTCTGAACGGTCGGATGCCTCCTTACGGCTGGATGGGCCTCCCGATCGACGGTAACTCCAGACGTTCCTTCAGCTCCTTCGGGTTCTCCGTCTGACCTAACCCGGGTTCTCCTCCTCCTCCAGCCGTGAAATCGGCGCTCGTCCTCAACAGTTCCCGCCTCTTCCGGCGCGACTCACCTGACAGGTGCGTCCGTTGCGCCGTGGTGGGAAACGGGGGCATCCTGCGGGGCTCCGGACAGGGGAAGGACATCGACGGCCACGACCTGGTGTTCAGGTGAAGTCCAGGTCGTTAGCATGACTCAGCAGTTATTGATTGGTCTGATGGTTTCCGACGGTTTCCGGCAGGATGAACGGAGCTGTGATCGACGGGTTTGAAGACGACGTGGGGACGAAGATCTCCTTCTACGGGTTCACCACCAACACCATGAAGAACGCCCTGCTCCTCTACGAGGACGACGGGTTTACCCAGATCCCTCAGGGGCCGGTGAGGCTGGCGTGCACACTTTTAACACGCTAGCATGTGAGCAGGCTAACATGTTAGCATGGTGTCGCCTTCTCCAGGAGATCAAGTACATCTTCATCCCATCAGACCTCAGAGATTATGTCATGATGGCGGCGGCGATCGAGGGTCGCGTCGTCTCCTCCGGTAGAGACCGGGGGGACAAGTGAGTTCCTGTCCTGATCAGTTTGATCGACGATCGATTGGTTTATGTTTAAACCGTTAAGGTTACACTAGATTCTGTTCGTCTACGTCGCTCCAACAGGCCCTGGAAGTATTTCGGTCGCAAACCTCCTGAGAACTTCAAGATTCTCCACCCGGACTTCATCTCCTACGTGACCGACAGGTAGACGACGCCCGTCGGATGGACGTCGGATCCGCGTCGCGCCTCTGAATCTGTCGTTTGTCTTTCAGCTTCCTGTCGTCTCACCTGCGGCGTAACGTCCGGACGCGCGACCTCTACATGCCGAGCACCGGAGCCCTGATGTTGCTGACGGCCCTACACACCTGTGACCAGGTGAGGAACCACCTGACCTGCCGTCGGCTAGCCGGCTAGGAATCGCTAAGAGGCGATGCTAACGTTGGTCATGGGTTTGCGTTCCCGCAGGTTTCCGCGTACGGCTTCATCACCAGGAACTACAAGCTGTTCTCCGATCACTACTACGACTCCCGCCGGAGGCCGCTGAGGTTCTACTCCAATCACGACCTGCGGATGGAGAGCGAGCTGTGGGAGGGGCTACACCGGCGTGATGTCATCAGGTTGTACCAGAGAGAAGGAAGCAGCTGATCCCAGATCGTTACATTTATACTTCATGAGATTCCAAATATTTTTTAGTTATGTCCGTATTTATGATTATAATTTGTAAATATGCATCGTCGTGGTTAGATCCAGACCTTTTTAATGTATGATTGAAAGCGTTTTTGAATGAAGCAAATTTTATTTTATGTAAAATTCTTTTTCATTTGTGAATCTTTTTAACATTTTCTCAATTTTACACTTTTTTAAAATAAGTAAATAAAGGAAGTGAAGCTGACTCTATGAGCTCCTCTCTGTTTGCTTTGGAAAATCTCTTAAAGTTTATAGTTTTCAACTGTTTTATAAATATTTTTTTCATCTTAAATGTAGAAACAGCAAGAAAACAACAGGAACACAAAAATACTGCGTCATTTGTTTTGAGCCTTTTCTTTTGATTTTCGTTTTTTTTTTTGGGAGATATTGATCATAGACGGTCACTACCAGCAGAGGGCGACACTGAACAGGAAATGGTTCTCCATAATAAAAGCACCAAAGCTTTCACGTTACGTTAGTGAAGGTTTTTTTAACAAGTGTTTATTCAGGTATAAACAGGTACGTAGAGGCATTTACACAAGGGATTCAAATTCACTGAGTGGACAAAACTATATAATCGATTAAACATCAGATATAAATTTCTCTTGTTTTTTTATTTCTTAGAGGGAACGCGGTTCTTCCAACAATTTGCTAAAATTCTATCATGGTTGACGGATTTGTAGATTTTATTGATAGTTCCTCCAATTCTCCTACTTTAAAAGAAATATAACGAAAATCTAATGGACCAAGATGAACTTTGGTTATGAAAGTTAAATGTGGGTTTTGCAGATGTAACGGACCTGTAGTTATTGTCAACATATACAGTATATGTAAATATACTGTAAATATACTGTTAATTTCCTTCCGGGGATCAAACCAGTATATAAAATTAAAATTGAAATTAAAAAAAAAAATTTTTTAAAAAGAAGAGGGGAAAAAAAATCAATAATAATGCAATAAGCGGAAAATACTCACGAAACATACGTCATACAAGCAGGTTGATGACACATATACATTTAAAGATTTAATACATTTAAACAGGATGGAAAATAAGAGACTAAATGTTAATGTTAAATCACTGCGTTTAAATAACAATTACAATAAATTACTAGTTTAATTTGGAAGCGGAGCGTTCTTTGCCTGCTTTTATTGTGAAGGTAGAAAGCGGAAGTCGTGTTTGGCGCGCTGTAACTTGACGCCGTGGCCTCTGGAGGACGTAGCGGGGAGAATGAGGGACTCACGGCGGAGAGGGAAAACCTGAAGGGACGCCAACCTCCGAGAGGCTGTCCGGAGTGGATTAAAGTCTTAAAACACGCGTTAATTCACGTTAAAGGCGCGGGAATTAAATCACAACCCCCCCCCGGTTGGAAACGATCGCTTGTGGAACTCACAACGTGAAGGAAGGTCGACTTTTCTGGGACAGTCCTCCAGCTCCTCGGAGTTTTCCTGCCGCCGCCGCGGTGCTCCGTCGGAAGTTTCTGGATCTCCTGTCGGGAAGGTAAGCCGGATTAAAAAGTTCCTCCTCCGGTCCAGACTTCTGGAAGTCGGTTCCGTCAGGTGGACGAACTCGGGTCCGAAGGTCGTCGTTGGCGGTGTCGGTGTGTTTACATCCCGACTCCCGTCGGGGGGGAGAAGCCCGATTCCTCTGCAGGCGGACGGCTTCACGCGGAGCGTCACCCGCGGCTGCGTCACCCGGAGGATCTCACCCAAAACACGGACCCCCCCCGTCCGAAACCGGACGATAATTCACGTCTCAGGAAACACGTCTTTAATTCGGCTGAAGTGGATGTCACGAAATACCGTCAGGATTTAGTGGAATTAGAAGTTTAAATTGTTGGTGAGCCCCCGTCCCCGTCGATCCGGATCGTGTCGTCCGACATGAACCCGACTTTGAACGTTTTCCCGGGGGCTTTTCTTGCTGGAAGTGACGCCGAATTTGTCTTTGAATGTTAAAATCCCGAGTGAAGACGTGATCACGTGTTTGTGTGTGTTTGTTTTAAACATTTGAGCCCGGAAGTGTAAAAATAATAACTTTTTAAAGGGAGTCTGGTGCGTCAGAAAGACGTTCATGACTGGACTCTTGATCCGATGGTTGTCCCTGTTACCCCCCCCCCCCCCAGTGGGAATAAACCCGCCCGGGGATGGGGGCAAAGGGGGACGTGATGGGTGTAAACGGGAGTGACAGCTCTGCTCCTCCGTTATGTAACCCGGTCAGACCCCCCCACCCACCCACCACCACCATCATCCCCCCCACCCCCCCGGGGCGGACCGGGACCTCTATCAGCAGGAAACCAGAGCGGAGATGGGTCCGACCTCTCCTCCGGGACGGGGTTAGTGGGCTGGAAGACTTTAAGTGTTACACACCCGCCCCGGGGGGGGGGTGGAGGGGGGGCGTCCCGTTCCGCTCCGGGAGGGGGGGACTCGACCCGCAGTCCGCATGGGAGGTTTGTTGAGCTCTAATTAAAGCTCCGACATGTGACGTCATCACTCCGACTATGACGTCACCAGTCATGTAGTGGGTTTCATCTGGTGTTCTCTTTTCTTCCCAGCTCCGGACCCCCCCCCCTCCGTCCGACCGTGAAATCGACCAATCAGAGTTTGCGTGTCTCCTGACGCAGGAAGTGGAGTCTCACCTGAGGTGGACTCGCGTCCCCCCCTCCGCCCCCCCACAGGTGTCAGGATGAGGACCTGAGGAGGAGACGGCGGGGGTTTTCAATAAAGTTGGTTCAAACGGGAGGAGGAGGAGGAGGAGGAGGATGGGGAAGGAGCAGGACCTCCTGCAGGCGGTGAAGAGCGGCGACCTGCCCTCCACCCAGAAGCTGCTCTCCAAACTCAAACACAACCGCAACAGTGAGTGCTTTTATTCTGACACAACCTGCACGCTTTTATTGTGGAATATCTGCCGTTTCCTGTTTCCAGGTGTGGTCGCACCTGTGCGGCCCATTGGTGTCTCGATGCTCTGATCTTTAAGCCGATTGGTCGCTCGGTCCATCGGAGTCAGCAGGTTGTGGATGGATTCAAAAAAACTTTATCAGTTCTCCGCTGTAGCCGCTAAGCTAGAGCCTACCCCCCCCCACGGAGCTACATAACCTCCACCCTGTCACATGACCTGCCGCGCCTGACCCCCCCAGTGACAGGATGAATCATGATGTCATCGTGTCCAGACGCCCCGCCCCCCCACGGGGGCCGTCACATGACCCCTCAACCATTGTTCAGCGCTCGCCATTCATCACCTGCTGCTCGCAGCTGGTGTGTGTGTGTGTGTGTGTGTGTGTGTGTGTGTGTGTGTGTGTGTGTGTGTGTGTGTGTGTGAGAGTCACGGCGGACCTGCAGCTACAGGTAGAGTCCAAACACCTGGAGCCTGTGATGTCATTGGCCACGCCTCCTCCGTTTGGAGTTCCGTCCCCCTCGGAATGCCAAAACGCGATCGGTTCCCGTAAACCTCACGCCCTCCAAATAGGCCCCTCCCACTCTGAAGCATTCATTCAGCGTGAGGCTCCGCCAATCTCAGTCATGTGACCCCAATTTGGTTAAAAAAACGACGAACCTTCGCTGCTTCCTGTTGGTCAGGAATAAAAATGTCAGATTTCTTATTGATTTATGGTGGCTCCGCCCTGAAAGGCGGAGCATCCCTGAGTGACTCCGCCTCCTCTGCTGTCCTGGTTTCCTGTCTCCGGAGCAGGAAGTGAATTGGAGCGCTTCCTGTTCCGCCTGGACGTGACCAGGAGCCCACGGGTTTCCTTCAGAGGCTCTGGAGAGGTCAAACAAACACAGGAGCCCCTCGGCCAATCAGGCGGCTCCTCTGTTTACCCTGTCCAGCCCCCCAGTGGTGAAGCCCCCACTGGATGACGGCGTGTCTGAGACGGGACTCGTTTTAGGGAGAGTGTCAAAGCGGCCCTCAAGGGCCCGATGTTTGTCTGTCAGGTCGATGTTGGGTGTCAAATACCAGAGAGACCTGAGGACCCCCAGGGGCCCAAGAACCCCTAGGGGCCCCTCGGGATCCCCCTGGACCCCTAGGTCGTCAAATAGTCTCAAGGTTCTCTGTGGTGGGACTGGTTTTAGTCCTGGTTTAACTCTGGTTTATCATCCGCCTCCCGACTGATGGAGCGACGCGGTCCGGCGGCGGCGGCGGCGAGGCGGAACAAATCGGCGGCGGGGCCTCGAACGCATCACTACACCTGAACACTGAGGACGATGCATTCACTGTCACTTCACATCGCCTCAGCGCTGCCCGGTCATGTGACGTCTCAGCGGAGAGAAAGCAAAACCAACCCGCCGTTACGTAAGACGGAATAAAGAACGGCACCGGCAGCCATCCCACCCCTCCACGACCCCCCCCCCGTCATTAAACACAACTCCCCCCACCCCGGAGCAAAGTCGCCTGCTTTCCATTTCAAAGACTCGGCGGAGACGGAAGAGAGTTTCATCAGCGACCGGACCGAAGGCGCTCGTCGTTAGTCCAGATTAAAGTCAGGACCGGTTTAATCCAGGCCCCCCCCCCCCCCCCGACGCTGAACCACGAACGTTTGTTCTCACAACACAAATAAAGTTTTAAATAAAGTTTGACGCTTCAATTCTTAATTTAACTCCAGTTTTTAGATGCAAAATCGTCTTTTCGGGTCTGGTGGGTCACACGGCGTCGGTATCGATGACATTAGCCCCCCCCCCCCCCGCTCCACGGCCTTCCATAAATGTTTGATTTCCCAGAATCCTCTGCTTCCAGCTGTCATTCCCCTGCTGCCTGCGTTCAGATTTGGACGTTCGCTTCTACACCACGGAGCACGAGTGGAATTCCGTAGAGCTCTAATTTGGGTTGGGATCGTGGTCAGGAGCTAAAAACGGTTTCCTTCCAGCGCGACGCGTTCAGGGCCGCGCGGCCGTCGCAGCGCTCAGCGGGGCGTCCCGCCGTTCTCCTCCCCTCCCTGTTGATTGTGTGCCAGCCATTGTTGGAGCGGCGGAGGAAAGAGAGGTGCTGATGTCACGCCGTTGGTATGTGCCACCCCCCAGCCCCCGCCACCCCCCATCACTAACCCCCCCCCCCAAACTGGAATCCGACTCCAGTGAAACGTTTCCTGAAGCTTTCAGAGAACGGCGAGCGCGGCCCTCGTGGGGGCGGCGCCGGGCTTCAAGGCGACTTCAGACGCAGTAACAGGAAGTGGAGGAGGAAAGAGGAACCTGTGGGCGGAGCCGTCTGGAACGCCGTCTGGGTATCGATCCAATAGGTTCCCGTAGGTTCCTGAAGGCGGCGGCCTCGGCGGCGGGACACGCCCCGAAACAGGAAGTTGCAACGGGAATCAGTTCCGATCCCGATTGAGGAAAACGCTTCCAGGAAGTGGCCGGCGGTCTCTGATTGGTCGTTTTGTCTCTGTGGAGGATGCCACAGTCACATGCTGGTGGAGGGGCGGGGGGCACATGATGCTCCGCCCACTCCACCGATTCGTCTCCACCCACCTCCAAAAGACGAATAAATACATATAAATAACCGAACCACGATCGGATCTCCATCAGTCCACCGATCCATGATTGAAGCTGATCTGTGATCGTCTGCTCTCCCCTGAACGGAGCCCAGATGTCTGAAGGCAGGAAGTGAAACTTTTTAATGAGCGTCTTCCTCCTGTGGGTTTTCTGTTTGTTTGCCTTGAATTCTGCCGATTAATTAAAAAGAATCCAGGTCATCATCAAAGAGAAGAAACTGCACGCTAACGCTAGCACGCCTAGCCTATGGAAAACATCCACGGGTCATTAGCATTATCGTTAGCTCGCCTGCTGCCAGCGCTAATGCCGGCGTGTCAACATCACGAAGCTAATGAGCTAGTTGTTGTTGTTTTTTGGAGATAACAGCGTGAGCCTTTTTTTAAAATGTAAAATGTGGTTACCATGACAATCACATGCTAATGCTAATGCTAATGCCTTGTGTTCTGCAGAGCTGCTGGGCTCCACCAAGAGGCTGAATGTGAACTACCAGGACTCGGACGGGTGAGTGACGAACGCCGCCGTTAGCTAGCGACCCCTCTGCTAATGCTAACGCTAGCACGCGGCAGTTCACGCTGATAGTTTTAACAGCTGAAACAGATGAGATGTAGCTCACGTAGCTCACACGGCGGGATGCAGAAGATCCCAGAATGATTTGAGTGACAAATGCTGTTAGCTTAGCATGTGCTACCTGAGAGACGTGCAGTTAGCTTCCAGCTATCCCCGAGCTACCGCCGAGAGCTCTTGTCGATCTGGCGGAGTGGCGGTGACGTCCATCTGCCTTCCTCAGTTGGGGATGGGAATGCTAATGGTTAGCGTAGCGGCTACGGCGATGTCATCGTGGATCTTCTGGACGCTCGCGTAGCGTTCGCTGCTTTTTTTTAAGCCCCCCTCCCCCCATCAAATCCCCCGGAAGCTCGTTAGCCTGGAAGCAGGACGGATGGAGGAAGTTTCCTCATCAATATTTCTCTTTGTTCTTCCTCCTGGAGAAACTCGTCTTCATCGTCTCTCCGCTCCTCTTCATCAAATGGATTCATTCATTTAAAGCTTCCTCTGTTCTGATTGGCTGCGGGCGCTCGGAGCTGATTGGTCGTGTGTCGTCGTCCGCTGTGTGTGTTTGATTTATTGCCCAGTCGGGGCAGATGGGGGGGGGGTTGTTAAACATTTACTCGGGGGCGTCCGTCCCGGGTCGTCGTGGAGTGTTTGAGCTCTTTGTTGACCCCCCAGGGGTCAGAGGTCAAGAGGGGGGAGGAGGGGCCGACCGATCGGACAAAGAGGTCGGATGAGTTAAAGCGCCGCCGTCGGACGAGAGGATTTATGTCGTGTTGAGCCGCCGTCCGTCCGTCTCCTCACCGCCGCCGCCGATGGCAGCGTTCCCAGCGCGACGCCACGGGAGCCCATTCCAGCTGCGTCTCCATGGTAACCAGCACTGAGCCAACAGAGAGGCAGATCAAATGGTGACCCGTCTCACCGGGGACGACCCGACGCCAACCTGATTTATGGTGATGTCATTTCCTGTTCTTTTCCGACATGCTTTATTTTGGCGGTGCCTGCAGGTGGAAGTCCAAACTCGCCCGACGGAGGTGATTCTGGTTTCCACGGCGACGAGCCGTCTTTAAAGACGAGACCATTTCTGAATGATTGATCGCTTCGTTTATGAGTAAACAAACAAACTCCTGGTCGTTCTGACGCAGGAAACAACCGACGGAGTCGCCCCCCCCACCCCCCCACCCCGTAACCACGGCGTCGGCGCAGGAAGCCGCTGGAGACCACTGGAGGATTGTGGGAATGTTGTGTTGAGATGCGTTACGGCCTCGGCTCCTCCCGGTGAATAATGAGGGAACATTTCCTGCTGGGGGGGGGGGGGGGTCCCTGTGGGGGCTGTTAGCCAGATCACACATGCTAATGCTAATGTAGCGTCGCCAACGCGTCAGACTGCTTTAGCTAAGCGCTCGCCATCAGGAAGTGGGATTGTTCTGATTATTTGTGACCTTTTTAAGATGGGATCAAACCTCTGTCGGCGTGTCTCAGCTGTGACCTTTGACCCCTGTGCTTCAGGTTTTCGGCCCTCCATCACGCCGCTCTGACCGGGACCACGGAGCTGCTGGCGGCGCTGCTGGAGGCTCAGGCCACCGTCGACGTGAAGGACAGCAACGGTGGGACGACGCTAACTGCTAACGCAGTTATATATATGTAAATTATTGGATGCTATGACACAACTTCCTGCCCCCCCCGTCCCCCCCCTGCAGGGATGCGGCCGCTGCATTACGCCGCCTGGCAGGGCAAAGCCGAGTCGGTCCTGATGCTGCTGCGCTCGGGGGCGTCGGTCAACGGCGTCTCGCTGGACGGTCACATCCCGCTGCACCTTGCGGCGCAGTACGGACACTACGAGGTGGTGAGTCAGCCGATCCATAACCGATTGATAACCGATCCATAACCGATCAGTAACTGATTAATAAGCGATCGTCCGCCTCCAGTCGGAGATGCTGCTGCAGCATCAGTCCAACCCGTGTTTGGTCAACAAGGCCAAGAAGACGCCTCTGGACCTGGCCTGCGAGTTCGGACGGGTGCAGGTCAGTCGTGTCAGTTCTTTGTGGCCCCACCCCCACCCCACCCCCCAGGTAAAGGGGTAACCTGTGGCGTTTCACCGGTTCGCCTGCAGGTGGCGCAGCTGCTGCTCAGCAGCAACATGGTGGCGGCGCTGCTGGAAGGCGAGAGGAAGGAGCCGACGGACTCGGCGTTCACCACGCCGCTGCACCTCGCCGCCCGCAACGGACACAAGGACGTCATCCGGTGAGTGGTGACATCATCGTTTAGGTGGTGACATCATTGTTAGAGGGGAGGGGCTAGAGTGTCTTCAAGTTTCTTGAAATATCTCTCCTTCCATCGATTTTTCCTCCACTTCCATCAAATCTAGTCCGATCTGCTAGCGAGGCTAATCTGGAAGCTAACTGGCGTTCACTTCCTGTTCACGTCCTGTTCACTTCCTGTTCACTTCCTGTCCTGTTTTGGCTCCAGGCTGCTGCTGACGGCCGGCATCGACATCAACAAGACCACCAAGTCTGGGACGGCGCTGCACGAGGCGTCGCTCTACGGGAAGACGGAGGTGGTGCGGCTGCTGCTGGACGTAAGCGGACCCGGGACCGCGTGGCTCCGCCCCCCGCTCGCCGCGTTGACATCGGGTCTAACGTTCGCTGTTCTTCCAGGCCGGAGTGGACGTGAACATCCGGAACACCTACAACCAGACGGCGCTGGACATCGTCAACCAGTTCACCACGTCGCACGCCAGCCGGGACATCAAGCAGCTGCTGCGAGGTGGGAACCAATCAAATCGTCTCAATCTGACGCAGGGGATTGTGTAGTTTTACCTCCCTCCCGTCTCGTCGCCCCCCCCCCCCTGCAGACGCCACGGGGGTCCTGCAGGTCCGAGCGCTGAAGGATTACTGGAACCTCCACGACCCGACGGCCCTCAACATCCGAGCCGGTGATGTCATCACGGTGAGACGACGCTAACCGATGCTACGCTAACCTTTGGGCTTTAACAGGACAGACTGACCCCTGACCCCCCCCCCCCCCCCTACAGGTGCTGGAGCAGCACGTGGACGGACGCTGGAAGGGCCACATCCACGACAACCAGAGGGGGACGGACCGGGTGGGCTTCTTCCCCCCGTCCATCGTGGAGGTCATCAGCAGGAGGAACGGTCAGTGAGGCGGTTGTCATGGAAACGGGCCTGCATCCTTTTTTTGTGGGACTACTTTCTGCGGCGGATTAATCCGGGTTGAAACTAATCCGCCTCCTTTCCAGACCGTTCAGCGCTGCCCCCCCCTCCTCCTCCTCTCCTGCATCTGTCCATCTACATCCCATAATAACAGACCTCCACCTCTAACCGTCAGTAACCCTCCCCGTTCCCCCCCCCATCTCGCCCTGTAGGGGGCCCCCTGTCCCGGCACGCCTCTCTGCCCACCCAGCGCCACCAGCTGCTGACCAGACCCCCCCTCTCCTCCAGCCTCAGCTCCGCCCCCCAGACCGACGACTCCTACACCCTGTACGCCCCCCCCACCCACGTGGTGCTGCCGCTGGCCAATGGCCTCGCTGCCAGCTCAGGTACACGCCTCCTTATCTGAAACAAGGTAACTCAGACTCTCAGATCAATAATCGACACCGTATTGATCCGGTATCTGCTACTACCGGCGTCGCCACGGCAACCACACCTTTTATTTTCTCACTCTGGGGGTCAAACTGCAGAACCTTTTAATTCTGTCGTCGTTCAAACGTTGGTTTTATTCTCTCCGTCCCGTCAGGACCCCGGCTGTCCGCTGTGTGCCTGATTAAAATACAAACAGGCTCTGGACACCCCCCCATCGGTGACCCCCTGTTGAATGTCTGTCTGTTCACCTCCATTAAAGAGCAGCTAACAGCTTCCCTCACCAGAAGCTAATGCTAGTGCTAACGTTAACACTCATCACTAATCTCCATGACAACAAACGTTTTCTTGTCATTTCTGTTGTGAAAGTCCCGAGTCGTCAAACCGAGACGGTCCAAACCTGACCCCATAGCCCCCCCCCCCCCCCCCGGACAGAACCGAGTCCATCAGAGTCTTTGTGTCCGCTAGGGTCCCCCCCCAGACGCCGGTCTCAGGCCCGGTTTCCCTTTGAGGACATCTGGGTCCTCAGGGACTCGAGTCATGGTAAGAGTCCTCCAGCCAGCGCTGCTACTGCCCCCCCCATGCCCCCGGCTGTTCTGAAGCTGTTTTGCCTCGCTGCCCCCCCCAGAGCTCTGTTTGGACCAGACACGCCCACACGTGACCTCATGTGAAGCGTGACGTGACCTCAACTTGTGTCACATGACCTCGTGTCACTTCACATGACCTCAAGTCGCTTCACATGACCTTAAGTCACTTCACATGACCTCAAGTCGCTTCACATGACCTCAAGTCGCTTCACATGACCTCAAGTCGCTTCACATGACCTTAAGTCACTTCACATGACCTTAAGTCACTTCACATGACCTCAAGTCGCTTCACATGACCTTAAGTCACTTCACATGACCTTAAGTCACTTCACATGACCTCAAGTCACTTCACATGACCTCAAGTCGCTTCACATGACCTCATGACACTTCACATGACCTCAAGTCGCTTCACATAACCTTAAGTCACTTCACATGACCTCAAGTCACTTCACATGACCTCAAGTCGCTTCACATGACCTCAAGTCACTTCACATGACCTCAAGTCGCTTCACATGACCTCAAGTCGCTTCACATGACCTCAGGTCGCTTCATATGAAATTAAATCGCTTCACATGACCTCACATCATTCACATGACCTCAAGTCGGGTCACATGACCTCAAGTCGCTTCATGTGACCTTAAGTCACTTCATGTGACCTTAAGTCACTTCACATGACCTCAAGTCGCTTCAAGTGACCTTAAGTCGCTTCACATGACCTCATTCTGGGCGTGTCTGTGCTTCGGGTCCAAACTGCTTCAGGCTGAACTTGCAGTCAGAACATTTTCTAAAGGTATCCAGTGGAGCCACCAGGGGGCGACACCAGTTCCCCCAGTTCAGAACCGTGAACCAGTGAACCAGTGAACTGTGAACCAGTGAACCGTGAACCAGTGAACGTTACTGAAGGATCCTGGGTGATCGACGTCGCTGCATGAAAACGTCGTCTGTCGTATTCAAACCGATTAAACGTTATAATAATAATCAGAGAATCAACGAGTGTAAAATGATTTTGTTTGCCTTCAATCCTCCTTTTTTTTTTTTTTTGAGAAATTTTTAAATTCTTTTGGGATTTTTTTTTTTATAAAACTTTATCACACTTCGATCTGATTGGACGGCGACACTCAAGGTATCCTCTCTTTAAAGCGGCATGCCCGTTCATGGACTCATGCCTGCAGCTCTGCTACTGCATCCTGGCTGCGCCCCCGGCCCCCCGCTGGCTCCTCGGTCGGCTTCTGCCGCCGCGACGCTGATGACCTTTGACATTAGGCTCCTCCCCCTCCTGGATGTCATGTTTCCTTCTTTTTTCTGGTTGCAGCTGGAGACAGGAACAGCGTGGGGAGTACGGGCAGCGTCTGCAGCACCCGCAGCGCCGGGAGCGGCCAGAGCACCGAGAGCAACGCCACGCCCAACGGGCACCAGCACCACAGCGGTCACCATGACAACGGCGCCAAGGTGCGATCCGTCAATAATATCGAAATGTACATTGTGAATAAGGTTCAGCCGCTTGTTTGCGTTAGATAAGGGTTTGTTTGTGGGTCGGCGCCGCTGACCACGCCTCCTCCACGCCGGCGCCGACACGAAGGTTCAACCGAGTCCAGATTCAAATCAGTTTCTCTCTTCTGCGTGCAGCCGGCGCCCCCTGCTGTCGACTCTGGACACTCCGAGGCCGGCCCCCACCTGGATCCCCCCTCAGGTGCGTCCGTCTGCAGGTCGGGTTCTCTTTAGACGTTCGCCGATTGACGCATGCGGTGATGTCACTGTAGGCGGAGCTCTCCGGCGCTCGACGGTGACGGTGCAGAGACCGGCGGAGCAGTGCTTCACGCAGCAGTTCGTTCACCCCCAGCAGCTGCTGGAGGGGAAGGTAACTTCCTGTTCCTGGGTCTGGGGGGGGCGGGGGGATGCGTCCCCGTACCGACGAGGGTGTGTCGTGTCGCAGGACGCCGAGGCGATCTACCAATGGCTGAGCGAGTTCCAGCTGGAGCAGTACGCCGGGAACTTCATCAGCGCTGGTTACGACGTCCCAACCATCAGCAGGATGACGCCTGAGGTGGGGATAACCCCCCCGCCCCCCGCCCGACGTTAAAGTTTTCCTTGTTTAAAACTCTTTTGCCGCGTCAGCAGGACCTGACGGCCATCGGCGTCACCAAACCCGGACACCGCAAGAAGATCTCCCTGGAGATCAACAACCTGAACATCCCAGACTGGCTCCCGGAGTTCATCCCGGTAAGGCTGCCAACCACTTCCTGTTCAACTTCCTGTTCCCCATCTGATCGCCTCTCTCACGCAGTCGGACATGGGGGAGTGGCTCAGCGCCATCGGCCTCCCCCAGTACCACAAGAAGCTCTCGGAGAACGGCTACGACTCCATCACCATCGTCAAGGACCTGACGTGGGAGGACCTCCAGGAGATCGGCATCACCAAGCTGGGTGAGGGGGGCGTGTCCTCAGTCCCCTAGGGGTGGGTGTGGCTTTTGACCAGTCGTCGTTCACGCCCATCGTTTCCTCTCCAGGTCACCAGAAGAAGTTGATGTTGGGGGTGAAGAAGCTGTGCGACATCCAGCGGGCCACCCATCAGGCCGATGCCGGCACGCTGCGGCGCAAGGCTCCCGGCGCCCTGCACCTGGTCGCCATCGAGCCGCCGGACGGGCCCGGCGAGAGCTCGTCGTCTCCTCGCACTCCCAAGATGCTGAGCTTCCAGGACAGCGAGCTGAGCGCCGAGTTGCAGATGGCCATCTCCTGCCGCTACGGCGGCGACGAAGGTTTGGCGATCAAGAACGCGGCGGGAATGTCGCACAGCCAGGAAAGCATCGACGCTCGCTCCAGGGGCTCCGGACGCTCCCAGGAGCCGCCAATGGCGTCGGTAACCCCCCATGCCTGGTCCCAGGAGAACCTGGACAAGGAGAGGAACCTCCCTGAAGGCTGGGACCAGAGGCCCAAGCAGGTGCCACTGGGCACCGCCACCGTTTTCAAGTACCCGGCGATCCCGGCCAAGCCCAAGCTGTCCGGCCCCTGTGGCCCCGCTCCCCACGGGTCGCCGGCACTGAAAGGTTTCAGCTACCTTCACTCCCATTGCGGTTCCACGGACCTCAGCTCGTCGCCTAAGCGAGAGAACCGGACCAAGACGCCGACTCCCCCCAAGAACCGCGCCCAGACCACCACCCGGTACGCCCTGTCGGACGGCGAGCCTGACGAAGACGAGGACGAGCAGCCATGTCCGTCGGGGAATCTTTTCTCTTACGCAACCTTGACCCGCAAACCGGGGCGCAGCCAACTCGCCCGCTTACAATCCAGCCCAGAAAAGAGCGGAAGCGTCGGGCGAAGTCAGTCCTTCGCCGTGCGTGCTCGTAAGAAAGGCCCCCCTCCGCCGCCGCCGAAGCGATTGAGTTCTGTCAGCAGCACCACCAGCGGCGAGCTGAGCGACAGCAGCTCCTCGTCGCCCCCAACGGGTGGCGCCCAGAGCGACAGTCCGGTGAGCGTGAGGAGCATCGCGGCGTCTTTGGAAGGTCGGATAGAAGGAACGAACCCCCAACTGGGGGTCAAACCGGATTCGGTCCGGCAGGAGTCGTCCCCCACGACCCAAAGGTCTGTGGGACAGGAGGCAAAGGAGGGTTCCGGAACGAGGAGGCGGGTCCAGAGCGAATGCGTCCACCTCCAGACCGCCAGCGCCAAAGACTCGGATCGGGGGGTGAAGTCTGACTCTGAGGAGGAAGAATCGAAGGGGTCCAAGTCGGAGGGGTCCTCGTCCCCCCAGCACAGCTCCAGCGAGTGCATCCCCTTCGCCGAGGAGGGGAACCTGACCATCAAACAGAGACCCAAGGCCCCGGGGCCCCCGAGGGCCGAGGCGGTGCTGGAACCTCCAGAGAAACCGACGCCCAAGAACCCGGAGGTCCCCGAGTTCAACCTGACCGAGTCAGACACGGTGAAGCGGAGACACAAAGCCAAAGACAAGGAGGGAGGGGGCTCTCCCAGCCATGAGGGGGCGGGGGCGTCTGGGTCCGAGTCCGACAGCGGCGGCGGTGGCGAACAAGCTCCCCAGAATCAGGAGGGGGTCAGTCTGAGGATAAGTGAGTCCGGTTTGGGGAGACCAGCCAGTCCGGCAACGGGATCCCCCATCAAACCACCACTGTCCCCGAAACCCCCGACCGTTGCCCCCAAACCGATCCGCCACAGCCTGCTGGCGGCGCAGGGTGAGTTGGCAGAACCCCCCGGTGTCAGAACCGAACCCTAAACTTTGGGCCCTGTTGGGTTCTGAACCTGTTTTGTCCATTTTTTGCAGGGGGGCACCCATCGTCCTCGGTCACCGTCAGCGGGGGCCAAACTCTGGCCTTCTCTTGTCCGTCCTCTCCGGGTCTCGAACCTCGACCTCCAGCGCCGTCTTCAGCACCTCTGAGTCCCTGTTTGACGCCGGTGAGGGTCCAGGTGGGTCAGGGTCCCGTCCCGGAGTCGCCCCGTGAGACCGAGGTGGTCCAGCAGAGGCTGGACCAGACCAGCACCTCCCTGGAGGCGGCGCTGGAGGCCGTGGAGAGGAAACTGAACCTGGAGGAGAACCCAGATAGGTGAGCTCCAGTACCTCAAAGCCTCCACTAGGGGGCCAGCAGCCACCTCGTAGCTTCACCACCTCTGACGTGTGCCGTTTCTCTTCTGTTCCAGCGCGTCCAACACGGTGAGGTCCGCCCGCACCATCCTGGACGACATCGGGAACATGTTCGACGACCTGGCCGACCAGCTGGACGCCATGTTGGACTAACGGAACCTCAGGAACCCGAGACAGACGTTTGCCCTCAGGAAAAGAACCTCAACGGACGCAACCGGTGGAGGTTCCCCACCCCAACACCCTCTAAGACCCCAACCGGAGTCGGACATGTCGGGGGAGGAACCCGACACCTCGACCCGGGTTTTGGTTCTCCACCAGAACCCGGGCGCTGCTTCAATCAAAGACTTAATCCAGAATCCGTCCAGTCGTATTCTTGTTGTATTTTATCGTCCATCGTCCGTTTTAACCAATCAGAGCTGACGAATCTGAGCTCGGACTCCCTTCAGCTCCGCCCCTTTGACCATTTCAAGTTTTATTTGTGGTATTTTTCTACTTCCAGGGACGTTAACGTCTCCACTTATCGTGTTATCTATACCATTTCTCATTGGACGACGTTGTGTCGTATATTTTTTGATATTCATTCTTAACCAGATGCGTATTTAAATTAGAGCAATTTAAAATTTATCCATGTTTATTGTACACCAGAGGTCTATTTACGTATTCAGCCAAAGTGTTTGTACAGACGTTCCTCAGATATTTTCACGTGTTTATGAAATGTTATCTCTATTCCGTATTTAGCGTGTCGTCGCGCTGCGCTAACTCAGCGCTAACTCGGCGCCATCGGTGCGAATGGGAAGGTTTGTGTCAGATCATTTCACATTTCAGCTATGTAGGCTTTATATTAAAGAGAAATCACACAGCAGGGGCTCCACGCGTCCTCCTGGGGGGTGGGGGGGGTATTTATTTATTGGTCGTGACTGAATGAAAGTTATTTTAGCAAAAGGACTTCGATAAAAGGTGTCAAAGACATTTCAGTCAAGCCGTTGTTCTCCACCAGAGAACATCTATTAACCCGAAGCTGCGGTTAGCACAGTTAGCACTGTTAGCTCAAAGGAAGAAGAGTTTAAACCTGGAGGCATGTGGCTAGCCTAGCTTCCAGCTAATCTCCAGCTAGCCTCCTCGCGTTCAGAAACAACCGGTTTGGATCAGTTCCGCAGTAAAAAAAAAAAAAAAAAGTTTCGTACCTGAGGTGTATGGTGATGATGATGATGATGATGATGATGATGATGATGATGATGACGTCTCCTGCTGATTGGTCGTTGTCGGTCCTGTCTGGTTGTATTTCTGTAATCATTAAACATCTATGAACATTGTCTTCTTTATTTTGAGCAATAAACAATTTTTAAAGCAATTTTTTAAAAAAACACCCAAAAAACTTATTTGTCCGGTTCTGCAGTACCAGGAAGTGACCGCTAGATGACGTCATTTCTGCTCCCTCTCTCGGAGCACTTGGCTACACGTCACTGCAGTACTTTTCCCGTTCCTACCGAACGTTACCGTCTCTCCGGTTACCACGGTCCTCACGTGACCTCTGAAGGGTCCTGGCTGTGACGTAGCGCCGCAGTGGACCGTAAACCACGTGACCCGCGCGAGCTCTCTTCCGGGATCGGGCACCGCCCCTCGGTCTAGTTCGCTTCCAGCAGCGGAGCGTCAGGACCCGACCGGAGCCGCCCGCGAGACAAGCAGGTAAGAACCGGAAGCAGAACCCGAGTCCGACTCGTGAGGGACTTTCGTTGTCCGGGTGACAGCGGCTGACCCCGGGTCAGGTGAGGACACCCCTGGTGCTGGTACCGGGACCAGTTCGCTTAAACTGCTGGTCCCACTCACTTCCGGTCCACAAACTGGACTGGGATCTGTGTTCGGCCCGGGGGGGTGGTGGTGGGGGGGTTAATGTCTCGGAACTGATCTAGAATCTGTTTCTGGAGACCCAAACACGAACCAGGAAGCTGGGCCCGGTCCGGACGTCTCCAGTCTGATTGATGGGGGGACCTGGGAGTGTCAGGAACCAGTTGGAGCTGAACTTGGTCACAAACTGGTTTGGATGGAATCAGGAAGAAGCGTCTTGTGGTCTGATCCTGGATCAGTCAAGTCCGACTTGTTGAAAACAATCCAAAATCAATCTATATATAATTATATATAATATATATGTATGTATATATATGATATATATAAACAAGTGTACAAGAAGGTAGAATTAAAGCAATTCTGTATGTTTATATAATCTGTAACATACCTGAAGCTCCGCCTCCTTCAGGTGCATTTAAATCTCAGGTGTGTTTTTTCAACCAATCACGTCTGAACATCATGTCAATTTGAAAACACATAAAATTCCATTCTTACGTTCTGTTCGAAAAAAAAATTCATAATATCATTAAAATTTATGCAGAATTTTATTTTGTTTTCAAAAAAAAATTTTTTTTAACTTTTTTTTTTTTTAATAAAGATTTTTAATGGTTCTCGTCTCGGTGTTGGTTCAGGTCATGTCGAAGAAAACCACAACCCGGTTCACCGACATGGACACGGTGGAGGCGTCCATCATCCGCATCCCGCCGCATCACTACATCCACGTTCTGGACCAGAACACCAACATCGCCCGGGTGGAGATTGGACCGCTCACCTACATCCGTCAGGACAATGAGAGGTGCGTCAGCGTTAGCCTTGAAGTTAAACAATTACTTTAAAATGTTTTAAATTGTAATATTTAAAAATATTTAAAAATAAAGTTTAAATTTAATTTTTTTAAAAATGTTTAAAAAAAATTTTTAATTTAACTTTTTTAAAATGTAATATTTTTAATATTTAAAAATAAAGTTATACTCTATTTAACAATATTAACAATTATTTAATTAACAATATTTAAACGTAATGTTTGTGTTTTGCATTAACCAGGAAGTCTGTTCCTCTTCTTCAGGGTGGTCTTCTTCCCCATCCGTATGATCATGGTGCCGCCGCGCCACTACTGCGTCATATCCAACCCCGTGGCCCGCGATGAAAATAACGAGGTCCTCTTTGACCAATCAGGGCAGGCCAAGCTCCGCCACGCCGACCTGGAGATCCGCCTGACCCAGGACCCGTTCCCGCTGTACCCGGGGGAGGAGGTCCAGCAGGTCTGTCGGCAGGATGTGACAGCTAGAGTCGGATGGCGTCGGATGCTGATGATGTGGGCGTGGTCTGTGTGTTCCAGGAAGTGACCCCGCTGATGATCGTCTACCCGGACACGGCGCTGCGTCTTCAGGCCCTCCTGGACTTTGAGGAGGAGGGAGGGGTGAAGCGAGTGGCTGGAGACGAGTGGCTGTTCGAGGGACCGGGTACGGTTTGGCTGGGTTGGGCCCCCCCCGCGGCCCCCATCGGGTGGGCGGAGCCGCTGCTAAACATCCGTTGTACGTTTGCAGGGACCTACATCCCCAAGAAGGAGGTGGTTGTCCTGGAGACCATCAAGGCCACCGTGATCCGAGAGAACCAGGCCATCAGGCTGAAGGCGCGCAAGGAGGGCGTGGACAGGGGCGGGGTCCACAGGGTCACAGGTAGCACACGCTAAGGTCACGGGTAGCACACGCTAAGGTCAACAACACATTACTAGTTGCAGGACGTGTGTGATGTTTGTTTTTATCTTCCTGCAGAATCAAAAAATAATAATGATTATAATAATACTAATGATAATATTAATAATGATAATTATAATAATGATATTTTTTATTTAAAATTGATATTATCTCTCATTATTATTACTAATAATGATATTAATGATATTAATATTAATGTAATCATAATAATGTGATAATGATAATCATGATAATAAAAACAATTATGATAATAACGACAGTGATGATAATAATAAAATGATGATGATACTAAAAAATGCTGTTAATGATTTTATTGATAATCATAAATAATGATAGTAATAATAATGATAATGACATTGATATAATAATGATTAAAAATGGTAATTATAATAATGATTATAATGATGATGATGATAACAATAATAATGATAATAATATTGATAATAATGATAATAATAATGATGATGATGATGATAATATTGATAATAATGATGATGATGATGCCCCCCCCCTCGTGTGTCCAGGGGAGGAGTGGCTGGTCAGTAAGGTGGGGGCGTACCTCCCAGGCGCTCATGAGGAGGTCGTGGACATCGTCAACGCCTTCATCCTGACCGATAAGGTGCGTCCGCTCGTCATTACAGGAAGCCACGCCCACTGGGGGGGTCGCCTGGTAACCCGTTCCATGTAATCAGATTACAATCAGTAAGCGTGACCCGGATGTTTTCGCGTCTCCACAGAAAGCGCTTCACGTCCGCGCCCTGCGACCCTTTAAGGACGCCGGGGGGCGGAGCCGCCGCACTGGGGAGGAGTGGCTTGTCACCATGGCGGACCGGGAGGCCCACATCCCGTCGGTGGCGGAGGAGGTGGTGGGCGTGGTCAACGTGACCACGCTGAGCAGCCGGCAGTACTGCGTGATCCTGGACCCGGTCGGCCCCGACGGGAAGCCCCAGCTGGGGAACAAGAGGGTGGTGAAGGTGAGGAGGAGGAGGGGCGTCCTTCATCATCGCCGGTGTTTCGTTTCGTCACCCCCCTCTTCTTCCTCCCTCCTCTTCCTCAGGGGGAGCGCTCGTTCTTCCTGCAGCCGGGCGAGCGCCTCGAGTACGGCATCCAGGACGTGCACGTGCTGTCGGAGGAGGAGGGGCTTGTGCTCAGGGCGGTGGAGGCGTTCACGGAGACCCAGGAGGTGAGGAGACACCATGGCGGGGCGTCTGGGGTGGGTGGAGTCAGGGGCGGGGTTTGGTGAGTAGGAGGAGTCGCGGGGAAAAGCTAGATACAATCTGGGAGGGGTTATGGGAGGAGATAGGTGAGTAGGAGGGGTTACGGGCGGGGCTAGTGAGTGGGAGGAGTTATGGGAGCATTTGGAGAAGTTGTAGGAGGAGTTATGGGAGGGGCTAATGAGTGGGAGGGGCTTGGGGAGGAGCTGTGGTCATGTGTTTAGCACACCTGCTCGCTGTATCAAACATGGAGCAGATCTGCTCTGTGATTGGTTGAATCGGATCAAAGGGGGCGTGGTCAGGAGGGTGGCGAGACGTTGTGACGTCATCGGGCTGAAGCGACGCCCCTTCCTGCCCCGGCTAACCATCCAACCCGAACTCTTCTTCTTCTCCCGTCTCTGAATCAAACCCCGCCCCCTCCTCATCACCCTCCCCACCCCCACCCCCCACCCGTTTGAATTCATTTGAACCCTCCTCCCAGTGCCCCTCCCCCGCCGCCTCCCCCCCCGCGCCCCCCCCCCTCCGGTGCATCGCCACGTTAACCCTTCTCTCCCTGCTCCACCTCTCTCTCTGTCAGCGTGAGGAGGAGGAGGGGGGGGGGTCCCCCGAGGAGCGGGCCAAGCGCTCGCGGATGAGCGGCGTCCTCCGTCGCCCCGGCGACCGCTGGATGCTGCGGGGCCCCGTGGAGTACGTCCCGCCCGCCACCGTGGAGGTGGTCCTGAAGCGCAAAGCCATCCCATTGGACGAGAACGAGGGCATCTACGTCCGCGACATGAAGACCGGAAAGGTTCGGCCCAATCCACCGACCGATCGATCGATCGATCGATCCGTGGCCATGATGATGATGACGATGATGCTCCGCCCCTCAGGTGCGAGCGGTGATAGGCCACACCTACATGCTGACTCAGGACGAGGAGCTGTGGCACAAGGACCTGCCGGCGAACGTGGAGACGCTGCTGGCGTCCACCAAGGACCCGCTGGCCGACCGCTCCGACCGCAGCAAAGCCGGCGAGCCCAGAGTCCGCGACAAGACCCGGGTGGTGTCGTACCGCGTCCCCCACAACGCCGCCGTGCAGGTGTACGACTACCGGGAGAAGAAGGCCAGGTGAGACTCCGCCTCCTGGGCGTGGCGCGGCGCGGAAAGGGGCGGGGTGCTGACGCGGTGCGCCCGTCTCCAGGGTGGTGTTCGGACCCGAGATGGTGATGCTGGGGCCCGACGAGCAGTTCACCGTGCTGTCGCTGTCCGGGGACAAGCCCAAGCGCGCCAACGTCATCAAGGCCGTGTGTCTCCTGCTGGGGCCCGACTTCTTCACCGACATCATCACCATAGAGACGGCCGACCACGCCCGCCTGCAGCTGCAGCTCTCCTACAACTGGTAGGCGAGCGATGAACGCGTTGGCGGCGAAGTGAAGTCAACTGCAGGGTGACGTGGAATGAAAGGAAACCTTTAGCAAAAGCTAATGCTAGAAGCTAATGCTAGGCTAACAGGACCAAGAGGCTACCTTAAGCTAAGCTAAGCGAGATGCTATCATCATCATCAGTAGTCCTTCATCGTCTCCGACCCCGGTGCTCTCCGGGGTCTTTTTCCCTTCAGGCACTTTGAAATCAAGTCTCGCGAGGACCCCGCTAACGCCGCGGCGCTCTTCTCCGTGCCCGACTTCATCGGAGACGCCAGCAAAGCCATCGCCTCCCGGATCAGAGGAGCCGTCGCCTCCGTGCAGTTCGACGACTTCCACAAGGTCGGCGTGGCACGACTAGCGTCGCCGGCGTCACTCGTAGCTCCGCTGCTAACGGACCCGTTTGTGTCTGCAGAACTCCAACCGGATCATCTGCTCCGCCGTGTTCGGGTTCGATGAGAAGCTGGTGGTGCGCCCCACGCTGCACTTCAAGCAGAACAACCTGGTGATCAGCAGCGTGGACATCCAGTCCGTGGAGCCGGTGGACCAGAGGACGCGCGACGCCCTGCAGAAGAGCGTCCAGCTGGCCATCGAGATCACCACCAACTCCCAGGAGGCCGCCGCCAGGTGCGACGGAACCCACGACCGCCACCGTTCAGCCGGGCGACGCCCACGCTAACGTCAACGCCAACGCCACGTCTTCTCTGTGCAGACACGAGGCGGAGCGTCTGGAGCAGGAGGCCCGGGGGAAGCTGGAGAGGCAGAAGATCACCGACCAGGCCGAGGCCGAGCGCGCCAGGAAGGAGCTGCTGGAGCTGGAGGCGCTCAGGTGAGCGCCGGGTCGCTCGGCGAGGCGCCGGTGCGAGAGGGCGGAGTCTCGTTTAAAATAAAATAAAACTGTTTTCCAGCGCCGCCGTGGAGAGTACAGGAGCGGCGAAGGCCGAGGCGCAGTCCCGGGCCGAGGCGGCGCGTATTCAGGGGGAGGCGGCCGTCAACGAGGCCAAACTGAAGGCGGAAGCCCAGAAGATCGAGGCGGTGCGTCCCCACTTCCTGTTTGACCTTTCAACATAAAGTTCAGACGCAGATATCAAAAGAAGTTCCATTAGCATAAAACATTTTGAAGATTTTCCCATGAATCAACATGGATAGAACTAGAACACTCTGAACCAGGAAACTTGTAACAACTTCCTGTGCGTTTGTGCGAGCAGGAGGCGGAGCTTGAGCGGCTGGAGAAAGCCCGCCAGCAGGAGCTGAGCTACAAGAAGCAGATGGACGACCTGGAGGTGGAGAAGCAGAAGAGTCTGTCCCAGATCGAGAGCGAACGCTTCAGCCAGCTGATGGAGAGTCTGGGCAGCGAGACCCTGAAGGAGATCGCCAGAGCCGGGCCGGAGATGCAGGTAGGGGTCGCCGCGGAAACGCCTTATCACGTGGTGACGAACGAAACGCCGCCGGGCTTTAAACCTTCGCTTCCCCCTGCAGGTGAAGATGCTCCAGGCTCTGGGGTTGAAGTCCACCCTCATCACCGACGGCTCCTCGCCCATCAACCTCTTCACCACCGCCAGCGGCCTGCTGGGGGTGCTGCCCGGCCAGAACCCGTGAGCGGCGGGGGGGCGGGACCGGTTCAAACGTGAACGCCAACGAGAGCTCATTTCTCCGACAGCTGGAGGGAAAAAAACCAAAAAAAAAAAAAAAAAAAGTGCCTTTTTTTCTGATTTCCATAATCGCAACGCGGGTTTGTCAAACGTTTAGACCAGACGCTTAAATGCTTCTTTCGAATCCAACTTTATTCGTACCGTTGAACGTGACGACGGTTAACGTGTTGAAACGCGACAAACCAACGCCACCGATTCAGGAGAAGCTAGTTTGTGCGTCGTAACTTTGCCTTTGCTGATTCTAGACTGTCCCACTGCGTCCACGGTTCACGCCCACTCGGCGTCCTCTCTGGCGGGGTGAGGAAGCCGCGTAACGATGACGATGTTTTGCACTTTGTTTGGGAGAAATGAGCTCCGTGGAGGTTTAACGAAGTTTAATGAAGTTTCGTGCCTACGTGCAGGCGGCTTTAACTGACAGCTACTCCTGCTTCTGCTTTAAGCTCCGCCTCTCGGAGCGTGTTTACCGTGTTTACCACGTATGTTTGTGACGTGAATGTTAGGAAGTGTGACGGCCTCCTGTTGTTACCCCGCGGTCCGGTGTTGGTTTATCACTATTAAAGTTCTGCTGCTATTCACCTCTTCATCTGTGTTGGAGTTCGTCATCATCAAAAAGTCACTCTGACCCTCGTCTGGGACGCCATCCGAACACGCGTGTTCATTTAGGCCTGGGGAGGGATTTACTGATTGCTGATTGGTCGATTAATGTCACATCACAATTAATGAGGAGGGCTTTAATCTGTTTCACTGTGTGAACCTGGACTCCGTGTGGAATCTGACCCACACTTTGCCCCACATTCAGAAAAATAATGAACCCCCCCCCCCCACACTTGACTTTCTTTTCCCACTGAACCTCTGTCCTTCCAACAACCCCCCGGGCCAGAAACTCACCTGTGAGTAACGACGACTGAGTCCGACCCGTTTGAATCCAGATGGGTTGGCTGACCCGTTCACACGGTGCTGTTTCCTCCAGCGGCCACCAGGGGGCAGCATTTCACCTCCAGCAGGAGGGACTCGACCACGTGTCGGATCCTATTTCCTGCAGTGGATTCCCGTCAGTGCTCCAGTAAGTGTTTGCGTCAGCTGGGTGTTCGTCTCCATGGAGACGATCATGTGACAGTCATGCTGTTTAAATGTAGTCAGCTGAATACTTTAATGCTAACTTTACCTTTAATGAGGGTTTCAAGGCGCTGCTGAAGCCTCTATGCTAATGTCAACATTGCTAACATCTGGTTGTTTCCTTATAGGCGTTAGCTTTCCAGCTATCGTACATTCTAATCAACAGGTCTGAACATTATTATTAGCATTTTCATAGCATTTTACTCAACAATGGCCTGGTAACTGTGGTGTTAGCATGACTGAAGATTCTATGTCTGATATTTTAATATCTTTTTATTTGTTCTTCATTTGGTTTGAGTCCAGCTGTAACTGAGGATCAAATGGTGGTGCTAACAGATTAGCGACAAGGGCAATATCTTTAATCAGTTTAATGACAAAGTCATTTCAAAACAGTACAAAAACTTTATAAAAGGAAAACACATCAAAACCGCCGCCGTCTGGCGTCCTGTCGCGGTCGGAAACCGGGACCGGTTCCGGTGCCACGCCCTCCAGGTGGTGGAGGACCGCCGTGAGCCGGACCGCCTGGATCTCCTGTCCGGTCAAACTTTTGCCGTCGGAGCTCAGGACGCTCCGGCCGTCCGTACGTCTCATTCGTTGGCCCAGGAGGCCGAGGTCCGTTTCCAGGATAAGCCGTCCGAGTCGCCCTGGATCAGAACAAACAGATCCTGGATCAGTTAAACCTTCACGCTAGAACCCGAAAGTTTAGACTTTTTTTTTCCTGGAGTTTGACCTGAAAACGATTCGACAAATATCTCCAACGAATCGCCCACGCAGCAGCGGCACAAAGTTTAACAATAGTTTAATCTGTGTTTCTATGGCGATGACTTCTTCCTGTTCCTCGGAAAAGTTGTTGACGCACATTTTCTAAACTTTGGACTAACTTTTCACCGTTGCGACAAACAACGGATTCATTTCGTCGTCCTGCTTTTTGATTCGTGAAACTTGTAAACACACTCCGATCCCAGAGACTCTCCATCTGGTGAGCGAAGAGTTAACATTTTTTTTAGTCGGATTGGGCCCCAAACCCAAACCTGATTGGTCCTAACAGAGTCTGGGATCTGTTACCCAACCCAAACCTGGATCAAATGGACTTGGACCTCACCTCAGAGTCACTCCTTGGCTTTCTTCTCGCTGTTCTGCAGCTTCTCCACGATCTTGCGCTCGTGTCCCGACGGGTTGGGGCGGTTCGTGTTCTCACTCGACTCCTTCTTGGTCCGTCCTTTACGGGCCGAACCTTCTGTTGACACAAAGGGACACAAGTTCAGCAAACAGACCTGAGTCCAGGACCGCAGAGTTCCCCAAAGACAGCCGAGTCTGACCTGCGTACTTGTCGGTCAGGTTGTAGAACTCGTACTGGTCGTAGTACTCCTCCTCGAAGGAGGTGGGCTTCAGGTTCTTCACGTCGACGTGACTCATGGTTGTTTCTCCGGGGGAACCTTCGGAGAGCAGCAGTGGGGACCGTTGGACGTCTTCTGTCTGGAAGGTAAACAGGATAACCTCCAGCGCCGTCCGGGAGCTTTTATTGGGAGCGAGGAGCTCCGCCCCCTCCTCTTCCTCCTCCTACACATGTTGCATCATCCTCCTCACAGACGTCACTGAAACCCGACCCCGACCATCCTGACCTGGACTCCTCCTGAGGAGTTTGTGGATCACTTAAAGTGTTTTAATAACCTGAGAAGCTTTTAATCTGTTGGTGGGACCAGATCTAATCCGCTAAAGTCTGGATTATCCCAGGTTCCTATATTTTGTTTTTGTTTATGGAAAAACAATAAAGATTTGACTTTATTTGAATTTTTTTTTTTTTTTTCATGTCGATCACAAAAGGAAAACAACCGATCAGATCTGGACCGGATTATCACCAGATTGATTTCTCTCCTCTGGGATAATCTGTGTCCAGATCTACTATAAACCAGACCTCAGGTTTTAATCTGGTTTAAAATCTGAGCTGGATACAATCGTTAGCATCTGAGCTAATCGTTAGCATCTGAGCTAAACTGCAAACACGCCACAAACATGTCAGCGTGTCGTGTTTGACGTCCGTCACGTGACGACCGACCTTCATCGGTTTGTGTTCTTTGCTTAACAGCAGGTGCAGGTTCACACACACACACACACACACACACACAGTGTGTGTGTGTGTGTGTTTACTGTTACATTAAGTGTGTCAAAATGCAGTGGGAGGTTAGCCTTGCTGCTAAAGTGAGAATTTATTGATCTTTTTTTTTTTTTAGAGATCACATTTAGTGAATGCTAATGCTAATGCTAATGCTAATGAGATCACCTGCTGACTTTTGGTTTCAGGTGTTTCTTTGTGAAATCGTCTTCAGGTGTTCTGGACAACTTGTTGCTTCAGTTTCGCTGTCCTCTAACGCTGCACTTGTGTGTTGTTGTTGTTGTTGGGTGTGTGTGTGTGTGTGTGTGTGTGTGTGTGTGTGTGTGTGTGTGTGTGTGTGTGTGTGTGTGTGTGTGTGTTGTTGGGTGTTCGTACCAGAACAGCAGCAACAGTTCAGGACGTTTCCATCACAGACGTGAGAACGAACACAGAACTACAGCCACATTTCATGACTCATAATCACAGCCTTCATGTACAGGAACAGAAAACAAGCTGAGGAGGAGGAGGAGGAGGAGGAAGGAGGAGGAGGAAGGAGGAGGAGGAGGAGGAGGAGGAGAGAGACCACCCTGCTCCTCTTCTTTAACCCTCGGAGCTCCTGCTCACAACACAACTCAGTTAATGTTTTGCAGCAGTCGACCTGTTAGCGTGTCCTCAGTTGTGTCTGCAGGAGTGTGGTGTGAGCACACACACACACACACACACACACACACACACACACACACACACACACACACACACACACACACACACACACACACTTCAGGGTTGAGTACACACAAGGTAAAGCAGGCTACAGATAAAGTATCTTTTGCATGGCCTCATTCTCTCTGGTGAACATTAACCCCCCCATACACACACACACACACACACACACACACACACACACACACACACACACACACACACACACACACACACACACACACACTAAAACACAATTTTGTCTGGAATTAAAATAACAAAATAATTTGCGATCCTCTTTCCAGGTTCACGCAGTGAAACAGTCCAGGTTCACGCAGTGAAACAGTCCAGGTTCACGCAGTGAAACAGTCCAGGTTCACGCAGTGAAACAGTCCAGGTTCACGCAGTGAAACAGTCCAGGTTCACGCGGTGAAACAGTCCAGGTTCACACGGTGAAACAGTCCAGGTTCACGCGGTGAAACAGTCCAGGTTCACGCGGTGAAACAGTCCAGGTTCACACGGTGAAACAGTCCAGGTTCACGCAGTGAAACAGTCCAGGTTCACGCGGTGAAACAGTCCAGGTTCACGCAGTGAAACAGTCCAGGTTCACGCAGTGAAACAGTCCAGGTTCACGCAGTGAAACAGTCCAGGTTCACGCAGTGAAACAGTCCAGGTTCACGCAGTGAAACAGTCCAGGTTCACGCGGTGAAACAGTCCAGGTTCACGCGGTGAAACAGTCCAGGTTCACGCGGTGAAACAGTCCAGGTTCACGCGGTGAAACAGTCCAGGTTCACGCGGTGAAACAGTCCAGGTTCACACAGTGAAACAGTCCAGGTTCACGCAGTGAAACAGTCCAGGTTCACGCAGTGAAACAGTCCAGGTTCACGCAGTGAAACAGTCCAGGTTCACACGGTGAAACAGTCCAGGTTCACGCGGTGAAACAGTCCAGGTTCACGCAGTGAAACAGTCCAGGTTCACGCGGTGAAACAGTCCAGGTTCACACGGTGAAACAGTCCAGGTTCACGCAGTGAAACAGTCCAGGTTCACGCAGTGAAACAGTCCAGGTTCACGCAGTGAAACAGTCCAGGTTCACGCAGTGAAACAGTCCAGGTTCACGCAGTGAAACAGTCCAGGTTCACGCAGTGAAACAGTCCAGGTTCACACGGTGAAACAGTCCAGGTTCACGTGGTGAAACAGTCCAGGTTCAAACGGTGAAACAGTCCAGGTTCACATGGTGAAACAGTCCAGGTTCACACGGTGAAACAGTCCAGGTTCACGCAGTGAAACAGTCCAGGTTCACGCAGTGAAACAGTCCAGGTTCACGCGGTGAAACAGTCCAGGTTCACGCAGTGAAACAGTCCAGGTTCACGCGGTGAAACAGTCCAGGTTCACGCAGTGAAACAGTCCAGGTTCACGCAGTGAAACAGTCCAGGTTCACGCAGTGAAACAGTCCAGGTTCACGCAGTGAAACAGTCCAGGTTCACACGGTGAAACAGTCCAGGTTCACGCAGTGAAACAGTCCAGGTTCACACGGTGAAACAGTCCAGGTTCACGCGGTGAAACAGTCCAGGTTCACGCAGTGAAACAGTCCAGGTTCACACGGTGAAACAGTCCAGGTTCACGCGGTGAAACAGTCCAGGTTCACGCGGTGAAACAGTCCAGGTTCACGCGGTGAAACAGTCCAGGTTCACACAGTGAAACAGTCCAGGTTCACGCAGTGAAACAGTCCAGGTTCACGCAGTGAAACAGTCCAGGTTCACGCAGTGAAACAGTCCAGGTTCACACGGTGAAACAGTCCAGGTTCACGCAGTGAAACAGTCCAGGTTCACGCAGTGAAACAGTCCAGGTTCACGCGGTGAAACAGTCCAGGTTCACACGGTGAAACAGTCCAGGTTCACGCAGTGAAACAGTCCAGGTTCACGCAGTGAAACAGTCCAGGTTCACGCAGTGAAACAGTCCAGGTTCACGCAGTGAAACAGTCCAGGTTCACGCAGTGAAACAGTCCAGGTTCACGCAGTGAAACAGTCCAGGTTCACGCAGTGAAACAGTCCAGGTTCACGCAGTGAAACAGTCCAGGTTCAAACGGTGAAACAGTCCAGGTTCACACGGTGAAACAGTCCAGGTTCACGCAGTGAAACAGTCCAGGTTCACGCAGTGAAACAGTCCAGGTTCACGCAGTGAAACAGTCCAGGTTCACGCAGTGAAACAGTCCAGGTTCACGCGGTGAAACAGTCCAGGTTCACGTGGTGAAACAGTCCAGGTTCACGTGGTGAAACAGTCCAGGTTCACGTGGTGAAACAGTCCAGGTTCACACAGTGAAACAGTCCAGGTTCACACGGTGAAACAGTCCAGGTTCACACGGTGAAACAGTCCAGGTTCACGTGGTGAAACAGTCCAGGTTCACACAGTGAAACAGTCCAGGTTCACACAGTGAAGCAGTCCAGGTTCACACGGTGAAACAGTCCAGGTTCACGTGGTGAAACAGTCCAGGTTCAAACGGTGAAACAGTCCAGGTTCACATGGTGAAACAGTCCAGGTTCACACGGTGAAACAGTCCAGGTTCACGCAGTGAAACAGTCCAGGTTCACGCAGTGAAACAGTCCAGGTTCACACGGTGAAACAGTCCAGGTTCACACGGTGAAACAGTCCAGGTTCACGTGGTGAAACAGTCCAGGTTCACACGGTGAAACAGTCCAGGTTCACGCAGTGAAACAGTCCAGGTTCACGCAGTGAAACAGTCCAGGTTCACGCGGTGAAACAGTCCAGGTTCACGCAGTGAAACAGTCCAGGTTCACGCGGTGAAACAGTCCAGGTTCACACGGTGAAACAGTCCAGGTTCACACGGTGAAACAGTCCAGGTTCACGCAGTGAAACAGTCCAGGTTCACGCAGTGAAACAGTCCAGGTTCACGCAGTGAAACAGTCCAGGTTCACGCGGTGAAACAGTCCAGGTTCACACGGTGAAACAGTCCAGGTTCACGCAGTGAAACAGTCCAGGTTCACGCAGTGAAACAGTCCAGGTTCACGCAGTGAAACAGTCCAGGTTCACGCAGTGAAACAGTCCAGGTTCACGCAGTGAAACAGTCCAGGTTCACGCAGTGAAACAGTCCAGGTTCACGCAGTGAAACAGTCCAGGTTCACGCAGTGAAACAGTCCAGGTTCAAACGGTGAAACAGTCCAGGTTCACACGGTGAAACAGTCCAGGTTCACGCAGTGAAACAGTCCAGGTTCACGCAGTGAAACAGTCCAGGTTCACGCAGTGAAACAGTCCAGGTTCACGCAGTGAAACAGTCCAGGTTCACGCGGTGAAACAGTCCAGGTTCACGTGGTGAAACAGTCCAGGTTCACGTGGTGAAACAGTCCAGGTTCACGTGGTGAAACAGTCCAGGTTCACACAGTGAAACAGTCCAGGTTCACACGGTGAAACAGTCCAGGTTCACACGGTGAAACAGTCCAGGTTCACGTGGTGAAACAGTCCAGGTTCACACAGTGAAACAGTCCAGGTTCACGTGGTGAAACAGTCCAGGTTCACACAGTGAAACAGTCCAGGTTCACGTGGTGAAACAGTCCAGGTTCAAACGGTGAAACAGTCCAGGTTCACATGGTGAAACAGTCCAGGTTCACACGGTGAAACAGTCCAGGTTCACGCAGTGAAACAGTCCAGGTTCACGCAGTGAAACAGTCCAGGTTCACGCAGTGAAACAGTCCAGGTTCACACGGTGAAACAGTCCAGGTTCACACGGTGAAACAGTCCAGGTTCACGTGGTGAAACAGTCCAGGTTCACACGGTGAAACAGTCCAGGTTCACGCAGTGAAACAGTCCAGGTTCACGCAGTGAAACAGTCCAGGTTCACGCGGTGAAACAGTCCAGGTTCACGCAGTGAAACAGTCCAGGTTCACACGGTGAAACAGTCCAGGTTCACACGGTGAAACAGTCCAGGTTCACACGGTGAAACAGTTTGCACTAATTCAGCCACACCCCTCATAAATCCTCAGCTGACGTCACACGTCACATGGTTGTAGCCTCCAAATCAGAGACAATCATTGGTTCAGGTGGGTGATCAGGTGATGATGTCAGCGCTGACGCTAGCGTGTGTGTAACCAGGAGTGTGTTTCATGTTGTGAATCCTCCTTTTAGCTCAGGTTCCCTGTCTGTTGTGTCCAGATAGCGATGCTAAGCTAACAATGCTGCTGACCCGCCTCAAACACCACAGCTGGATGAATCGGCGCAGTACCACCAGAAACCACTGGGGGCAGCGTGGCCTTCATTCAACCTGATGATGCGTTCAATGACCTCCCAGATCATGGAGTACGTCGCTGCTTCTGCTTTTTTTATAGGTACTTTCTAACACCCTGTTACGTACTCCTACGTGTGTATTTTGTGAGTACTGTGTAGGTGTGAATGTGCAGGTGGGTGTATGTGGGAGAGATGGGTGTGGTGTGTCTGTGTCCTGTGGTTTGTTTTCTGTAGGCCCAGAGCACCCAATCCAGCTCCAGTTCCTGCCTGGAGCTGTCCAACAAGGAGCTTTCATTTTACCTGCTGATCACTCCACCTGCAGCCAGTTACCACAACTACCTGAAATTGCATGTCCCTCCCCAAACACACCCGATATATAAGTTCTTTGTTTGCCATTCAGGAGGAGCTACATCTTGAATCTGTCATCTCTAAGAGCAACATCTTGAATCTATCTCATCTCTCAGGTTTCGTCTATCTCATATCTCATCTCAGCTCTCCTTCTGTCTATCTTGGTTTCATGTTTTGTGTGGTGAGTACTGCCATTTTAGTTTAGTTATCCTTTGTTAGTTATTTGTATGTTGTTAGTCCATGGCCTAGGGGTAGCTAGACGGAGGCCTCTACACATTACCACACTAGTATTCCTCTGTCTAGAAACACTAGTTAGGAGGATGTTGTCTTTCTGTTGTATTTTTGGTCAGTTTCTGACTGTCTCGGTAGTGTAGGTAGGCAGGGTTATTATTTTCTTGTTTAGTTACCTGCATTGTTTAGTTTGTGTTTCTGCTCTAGATTATTTTTGTTAATTTTGACAACATCCATTGCCCTAGACCATGTGACATCATTTTTAAGTGGCAGTCTCACCGGTTTTGTGGTCCAGTCTTGTGTTGAATTATATAAAAACATCCGTTACAACTGAAAAGTCTTTTGTGTTTGCTCCACTTTATTTCCACTTTCAGCTGCTCGAGTTCCTGTTTGCTTAAACATCCGGGTTTTTGGTTTATGTTACTGCCATTTATTCAGATACCATAGTTCTATTCGGCAGGGTTGTAACACACCCGCCTTTACGTCGTCATTTTAGCCACTTCGCTTGTCGTCGCCCTCTAGTGGAGACGTAGCTCAACATCGACACCAACACGAAGGAAACATTTATGAAACACATTTATTTGAATAAACAGAAGCTAAACAAACTCAAGAGTCGAATTGTTGGCTTGAGTCTCACTTTAACCCGAGAGAGCAGCTAACAGGCTAAGAGCTACCGCTTTAACAAGAAGGTGTTGCGGCGGCGCCCGATTCGCGAACACGTTGCCCTCCGTTCCACGCGTTAATCATTAACCCTTAGCGCGTTTATCTGCAGACGGACGGACGGTGAGACGGTTTGTATCTGGAACGGGCCAAAGCACCGTCAGCAGAAATAAAAGATAAGACGAACCAATCGGGTGGATTATCTCTGTGACCTGGAATCGTGTTTGTTCTGTTTGTTTATCTGGGATCCATTAATATCCTCTCCTGGAATAGTTCCATTTCTGTTGAGTCGCACTTCAAAAAGACTGAAAACGAAGGCGAGGAACGTTCTGTGTAGAACAGTAGGACGCTAACGGCTAACCTCAGGGTTTTTTTTTAAGTTCTGGTCGGAACAGGTGTGAGCAGCGTTCTGGAACAGCCGGAGAGTCCTCTAATTGATAATTGATCCCCAGAGATAACAGATAATAATGATGGATTCTAATAATCCAGTCTCAGATGTTCCACGAGTGAAAGAAGACCGAGATGAGAGTTTCAAAGGTAAATCCTGATCAAACTGAACTCCCAGATTCCTCACGGAGGAGCTGGAGGTCAAAGTCGTCCCATCCAGAGTCCAGCGGATCCCTCGTTAGATCTGGACTTTGATTTTTTTTGTTATTGGTTGAATTGAAGTAGCTGAAACCTGGAGATCATCCAGCCTTTAAAGTTCTTCAGACCAGATACTCCCTTTTGATGATCAAAATATTCTGGTTAATCAAACGCTCCCTAGAGCTAATCAGCGGTACTCGCTGATTACGTGGATTCATCTGGTCCACTTTGTCTCGACGGTTGTGACGAATTTCATTATATCATGCACTGCCCTGTTCTTGATCATCTCAGAAAACCTCTAATTAAACCGTACGTTTGGAAAAGTCCAGATTGCTTAAAATTCATGCAGTTATTCCCATCCTCCAATAAAAAACAACAACCTGTCAAACCAAGTTAAACTTATCAAAGAAGTTATATATAGTTTAAGAAGTAACTCTTGCCCTGCATTCCTATTGTTATCTGTCATAGTAATACATGTTTATTTTTTGTCGTCTTGTCATATTGTACAATAGGTGTCGTATTTTTGCCACAGATTTACTTCTGTTTTTTATAACAAAGACATCAAATTCTTTGTAAGTCCTCTAATACCCCAACAGGGGTATCTTGTGGGAAATAGAATCATTTTTATTGCCATCGTCATTAGTTATGTTTACCTACAATAGCTTACATCTGACTGACATTAGCTATGATAGGTAACGTTAGATATGATGGCTTACATAAGCTATCATAACTATTAAATATTAGTATTTAATATTATTAAATATCAAATTATATTTGATTAATTAAATATCGGTTAATATTTCTAAATATAAATATAATATTCGAGATTTAATATTGGACAAATATTTCTATAATCGCTTGCTCCTTGCACTTTTTTTTGCCGAGAGTTGACTTAAAATTTTTGTTGTACACTTAATAATCAAAATTTTTTTAATTAAAAAATTTTTTTGGAAAAAAACCCATAAAAATTTATTATACATTTATTCATTAAAAATGTATTAAATATCAAAATATATTTGATTAATTAAATATCAGTTGATATTTCCAAATATAAATATAATTTTTAAGATTTAATATTTAACAAATATTTCTATAATTGCTTGTTCCTTGCACCTTTTTTTGCCGCGAGTTGTCTTAAAAATGTTGTTGTACACTTAATGGCATTAAATGCATTCTATTCTATTCTTTTCCATTCTATTCCATTCTATTAGCTATGATAGCATTTGCAGCAGTGTATTCCAGCGGGTGATCAACCAGTACGGTGACGATCCTGGACGCCTCAATGGTCTTTACTGGTCCAACTGGACTCATGATGGGATGTTCCTGCTGAGCGTTCAGATGGAGCAGCAGAACCTTCGTGATCATCTTGTGTTGTTTCCAGCAGCGCCTTTGGGTTTGCGTCAAACAGCGACACCCAGCGGCCACTTGGGGGAACTGCAGCCTCTGAAGTTTCTTTTCCCGGGAGAATCGCACTGAACACGTTCAGACGCGTCTGAACCGGAGACCGGAGGAGGTGCTGGGAGGAGGAGGAGGAGGATGAGGATGAAGAGGTGTTTCTGTGTTGGTCTTGAGGTGAGATGAAGAGATGAGGATGACCGGAAGGACATTTGTTGGGTTCATTATCATGAACGTCGTTCGCACCTGAAAACCAATGCAGAGGTAGCTCCGCCCCCGCCACCATCTGATTGGACACACCTGAGTAACACAAGTTAATGTTTACCGAAAGTAACTAGGAAGTAACTAGTGTGGGGTAATTAATCTACAGTTACTGACGGGTCTGATGTAACGGATTACTTCTGATTCAACAACTTTTTTTTAAATTGATCTATGGATCAATGATGTCACCATGTGATCAGTTCACATCATCTCAGAGAACGGACCAATCATCAATTATTGAATATCAACAGCTTAATTGATTATTGCAGCTCTAATGTTTTGCAGCCCCCCCCGCCTCCCTCCCCCCCCCCCTCCCGCCTCCTCCTCCCCGGCCATCTGATTGGCTCTCTCTCTGCAGCAGCAGCCTCCTCACCGGCAGCACGCGCCTCCCGGTCCTCCGGTCAATGACGGAGCGACCCGGTCCCGGACGGACCCGTTCCACCCGGATCCCGCTCAGCGCGCGGCAGCAGGTCTCAGTCCGCTCGGACCGGCATGCCGCGCGGCTCCACCCGGACCGGAAAGACCCCCGCGAGCCTGTGAAGGACCGGACCGCCGCATGCCGGAGAGCGCGCGACCGTCCGCGTGAATGAATGAATGGGAGATGGAGAAACTACTGAGTCAGGTAGGAGCGCGTGAGCATCAGCCGGGGGCGCGTGCCACAAAAACGTAAACACTTCACCTGCGTGGACTTCATGTCCCCCGATGACGTCACGGGCGGACGTTTGTTGAACGTTTTAACAAACAATAACAAACATAAATGATAATTAAAGTTGGATCAATAATTAACAGATTAATCGATGTGTTAATTAGTGCTGTGATCCTTTGATAAACAACAAAAACAACAACAATAATAATAATTATTGATAATTCATTTGTTATCTTTTCCTCATTTCTGATCTGTTTACATGTTTGTTGCGTTGATTATCGTTGTGATGTCATCACTGATTGCCGATGTCATCATCTACTTCCTGGTTTGACTGTGACGTCTGCCGTTCGCTTTCATGTGTAAACGTGTCAGCGTGTCTCGTGATGACATCAGAGGTCATGTGACTCAGTGGAGAGTTGATCCACTGATGGAGGAGGTCAGAGCGGAAAGTTTGGAAGGTCAAAGAGAGAAAACCATTGAAACCAGTAACCAACCAGAAACCATTGAAACCAGTAACCAACCAGAAACCATTGAAACCAGTAACCAACCAGAAACCATTGAAACCAGTAACCAACCAGAAACCATTAAAACCAGTAACCAACCAGAAACCATTGAAACCAGTAACCAACCAGAAACCCTTAAAACCAGTAACCAACCAGAAACCCTTAAAACCAGTAACCAACCAGTAACCAACCAGAAACCATTGAAACCAGTAACCAACCAGAAACCATTGAAACCAGTAACCAACCAAACACCATTGAAACCAGTAACCAACCAGAAACCATTGAAACCAGTAACCAACCAGAAACCATTGAAACCAGTAACCAACCAGAAACCCTTAAAACCAGTAACCAACCAGAAACCCTTAAAACCAGTAACCAACCAGAAACCCTTAAAACCAGTAACCAACCAGAAACCATTGAAACCAGTAACCAACCAGAAACCATTGAAACCAGTAACCAACCAGAAACCATTGAAACCAGTAACCAACCAGAAACCATTGAAACCAGTAACCAACCAGAAACCATTGAAACCAGTAACCCGCCTCACTCCCAGCGTGGCTTCTGTGGATCCTTCAGAGAACGTTGTAATGAATATCTTTATTGATCACATTCACTCCTGTAATGTTTGTCTGTGGATAATGTGTCAATAAAGGTCATTGAAATTGATTTTGGCAACGGAGAGATAGAGATAGAGATGGAGCAGAGAGATGGAGAGATATAAGAGAGATAGAGTGACAGAAATAGAGAGGGATGAAGGTGGAGAGAGAGAGATAGGGAAGGGGGGGGGACATAGGAGTAATATGTAAATTGAGGTGTTGATGTCTTACCAACGAATAACTTTCTATATATAGAACACACACACACACACACACACACACACACACACACACACAGCTGGTGTTTATTGGCTTCCAGAGGACAAGTAATGAAATGAGGGAGGGTATAGAGAAACCTCTGCAGACAAACAGAGAGAGAGAATCGGGCCTGAAATGAATGAGCGACACCAGGAGCCAATCAGCAGCCTCGCATCACGACCCAATCCGATGTCTAGAATTACATCTGTGTGGCCGGGAACTAGAATACAAAACCAACACGGTCCGATAACATGTAATTACAGGCGTCAATGTCGTTTGACTCCTCCCCGAGGAGCAGTGGGCGGGCCTTAGGTATCTTTCTCAAGGACACATCAGTGGCTCGAACCCCCAACTTTACAACAGTAAGACGGTGCTCCACCCACCTGGAAGGGGGCGGAGCTGGATCGGACTTTTGCTAACGCTAACAAGCCGGACGGCGTCGTCGTGGATCGACAGAAGGTCCGACGTTAGGGCGACTCGTGGAAAGGATCCGGGCTGGTTGGTGTTCGCTGCCCAGCGTCGTTCCATTCATTATTGAATTCCTGCCAGACGTCTCTGGAGTTTTAAAACTTTATTAGTACAGGAGCAGAACATACGGTTCTTACCTCTGACCTTATCACTCCTGCAGATATTTTTAGATGTATTTATTAAGGAGTGACGACAGACTTCTTCATCCTCCAAAGGGACGAAGAACTCGTCATCATTTGTTGGCGTCGCCAACTAATAACTTTTTTTTTTTACCGCATTTTCCAGTGCAACCGAATCCCTGCTGATGCGTCTCGATTCGTTGGACTTAAAGAAGCCGTGAACCAATAGGACGATGCAGGAAATGCACAAACAAAAGAGACTTGTGGCGGCAGGGGAGTGAGGGGGAGGAACAAAATGAATCACAGCTTTAATTGTTCTTGGGCTAAACTGGTCTCCGTGGAATGACGACGGAACGCGGCGAACCAGCAGGTGCTTCAACAACCGTTTGTCGAAATCTTTGGGTGGGATGAAGTCAAATTTAATGCAGTTGGACGACCTGAAGTGAAGACGAACGAGGGAATGGAAAACCACAAGGAGGTTCTAACGTAGCAACACCAGATCGGTGGAACCCAACATCCTAGACCAGTCAAGAGTTTCTAGTACCCAACTACCCATCGAGAAGTTTCCTCTCTTCTCCTGTGGAACCGTCTTCAATCCTAAACCCCTTCTATTTTGAAGAGTACCTGAGGACCAGATGTCTGTGGAGGTTTTCCATCAGGTCATGGTGAAAATTTGATCTGATGGACTTTCAGAGAGTTCCTTGAAGACGTTCTACCTGTCGTCTAACGTCTTCTTCAGTTCCGGTGGTGGTTGGTGTTGGTCAGTCCAACAACGGTTGCAAAGACCTGTCTGGCTGCCCCAACGATGGTCGTTGGGAGTACTAGGGAGGGTCAACTGCCATTCACCCTCGCATACTAATGGTGGTCGTTAGCATGAGTCAATCTGTTGAGTGATTCTGAAGATGTCTTTCTGGAAGGACTTTCTTAAAGTCCAGGGTATCGATTCAAACACTCCATTCAGATAAAGCTCACCCATAAGTCTAGGTTAGTTTTAGGTTTGGTTTAAGCTCCTCCCCTTCCTCTACTTCTCTACACATTCATGTCTCATCAATTCATGTTTACTAAGGCGTCGCCTTCACTGCACCAAAACAGGTGGACACCCCCCCCCCCCAGAACAGACAAACGAACCGAACGCCACTGACACCCCAACAGTGTGACAGAGAAACAAACACAGCGTCGTCTCCTCCGGTTGGTGTAGAGGATGTAGAGGAGGAGGAGAAGACGTGAAGGAGGAGAAGTTGTTTGCTGCTGTCAGAGCTGTGAGTCAGCAGGTCTTCATCCTCCCACTCATCAGCAGCTAAATAAACCTCCGGCTGCTGGAACACACAGAAACCAGAGCAGGAGGACCTTCAGTGGGTTTACTGTCCTACTGAGGCAGCCGTCAATACTATCAGTCAGGAAGCATTCACTGATGTGTTCATGTGAACGAGGCATTGATTGTTCTCCTCCTGATTGATTATTGGTTGAATGTGATGAACTGATTTATGGTTTTAGAGCCAAAACAATCCAGTTGGATCAAGTCCAACTAGTTAACCCAGGTCCAAATGAGGCTAACACGGCTAAAAATGCTAAGCTAACGTCATTCAGACAGTAAAGCCCAACAAGTTCCCATTGTGTCAACATGGGCTCATCTCCCTAATGTGTTCATGCTAGCTTCAGATGTGCCAAAGTTAGCTTTAGTGAGCTTTCGTGAGGCGTATGAGCAGGTGTTTCCTCAGGTGAGGCTGTACCTGCTGATGTAACTCCTCCCACTGAGCTGCTGCATCATACCCCCCGCCCCTCCAGATGGATGAGAGTGTGTGTTAGCTGTAACACGTTCATGCTGACTAAATCATGAATCAGAAATAATCAGCAGAGACGCACAGACCCGAGACTGATCAGCTGATTAACAGTCTATGACTAATCAATCAGAAGTTTGCTTTTTGTTGCGGAGGCAGCTCCAGGTCTGACGACGAATTGACCGCGGTGTCATGTGACCACCATGAAATTTGAACTTTAGTGACGCGACTGAAACATACAATTGTTGTTTCGGTAACTGTTTCACATCCGTCCATCTGGCCCACATCTGACTCTGAAAATGCTACAAGAAGTTACCAGCTAACTATGTAGCATCAGGCTAGATGGTATGCTGGCTAACTGCTTAGGGTTTGGGTTCAAGTGCTTCATTATCGCAGCTCAATATGAAGAACAATGTGGAAAGAGATCATTTGACCCAAAACACAATAGTTGTGCTTCTTCTGGTGGTGACTGACTCTAAACGATAGTCGCCAAGGTGTTGATGAGGTAGTGTCGTCTGTCTCTCTGCCTCCACCAGATGTCACGGACAAATTAGACTGAATAATTACATCTGTTTACCCAATCGAATATTTATTAGAAACAAAAATACAGCAGGAAAAACAACAACACAAGGAGACGGATGACGAGCGTGTGCTGTTGTCTCCTCAGCGTCCCGTAGGATGCTACTGTCGGATGCGATGAGAGTAAGGCTGAGGAAGAGGAAAGTCTTGATTCCCGCAAGATTTAAACCACATTTCAACAGAAATGTATTACTAGAGGCATCAGAAAGGTGCCTGAGAGGGTAAACGTCCTCAGGGTGGTATCCTCGGCCGCATCTTCTTCTGTTTCCTCGTCTTCGTCTTCATTCTGTCACTACAATCTTGTTTCTACACCTTTTTTTTTTAACTTTGAAATAAGCCGACTTCAAGACAGACGACTAACTGGCAGATTAGCTGAAAAGCTAATGATTTGATGCCATCTGTGTTTTGTAGGTGGTGTGTATCTGTTTGCTGCTGATTGGACGAGCTTCCCCGCTGGAGTTGACCTGTGAGACCCTGATCCTGCTGTCGACCAACCTGACAGGTGGCTTCATGTCCGACTTCCTGTTTGTCTTCCTGTCTGGACTGCCTCTTAAAGGTCTGACTCGTGCTTTTCTGATTTTCTTTTTCTGCTAGCGAGGATGTTGGTTCTCTTAAACCAAACATTCACCGTCAGCAACGCCTCAGGTTTGTACTTCTACCCGTAACTGTTGGTAATATTGACTAGAAGCTGCACAAATATGAACTTCCTGCCGCACTCTGGAAGGATATTTGTATTTTTGGACGGGACTCATGGCGGATTGGGAAGACAGCCTGGAATGCACGATGACTCTGAGTCAACCGTCATAGAGTTTAGTCTGTCGAGGTCTGGATTCGGGTTCCAGAAAAGTCTCGGGTCTGGAATTCATAGAAAAACTGAAATCTGCAGTAGGAAAATATTCCAGAACTGGACGAGTTCATCTTTGGAATGGGTAAAGATTGCCCAGAAACGCTGCTGGAACTAGTTCAGGTTTGGAGCTACAAGGTCTCAAGGAAGAACTGGAGAGTCTTCTTCTGGTCTGTCTTGTTGGGTCATGCAGTCATGAGTCAAGGATATTGGCTTGACGCTGTCTACCTGTCTGTCTGTCTGTCTGTCTACCTGTCTGTCTACCTGTCTGTCTACCTGTCTGTCTACCTGTCTGTCTGTCTGTCTACCTGTCTGTCTACCTGTCTGTCTACCTGTCTGTCTACCTGTCTGTCTACCTGTCTGTCTACCTGTCTGTCTGCAGGTGTGCATTGCGACCTGTCTGTGGACGGTATTGGGACGTGTTGGCCTCGTAGCGCGGCAGGTGACCTAGTCTCCAGACCTTGTCCAGAACAGTTCAACGGGATCCACTACAACACCAGCAGTGAGTACCGAACGTAATGCTACCTGAGCCGGTGAGCCAACCAATCAGAGCAGACTGGGCTTGTGGGCGGTGCCCTTAAAGAGACAGGAGGTTATTCTGGATCCCTCAGATAGTAAATTAGTAATAGTCCATCTGTGTTAAACCAGCTGGAACCTCATCGCCTTCATCATCATCATCATCATCATCCTCCCCATCATCATCATCCTCCCCATCATCATCATCACCATCGTCCTCCCCATCATCATCATCATCATCGTCCTCCCCATCATCATCATCATCATCATCTCCTCTGCCCACACAGAAATATCCCTGCTGTCTTTCTCCTCTGATTGGCTGGTGCTCAGCTAGCATTGACCCGGCTAACAGGCTAATGAAGGAGCTGTCAGTCAGGTCTGAGTGGGCGTATCGATCCACTCAGCTAATCAGCTAGCGCTGAAGCTAAACCTGGACGTGTTCATTGAAGCTGAAGCCAGCGTCTGTCAGGGTGAGGTTCCAGCCTCCTCTTCATCACTCCTCACACATCTGATGTTTCCATGTCAACAATGATGCGTGACATCATCGTCCAATCAGAGAAGCTCCTTCCTGCTGCTGCTGATTATATCAGGTGATCAACAGAAGAAACTGGACGTGTGTGTGTGTGTGTGTGTGTGTGTGTGTGTGTGTGTGTGTGTGTGTGTGTGTGTTCAGACCAGGTGTACAGGGAGTGTCAGGCGAACGGCAGCTGGGCCCTCCGAGGAAACTACAGTCAGTGCACGGAGATCATCGTCCTGGTGAGAGCGATCAATGCGATCGGTGATCAGTTCAGTGATCAATACACATGTTCCTTAATGAAATGCCGCCACGTCGAGTTTGACGTTGATCAAATCATCTTTTAATTATATTTTAATGACATGCAAATCAGCAGGAGCCCAGCGGACATCATGACTCGGCAGAACAGACGATGACTCGGCGATCTGATATTTGTCGAGTCGTCTGTAACTCGATGTTTGTCCTAAATCGGGGAGGCGGAGTCACGTTTGTCCCCCCGGAGAAGGAACCAGAAAACACTTTCAGGGGCAGGACGGCGGAGTGTCTGTTCACACCTAGGAGACGAGGCGTTAATGTGTTTCCGTGGTAACGGCGTCAATAATGGACGACAGGCAGAGGCTCTGACCTCAACCCGACTGTGTGTGTGTGTGTGTGTGTGTGTGTGTGTGTGTGTGTGTGTGTGTGTGTGTGTGTGTGTGTGTGTGTCCATCCGTCAGTCTGTCTATCAATGCGAATTTTTGTACCCCAGAGATCAGTGTGATCCATCTGGTCCATCAGCGTGTGTGTGTGTGTGTGTGTGTGTGTGTGTGTGTGGATATGTGTGTCCATATGTTCTGTCATCAAACAGCCCCCCCCCAATGAGACAATCTGTCTTCAATTTCCTGTTTTACACTGATTGGCCAGGAGAGAGAGAGAGTGTGTGTGTGTGTGTGTGTGTGTGTGTGTGATGAGTAAAAGTCTTCACCATCTGAGAGTACACACTCTCTGCTCTTTTGTTTACATGATTTGACTTCATTTCTATTCATAAAAACAACCGCCATCACCATGGCAACAGCGCACACACACACACACACACACTGCACCGTGTGAGGAGTTAAAGTTAGACACTGATGTAGAGTTGATCCTCGGTGGATCTTCGTCGTTGTGGGCGTCAGAACTTCCTCTTCCTCACCCACAGAGACGTTTGGGTGAGACTTCCTGTCTCACCTGTCTCACCTGTCTGTCTCACCTGTCTCACCTGTCTGTCTCACCTGTCTGTCTCACCTGTCGGACGTCTGTCTGCTTCCAGAGGAAGAGTAAGGTCCACTACCAGGTGGCCGTCATCATCAACTACCTGGGTCACTGCATCTCTCTGGGGGCGCTTCTGCTCGCCTTCCTGCTCTTCATGAGGCTCAGGTAATCGCCCCGCTGCGCCTGTGCCTCGCGGGTGAGGTCGGTGACTGTGCCTCGCCGGTGAGGTCGGTGACTGCGCCTGTGCCTCGCCGGTGAGGTCGGTGCCTGTGCCTCGCCGGTGAGGTCGGTGCCTGTGCCTCGCCGGTGAGGTCGGTGACCCGTCCGTGTGTTGCAGGAACATTCGATGCCTGAGGAACATCATCCACTGGAACCTCATCTCGGCGTTCATCCTGAGGAACGCCACCTGGTTCATCGTCCAGCTAACGATGAATCCCGTCGTCACCGAGAACAACCAGGTGAGATGCAGGAAGCGGTCGCCATGGAGACGAGGGGATGCTCGCCTTCATCCATAAAACAGACTTTTAACTGGTTACCATGACAGTCGAGCATCGACTCCTTACTTCCTCTCCATCTGAAATGAACTTTTTCTCCTTTCCTCCTCCTCGTCTTCCTCATCCTCTTCCTCCTCCTCGTCCTCGTCCTCCTCCTCCTCCTCCTCCTCTTCCTCTTCCTCCTCGTCCTCGTCCTCCTCCTCATCCTCTTCCTCTTCCTCCTCATCCTCCTCCTCTTCCTCTTTCACATCATCCTTTTCCTCCTCCTCCTCCTCAGGTGTGGTGCAGGTTGGTGACAGCAGGTTATAATTATTTCCACGTCACCAACTTCTTCTGGATGTTTGGTGAGGGCTGTTACCTCCACACAGCCGTCGTCCTCACCTACTCCACCGACAAGCTCAGGAAGTGGATGTTCATCTGTATCGGCTGGGGTACCTGTCTGTCTGCCTGTACCTGTCTGCCTGTCCATGTCTATCTCTACATGTCTAACTGTACCTGTCTGCCTGTATCTGTCTCCTGTACCTGTACATACACTGGTCTACCTGTACCTGTCCACTTCTACCTTTCTACCTGTACCTTTCCACCGAAATTTGTCTGTATGTACCAGTCTATCTCTATCTCTACCTGTCTACCTCTGCCTGTCCATCTGTACCTGTCTACCTGTACTTGTACTCGTAACTGTACCTGTCTGCCTGTACTTGTACTCGTAACTGTACCTGTCTGCCTGTACTTGTACTCGTAACTGTACCTGTCTTGTGTGTTCACAGGTATTCCATTCCCAATCATAGTGGCATGGGCTTTTGGGAAACTTTACTATGACAACGAGAAGTAAGTCACATGATTCTAACAACAACCTCAGTTCACTCTGTCACACGTATGAATCTACTGAGGTGTCAGTGATATCGCTATGGTTACCTGAAGGTCAGAAACAGCACAACAAACAGCGGATTGACGAAGCGTACACTCTCGATCCGTGATGTCCGGAACTGTTTTTTATTGACAGGTGCTGGTTTGGAAAGAGAGCAGGTGTCTACACAGACTACATCTACCAGGGGCCCATGATCCTGGTTCTGTTGGTAAGAGCAGTCAGACTGTTCACCCACACAGTTTTCATTGGGTGTGATTCTCACCTGTTGGTTCTGCTCAGATCAACTTCGTCTTCCTGTTCAACATCGTCCGCATCTTGATGACCAAACTGAGGGCGTCGACCACCTCAGAGACCATCCAGTACAGGTACGACCCCGACACGATATCGACCTTTATAACAGGTCAGACCGTCCTGATCACGAGGGGTAGCAAAGAAATACAGAAAGAAAAACTTCACATCAAGCCCAGTGATTCTAAAATTAATAATATTTATCATCAAACAGACGTTTTCTGCGTCTGTTTCTGCGAAACTGTTTGCCGCTGAATGTTTTTCTGCTGAAATATGGATTGTTGTCACTTTGGTCCTGCAGGAAGGCGGTGAAGGCGACGCTGGTGCTGCTTCCTCTTTTGGGAATCACCTACATGTTGTTCTTTGTGAATCCTGGTGGAGAAGACGAGGTTGCTCAGATCGTCTTCATCTACTTCAACTCCATCCTGGAGTCTTTCCAGGTTAATATCCAGGTAGCTCTGACATTTTAGCTTCCAGTTTTAGCACTGTTAGCAGCTAACACTCCTCTCTGTGTCTCAACAGGGGTTCTTTGTCTCGGTCTTCTACTGTTTCCTCAACAGCGAGGTATCTGATTCTTGACTTCCTGTCTGTGGTGTTCCTCATGGTTCTACAGTCGGTCCACTGTTCTTTCTGTTCTCTAAACTCTCGTCTAAACCTGAGCAGCACCAAGTTGGAGATTTGATTGATGCCTTTCAGATTTTATTTGAAAATGCATTTAACTGGGGCAATAAGAAGGTGCTAATGGTTGCCAGTTCTCTGCCTTCTAGTGTTTTGGCCCAACCTGATCTGATGCTGACGGTTCCTAAGGGAAAAAAGTTTTTTCTCTGCTTTCTAAGAACTCAAAACATGAAGTCCAAATTGGACAATTTTCAGGCAGTTGTAGAAAAACTAAAAATTAAATGAAGCGAAAGTGAAGGCGACGAAGCTTTGAACGTGTGTGTGTGTGTGTCTGTGTGTGTGTCTGTGTGTGTGTGTCTGACTACAGGTGCGGTCTGCTGTCAGGAAGCGTTGGATCCGCTGGCAGGACCGTCACTCCTTTCGAAGCCGGGCGGTGCGCGCCACGTCACTGCCCACCTCCCCCAGTAGAGTCTCGTTCCACAGCATCAAACAGTCCTCAAACCTCTGACTCACACCGACCGTCTGCCGTGACGTCATCCCAGCCGGCCAATCACAGGCCTCATCCAGAACTCGCTGATATAAGAGAACGATGCCACATCAGACCAGCCAATCACGATACTGGACACCGATTTATGGGGGTGACCAGGTGTCGGGCCCCTGCTGACCAATGCCTGGACTCGGCTGATTCCACAATGTGACAACACGCAGCCGGACTGTGTTCTATAATCATTAAGTTTATTTATTGATCAGTGTTATTGTATGTTTATCACCAGCTATCTCCAGTTTGATGGAGCTACAACTACAGATGAGGTCCAATAATATCAGTGGGGGCGGAACCCCACTTTAACCCTGTTTCTTCTAGAATTTCAGTATCTTAACATTCTCTACAGCTGCTTTAATCTCGTGTTTAATCCCGTATGTGAGCTAACAGGAAGTGAAAGCGGTGAGTTGCATTCGGTTATGTTCTTAACTTATGTTACTAAATCCTGTTTAGGACTTTATTATCTTCATAATTAAAGTTTTAGCAACATTGTGACAGCGCTAACATTGTCTAAGAGTTAGCCACATTGTAACCCGAGGCTAACATTAGCTAATTACAAAATCATAATTGAAAAATCCAAAAACTACACAAGGCGCAGACGGTGATTTCATCGGCTCCTCGCTACAGTTCCTGGCTTGTCTGCAGTAATAATATTAAAGACGTGCATGAAGCTAGCTTACAGATAGCGTGATGTGAGGTCAGTGTTGTCATTGTTACCGTACTCAGGTTGTCCAGTGTGAAAGAAGTGAATTCAAAGACACAGTTTCTGTGTCTGAATTTTGAGGAATTAGTGTTTAATCGATTTATGTCACACTTTTATCAACAATCTCTGCTTCAACCCAACAACAAAACTTCAAACTCTTCTGCTTCTAGATAGCAGATTCCATGCTGCTGCCCCCCTGTGTTGGAATTAAGTACTGCGGATGCATGTTTGGATTCCGAATCGTCACCAATTTTTACTGTAGCTTAGCCACTTTATGTATCATATACTTGATGTCAAAAAATAAGAGGTGCACAGTCGTCACGCTGTAAACTCGAAGCCAGTTCACACCTGGAACGGTCAAGGGTTCATCATGTGGTACTCAAACTGCAGGGTTAGGGCACCTGGGAGGTATTAGTGCCCCCCTACTGATCAACAATCGTGTGTTTTTGTACTTTAAATATTTGCACTCAAGAAAGTCGCTGTAACACTTTCACCATCTGTTAATGGTTCATTTAAACCTGTTGTTGTTGCACTTTGCCCTCAGTTACCTGCGCATTGATGAAAATGACAGTTAGGGTCCCTCCTGATAGATAGTAGCTGCAATAACTGTAGTAACCATAGAGTAGTACCTGCAGGTCAGTGTTGAGGGAAAAATAACCCACTCAGGATGATTCACAAACCGTTCTTCTATTAATGTGCCTGAAAACATGAGTGTATTAATGATAAATCATGATCAGTGTGTTTATTAAATGTTGTTTATTTCTAAACAGTGAATTTATAATCTGTCAAAATAAATTGTGATTTATAATCGGAGACATCTCAGTGTTTGAAGGAGCAATTGTTTAATCTTCCGGAACGTAAAATAAACCCTAATTCTAATCCCAAAGCTAACCCTAGCCCGAAACCCTAATGCTAAATCCTAACCCTAATTTTAACCCTAGCCCCTAACGCTAACCCAAACTCTAAACCCGAACCTGAACCCTAACCCAGCCCCAACCCTAACGCAAATTGTAACTCTACACCTAACCCTAACTGAAACCCAAAATCTAACCATAACTAACCATGACACTAACCATGAATCTAACCCTAATTGTAACTCTAATCATAATAAACCTAACCTTAACTGTAATTTCAAGTCTAATTGATACCCAATCCCTAACCCCTAACCATAACCTGAAACCCTAACCATCACCATACCATTAACAAAAGCCCTACCCGAACTCCAAATCCAACCCAAACCCCCAACCCCGAACCCTTACCTGAATCCCTAAACTGAAACCTAACCCTAACCCAAAACCCCAAGCCTAATGCTAAACTAACTACATTCAAATGCAAAACGCTAATCTCATCCCGCACTGTAACTTTAACCTCAACACTAACACCAGCCCCAAACTTATCGCTAACCGTAACCCTGATCTCAAACACTGACTGTAACCCTAAACATGACCCGAACCCTAACCCCAACCTTCCCCTAACCCTAAACTACCCGTAACCCTTAACTACCCATAACCCTAACGTTGACCTCACAGCCTAACCCTAACCTGAACCCTCACCATAAAATCCCAACCCTAACATCTAACACAAATCCTCTTCATAACCCTAAAGTCAATCGTAGACCTAATCCTAACCCCTAGCCTGACCGAAACCTAACCCTGACATGAACTCTAACCCTAATCTCAACCCTAACCCAGACCATAATCCTAACTCTAACTCCAAAACTGAAACTAATGTCAAACCCAAACCCCAACCTCAACACAAACCCTAACCACACCATAAACCTAATCCCAAAGCCTAACCCTGATGCTAACCCCAACCTTAACCCTAATCTAAACTGACTGCAATTCTAACCCTAACCTACAACCCCAACACTAAACCCAACCCTGATCTTAGACGTAGCCCTAGCCATACTCCAACCCTAAACCTAAACCTAACCCTAACCCCCCTCTTTCCCTAACCCTGACCCTCTTATCCCCAAACTTCTTCTTTTCCCTCATCCCAGCCCTCCTGAGTTACAGTATATAGATCCATTTCCCTTTTCAGTGTACCCCCTTGATGATGCAGAGGAAAGTTCCAGGACGTCCAACCAGAAAATAGAGGGTTCAAATCCCCAACCTGACAACAATTCTTTTAATCATGTTTTTAACCACCATCTACCTCATCTTTGTAATTTTCACAGACACCACAGAGAAGCTATTTCTCAAAGCATTCAACACCAGCTTCACAGTCTGGGGAGTGGGGTTCAATTCCCACTCCCTACACACCTGTACCGTCCTCCTGAAACCTTATTAACATTTGTAGTGTGTTTTTATTGTGGACCATGTTACAGCTGCAGCTCATGTCTATTGTTCATATTGTGTATCCTTCTGCGACCCTGCGGGTGAACTTCTGGGACTGCTCCCGGATGCTCCGCCCTCCTTCGTCAGTGCCAGGTGCGGTGTCTCTGGGACTCCTGGTAATTGTTTACCAGGATTGTTTCTTACTAGTCCTGTTTGTTGCACCTTTGTTTATCATTGAATCGTGTCCATTGGCCTCGATCCTTAGTTTAACTTTTGTATCTTATAGTTGGTCTAGTCCTGTCAACAAAAAATATTTTGTCGGTCAAATTGGTTTTCTTTTCTTCAGACCAGGGGTTCAAAACTTCAAAACTGACATTTTTTGTCCATGATGAGTGGGTTACAAAAATTTTTTTTTGTAGAATGGCATTTAAAACAAATATTTATAGACTGGCGGGTCGAAAAAACATTTTTTTTGTCAAAATAAAAACTTTATTTTGTTGACCTGAGGGTCATGAAAAAAATTTTTTTATAGACCGACGGGTGGAAATCTTTTTTTCAGACCAGGGGTTCAAAACTTCACAACATTCTTTTTCTTTCGGACAACAGCTGGTGGGGGAAAAAATTTTGTTTGTTGACCAGCGGGTCATCAAAAGAATTTTTTTTGTTGACTGGAGGGTCAGAACACAACTGACAACAGTTTGCTTAAACATGTTTTTAACCATCATCTACCTCATGTTTGTATTTTCACACAAAAACTACAGTACAGCTATAGCTCCAAGTTTTAAACACAAGCTTTGCATTTGGGGGAGCAGGGTTCAAGTCCCACTCCCTACATTGACCTCTACTGCCTGATGATTATTTCTAGTGTGTTTTTATTGTGGACCGGATAAACCATTATTCTATTCAAATAGTTTATTCAGCTCTTTCCTGCTCCCTTTTAATTTTATAGAGGTGCTTTGTATTTTGTTGACTGGCAGGTCAGAAAAAAAACAATTTGTTGACCGGCGGGTCAGACAAAAAAAGAAATTTGTTGACCGGTGGGTCAGAAAAAATTTGTCGACTGGCGGGTCAGAAAAAATTTGTTGACCGGCGGGTCAGAAAAATTTGTTGACCCGCGGGTGTTTTTTTGAAAACACCTGACAACAGGTTCTCTTAAACATGTTTTCAACCATCAGCTACCTCATGTTTGTATTTTATAACAAAAACTACAATGGACATATAGCTCAAAGCTTTAAACACAAGCTTTGCAGTCGGGGGAGCAGGGTTCAAGTCCCACTATAGCTTTGACCGGGGAGTGAAAAAAAAAAAAAGTTGTCGACCGGCGGGTCAGAAAAAATTTGTTGATCGGCGGGTCAGAAAAAATTTGTTGACCGGCGGGTCAGAAAAAATTTGTTGACCCGCGGGTCAGAAAAATTTTGTTGACCGGAGGGTCAGAAAAATTTTGTCCACCGGCGGGTCAGAAAAATTTGTTGACCGACGGGTCAGAAAAATTTGTAGACCGGCGGGTCAGAAAAATTTGTTGACCGGCGGGTCAGAAAAATTTTGTCGACCGGCAGGTTAGAAAAATTTGTAGACCGGCGGGTCAGAAAAAATTTGTTGACCCGCGGGTCAGAAAAAATTTGTTGACCGGCGGGTCAGAAAAAATTTGTTTACCCGCGGGTCAAAAAAAAATAAAAATTTTGTTGACCGGCGGGTCAGAAAAATTTGTAGACCGGCGGGTCAAAAAAAATTTGTTGACCCGCGGGTCAGAAAAAAAATTTTTTTTGGAAAACATCTGACAACAGGTTCTCTTTAACATGTTTTTAACCATCATCTACCTCATGTTTGTATTTTATAACAAAAGTACAATGAAGATATAGCTCAAAGCTTTAAACACAAGCTTTGAAGTCGGGGGAACAGGGTTCAAGTCCCACTATAGCTTTGACCAGGCAGTGAAAAAAAAAAAATTTTTTCGACCGGCGGGTCAGAAAAATTTGTTGACCCGTAGGTCAGAAACAATTTTTTTTTTTAAACACACCTGACAACAGGTTCTCTTAAACATGTTTTTAACCATCATCTACCTCATGTTTGTATTTTATAACAAAAAGTACAATGAAGATATAGCTCAAAGCTTTAAACACAAGCTTTGCAGTCGGGGGAGCAGGGTTCAAGTCCCACTAGAGCTTTGACTGGGGAGTGAAAAAAAATAAATTTTGTTGACCGGCGGGTCAGAAAAATTTTGTCGACCGGCGGGTCAGGAAAAAAAAAAAAAATTTTCTCGACCGGCGGGTCAGAAAAATTTGTTGACCGGCGGGTCAGAAAAATTTGTAGACCGGCGGGTCAGAAAAATTTGTTGACCGGCGGGTCAGAAAAACTTTGTCGACCGGCGGGTTAGAAAAATTTGTAGACCGGCGGGTCAGAAAAAATTTGTTGACCCGCGGGTCAGAAAAAATTTGTTGACCGGCGGGTCAGAAAAAATTTGTTGACCCGCGGGTCAGAAAAAAAAAAAAAAATTTTGTTGACCGGCGGGTCAGAAAAATTTGTTGACCCGCGGGTCAGAAAAAAATTGTTTTTTTGGAAAACACCTGACAACAGGTTCTCTTAAACATGTTTTCAACCATCATCTACCTCATGTTTGTAGTTTATGACAAAAAGTACAATGAAGATATAGCTCAAAGCTTTAAACACAAGCTTTGCAGTCGGGGGAGCAGGGTTCAAGTCCCACTATAGCTTTGACCGGGGAGTGAAAAAAAAAAAATTTTGTCGACCGGCGGGTCAGAAAAATTTTGTTGACCGGCGGGTCAGAAAAATTTTGTCGACCGGCGGGTCAGGAAAAAAAAAAAAATTTTGTCGACCGGCGGGTCAGAAAAATTTGTTGACCGGCGGGTCAGAAAAATTTGTAGACCGGCGGGTCAGAAAAATTTGTTGACCGGCGGGTCAGAAAAACTTTGTCGACCGGCGGGTTAGAAAAATTTGTAGACCGGCGGGTCAGAAAAAATTTGTTGACCCGCGGGTCAGAAAAAATTTGTTGACCGACGGGTCAGAAAAAATTTGTTGACCCGCGGGTCAAAAAAAAATAAAAAATTTTGTTGACCGGCGGGTCAGAAAAATTTGTTGACCGGCGGGTCAGGAAAAAAAAAAAATTTTGTCGGGGGGAGCAGGGTTCAAGTCCCACTATAGCTTTGACCGGGGAGTGAAAAAAAAAAATTTTGTCGACTGGCAGGTCAGAAAAATTTTGTTGACCCGCGGGTCAGAAAAAATATGTTGACCGGCGGGTCAGAAAAAATTTGTTGACCCGCGGGTCAGAAAAATTTTGTTGACCGGAGGGTCAGAAAAATTTGTCCACCGGCGGGTCAGAAAAATTTGTTGACCGACGGGTCAGAAAAATTTGTAGACCGGCGGGTCAGAAAAATTTGTTGACCGGCGGGTCAGAAAAAATTTGTTGACCCACGGGTCAAAAAAAAAAAAAAAATTTTGTTGACCGGCGGGTCAGAAAAATTTGTAGACTGGCGGGTCAAAAAAAATTTGTTGACCCGCGGGTCAGAAAAAAATTTTTTTTTGGAAAACATCTGACAACAGGTTCTCTTTAACATGTTTTTAACCATCATCTACCTCATGTTTGTATTTTATAACAAAAGTGCAATGAAGATATAGCTCAAAGCTTTAAACACAAGCTTTGAAGTCGGGGGAGCAGGGTTCAAGTCCCACTATAGCTTTGACCAGGCAGTGAAAAAAAAAAAATTTTGTCGACCGGCGGGTCAGAAAAATTTTGTTGACCGGCGGGTCAGAAAAATTTTGTCGACAAGCGGGTCAGAAAAAAAAAAAAATTTATTCGACCGGCGGGTCAGAAAAATTTGTTGACCCGTAGGTCAGAAACAATTTTTTTTTTTAAACACACCTGACAACAGGTTCTCTTAAACATGTTTTTAACCATCATCTACCTCATGTTTGTATTTTATAACAAAAAGTACAATGAAGATATAGCTCAAAGCTTTAAACACAAGCTTTGCAGTCGGGGGAGCAGGGTTCAAGTCCCACTAGAGCTTTGACTGGGGAGTGAAAAAAAATAAATTTTGTTGACCGGCGGGTCAGAAAAATTTTGTCGACCGGCGGGTCAGGAAAAAAAAAAAAAATTTTGTCGACCGGCGGGTCAGAAAAATTTGTTGACCGGCGGGTCAGAAAAATTTGTAGACCGGCGGGTCAGAAAAATTTGTTGACCGGCGGGTCAGAAAAACTTTGTCGACCGGCGGGTTAGAAAAATTTGTAGACCGGCGGGTCAGAAAAAATTTGTTGACCCGCGGGTCAGAAAAAATTTGTTGACCCGCGGGTCAGAAAAAATTTGTTGACCCGCGGGTCAAAAAAAAATAAAAAATTTTGTTGACCGGCGGGTCAGAAAAATTTGTTGACCGGCGGGTCAGGAAAAAAAAAAAAATTTTGTCGGGGGGAGCAGGGTTCAAGTCCCACTATAGCTTTGACCGGGGAGTGAAAAAAAAAAATTTTGTCGACTGGCAGGTCAGAAAAATTTTGTTGACCGGCGGGTCAGAAAAAATTTGTTTTTTTGGAAAACACCTGACAACAGGTTCTCTTAAACATGTTTTCAACCATCATCTACCTCATGTTTGTAGTTTATGACAAAAAGTACAATGAAGATATAGCTCAAAGCTTTAAACACAAGCTTTGCAGTCGGGGGAGCAGGGTTCAAGTCCCACTATAGCTTTGACCGGGGAGTGAAAAAAAAAAAATTTTGTCGACCGGCGGGTCAGAAAAATTTTGTTGACCGGCGGGTCAGAAAAATTTTGTCGACCGGCGGGTCAGGAAAAAAAAAAAAAATTTTGTCGACCGGCGGGTCAGAAAAATTTGTTGACCGGCGGGTCAGAAAAATTTGTAGACCGGCGGGTCAGAAAAATTTGTTGACCGGCGGGTCAGAAAAACTTTGTCGACCGGCGGGTTAGAAAAATTTGTAGACCGGCGGGTCAGAAAAAATTTGTTGACCCGCGGGTCAGAAAAAATTTGTTGACCGACGGGTCAGAAAAAATTTGTTGACCCGCGGGTCAAAAAAAAATAAAAAATTTTGTTGACCGGCGGGTCAGAAAAATTTTGTTGACCGGAGGGTCAGAAAAATTTGTCCACCGGCGGGTCAGAAAAATTTGTTGACCGACGGGTCAGAAAAATTTGTAGACCGGCGGGTCAGAAAAATTTGTTGACCGGCGGGTCAGAAAAATTTTGTCGACCGGCAGGTTAGAAAAATTTGTTGACCGGCGGGTCAGAAAAAATTTGTTTACCCGCGGGTCAACAAAAAAAAAAAAATTTTGTTGACCGGCGGGTCAGAAAAATTTGTAGACCGGCGGGTCAAAAAAAATTTGTTGACCCGCGGGTCAGAAAAAAATTTTTTTTTGGAAAACATCTGACAACAGGTTCTCTTTAACATGTTTTTAACCATCATCTACCTCATGTTTGTATTTTATAACAAAAGTACAATGAAGATATAGCTCAAAGCTTTAAACATAAGCTTTGAAGTCGGGGGAGCAGGGTTCAAGTCCCACTATAGCTTTGACCAGGCAGTGAAAAAAAAAAAATTTTGTCGACCGGCGGGTCAGAAAAATTTTGTTGACCGGCAGGTCAGAAAAATTTTGTCGACAAGCGGGTCACAAAAAAAAAAAATTTATTCGACCGGCGGGTCAGAAAAATTTGTTGACCCGTAGGTCAGAAACAATTTTTTTTTTTAAACACACCTGACAACAGGTTCTCTTAAACATGTTTTTAACCATCATCTACCTCATGTTTGTATTTTATAACAAAAAGTACAATGAAGATATAGCTCAAAGCTTTAAACACAAGCTTTGCAGTCGGGGGAGCAGGGTTCAAGTCCCACTAGAGCTTTGACTGGGGAGTGAAAAAAAATAAATTTTTTCTGACCCGCCGGTCAACATATTTTTTCTGACCCGCGGGTCAACAAATTTTTTCTGACCCGCCGGTCTACAAATTTTTCTAACCCGCCGGTCAACAAATTTTTCTGACCCGCCGGTCGACAAAATTTTTTTTTTTTTTCCTGACCCGCCGGTCTACAAATTTTTCTGACCCGCCGGTCAACAAATTTTTTCTGACCCGCGGGTCAACAAATTTTTTCTGACCCGCCGGTCTACAAATTTTTCTAACCCGCCGGTCGACAAAGTTTTTCTGACCCGCCGGTCAACAAATTTTTCTGACCCGCCGGTCGACAAAATTTTTCTGACCCGCCGGTCAACAAAATTTTTCTGACCCGCCGGTCGACAAAATTTTTTTTTTTTCACTCCCCGGTCAAAGCTATAGTGGAACATGTTTTTAACCAACAATTTGTTGACCCGCGGGTCAAAAAAAAAAAAAAAAAATTTTGTTGACCGGCGGGTCAGAAAAATTTGTTGACCCGCGGGTCAAAAAAAAAATAAAAAATTTTGTTGACCGGCGGGTCAGAAAAAATTTGTTGACCCGCGGGTCAAAAAAAAAATAAAAAATTTTGTTGACCGGCGGGTCAGAAAAATTTGTTGACCGGTGGGTCAGAAAAATTTGTTGACCGGCGGGTCAGAAAAACTTTGTCGACCGGCGGGTTAGAAAAATTTGGAGACCGGCGGGTCAGAAAAAATTTGTTGACCCGCGGGTCAGAAAAAATTTGTTGACCCGCGGGTCAAAAAAAAATAAAAAATTTTGTTGACCGGCGGGTCAGAAAAATTTTGTCGACAAGCGGGTCAGAAAAAAAAAAAAAATTTATTCGACCGGCGGGTCAGAAAAATTTTTTGACCCGTGGGTCAGAAACAATTTTTTTTTTTAAACACACCTGACAACAGGTTCTCTTAAACATGTTTTTAACCATCATCCCACTATAGCTTTGACCAGGCAGTGAAAAAAAAAAAATTTTGTCGACCGGCGGGTCAGAAAAATTTTGTTGACCGGCAGGTCAGAAAAATTTTGTCGACAAGCGGGTCACAAAAAAAAAAAATTTATTCGACCGGCGGGTCAGAAAAATTTGTTGACCCGTAGGTCAGAAACAATTTTTTTTTTTAAACACACCTGACAACAGGTTCTCTTAAACATGTTTTTAACCATCATCTACCTCATGTTTGTATTTTATAACAAAAAGTACAATGAAGATATAGCTCAAAGCTTTAAACACAAGCTTTGCAGTCGGGGGAGCAGGGTTCAAGTCCCACTAGAGCTTTGACTGGGGAGTGAAAAAAAAAAAATTTTGTCGACCGGCGGGTCAGAAAAATTTGTCGACCGGCGGGTCAGAAAAATTTGTAGACCGGCGGGTCAGAAAAATTTGTTGACCGGCGGGTCAGAAAAATTTTGTCGACCGGCGGGTTAGAAAAATTTGTAGACCGGCGGGTCAGAAAAAATTTGTCGACCCGCGGGTCAGAAAAAATTTGTTGAGCGGCGGGTCAGAAAAAATTTGTTGACCCGCGGGTCAAAAAAAATTTGTTGACCCGCGGGTCAGAAAAAATTTGTTGACCCGCGGGTCAGAAAAAAATTTTTTTTTGAAAACACCTGACAACAGGTTCTCTTGAACATGTTTTCAACCATCATCTGCCTCATGTTTGTATTTTATAACAAAACTTACAATGACGATATAGCTCAAAGCTTTAAACACAAGCTTTGCAGTCGGGGGAGCAGGGTTCAAGTCCCGCTATAGCTTTGACCGGGGAGTGAAAAAAAAAAAATTTTGTCGACCGGCGGGTCAGAAAAATTTGTTGACCGGCGGGTTAGAAAAATTTGTAGACCGGCGGGTCAGAAAAAATTTGTTGACCCGCGGGTCAGAAAAAATTTGTTGACCGGCGGGTCAGAAAAAATTTGTTGACCCGCGGGTCAAAAAAAAATAAAAAATTTTGTTGACCGGCGGGTCAGAAAAATTTGTAGACCGGTGGGTCAGGAAAAAAAAAAAAAATTTTGTCGACCGGCGGGTCAGAAAAATTTGTTGACCGGCGGGTCGGAAAAATTTGTAGACCGGCGGGTCAGAAAAAATTTGTTGACCCGCGGGTCAGAAAAAATATGTTGACCGGCGGGTCAGAAAAAATTTGTAGACCCGCGGGTCAGAAAAAATTTGTTGACCCGCGGGTCAAAAAAAAAAAAAAAAAATTTTGTTGACCGGCGGGTCAGAAAAATTTGTTGACCGGCGGGTCTGAAAAATTTGTTGACCGGCGGGTCAGAAAAACTTTGTCGACCGGCGGGTTAGAAAAATTTGGAGACCGGCGGGTCAGAAAAAATTTGTTGACCCGCGGGTCATAAAAAATTTGTTGACCCGCGGGTCAAAAAAAAATAAAAAATTTTGTTGACCGGCGGGTCAGAAAAATTTTGTCGACAAGCGGGTCAGAAAAAAAAAAAAAATTTATTCGACCGGCGGGTCAGAAAAATTTTTTGACCCGTGGGTCAGAAACAATTTTTTTTTTTAAACACACCTGACAACAGGTTCTCTTAAACATGTTTTTAACCATCATCTACCTCATGTTTGTATTTTATAACAAAAAGTACAATGAAGATATAGCTCAAAGCTTTAAACACAAGCTTTGCAGTCGGGGGAGCAGGGTTCAAGTCCCACTAGAGCTTTGACTGGGGAGTGAAAAAAAATAAATTTTGTTGACCGGCGGGTCAGAAAAATTTTGTCGACCAGCGGGTCAGGAAAAAAAAAAAAAATTTTGTCGACCGGCGGGTCAGAAAAATTTGTTGACCCGCGGGTCAGAAAAAAATTGTTTTTTTGGAAAACACCTGACAACAGGTTCTCTTAAACATGTTTTCAACCATCATCTACCTCATGTTTGTAGTTTATGACAAAAAGTACAATGAAGATATAGCTCAAAGCTTTAAACACAAGCTTTGCAGTCGGGGGAGCCGGGTTCAAGTCCCACTATAGCTTTGACCGGGGAGTGAAAAAAAAAAAATTTTGTCGACCGGCGGGTCAGAAAAATTTTGTTGACCGGCGGGTCAGAAAAATTTTGTCGACCGGCGGGTCAGAAAAATTTGTTGACCGGCGGGTCAGAAAAACTTTGTCGACCGGCGGGTTAGAAAAATTTGTAGACCGGCGGGTCAGAAAAAATTTGTTGACCCGCGGGTCAGAAAAAATTTGTTGACCGGCGGGTCAGAAAAAATTTGTTGACCCGCGGGTCAAAAAAAAATAAAAAATTTTGTTGACCGGCGGGTCAGAAAAATTTGTAGACCGGCGGGTCAGGAAAAAAAAAAAAAATTTTGTCGACCGGCGGGTCAGAAAAATTTGTTGACCGGCGGGTTAGAAAAATTTGTAGACCGGCGGGTCAGAAAAAATTTGTTGACCCGCGGGTCAGAAAAAATATGTTGACCGGCGGGTCAGAAAAAATTTGTTGACCCGCGGGTCAGAAAAAATTTGTTGACCCGCGGGTCAAAAAAAAAAAAAAAAATTTTGTTGACCGGCGGGTCAGAAAAATTTGTTGACCGGCGGGTCAGAAAAATTTGTTGACCGGCGGGTCAGAAAAACTTTGTCGACCGGCGGGTTAGAAAAATTTGGAGACCGGCGGGTCAGAAAAAATTTGTTGACCCGCGGGTCAGAAAAAATTTGTTGACCCGCGGGTCAAAAAAAAATAAAAAATTTTGTTGACCGGCGGGTCAGAAAAATTTTGTCGACAAGCGGGTCAGAAAAAAAAAAAAAATTTATTCGACCGGCGGGTCAGAAAAATTTTTTGACCCGTGGGTCAGAAACAATTTTTTTTTTTAAACACACCTGACAACAGGTTCTCTTAAACATGTTTTTAACCATCATCTACCTCATGTTTGTATTTTATAACAAAAAGTACAATGAAGATATAGCTCAAAGCTTTAAACACAAGCTTTGCAGTCGGGGGAGCAGGGTTCAAGTCCCACTAGAGCTTTGACTGGGGAGTGAAAAAAAAAAAATTTTGTCGACCGGCGGGTCAGAAAAATTTGTCGACCGGCGGGTCAGAAAAATTTGTAGACCGGCGGGTCAGAAAAATTTGTTGACCGGCGGGTCAGAAAAATTTTGTCGACCGGCGGGTTAGAAAAATTTGTAGACCGGCGGGTCAGAAAAAATTTGTCGACCCGCGGGTCAGAAAAAATTTGTTGAGCGGCGGGTCAGAAAAAATTTGTTGACCCGCGGGTCAAAAAAAATTTGTTGACCCGCGGGTCAGAAAAAATTTGTTGACCCGCGGGTCAGAAAAAAATTTTTTTTTGAAAACACCTGACAACAGGTTCTCTTGAACATGTTTTCAACCATCATCTGCCTCATGTTTGTATTTTATAACAAAACTTACAATGACGATATAGCTCAAAGCTTTAAACACAAGCTTTGCAGTCGGGGGAGCAGGGTTCAAGTCCCGCTATAGCTTTGACCGGGGAGTGAAAAAAAAAAAATTTTGTCGACCGGCGGGTCAGAAAAATTTTGTTGACCGGCGGGTCAGAAAAATTTTGTCGACCGGCGGGTCAGGAAAAAAAAAAAAAATTTTGTCGACCGGCGGGTCAGAAAAATTTGTTGACCGGCGGGTCAGAAAAATTTGTAGACCGGCGGGTCAGAAAAATTTGTTGACCGGCGGGTCAGAAAAAATTTGTTGACCCGCGGGTCATAAAAAAAAAAAAAATTTTGTTGACCGGCGGGTCAGAAAAATTTGTAGACCGGCGGGTCAGGAAAAAAAAAAAAAATTTTGTCGACCGGCGGGTCAGAAAATTTTGTCGACCGGCGGGTCAGAAAAATTTGTTGACCGGCGGGTCAGAAAAATTTGTAGACCGGCGGGTCAGAAAAATTTGTTGACCGGCGGGTCAGAAAAACTTTGTCGACCGGCGGGTTAGAAAAATTTGTAGACCGGCGGGTCAGAAAAAATTTGTTGACCCGCGGGTCAGAAAAAATTTGTTGACCGGCGGGTCAGAAAAAATTTGTTGACCCGCGGGTCAAAAAAAAATAAAAAATTTTGTTGACCGGCGGGTCAGAAAAATTTGTAGACCGGCGGGTCAGGAAAAAAAAAAAAAATTTTGTCGACCGGCGGGTCAGAAAAATTTGTTGACCCGCGGGTCAGAAAAAATATGTTGACCGGCGGGTCAGAAAAAATTTGTTGACCCGCGGGTCAGAAAAAATTTGTTGACCCGCGGGTCCAAAAAAAAAAAAAAAATTTTGTTGACCGGCGGGTCAGAAAAATTTGTTGACCGGCGGGTCAGAAAAAAATTTTTTTTTTGGAAAACACCTGACAACAGGTTCTCTTAAACATGTTTTCAACCATCATCTACCTCATGTTTGTAGTTTATGACAAAAAGTACAATGAAGATATAGCTCAAAGCTTTAAACACAAGCTTTGCAGTCGGGGGAGCAGGGTTCAAGTCCCACTATAGCTTTGACCGGGGAGTGAAAAAAAAAAAATTTTGTCGACCGGCGGGTCAGAAAAATTTTGTTGACCGGCGGGTCAGAAAAATTTTGTCGACCGGCGGGTCAGGAAAAAAAAAAAAAATTTTGTCGACCGGCGGGTCAGAAAAATTTGTTGACCGGCGGGTCAGAAAAATTTGTAGACCGGCGGGTCAGAAAAAATTTGTTGACCCGCGGGTCATAAAAAAAAAAAAAATTTTGTTGACCGGCGGGTCAGAAAAATTTGTAGACCGGCGGGTCAGGAAAAAAAAAAAAAATTTGTCGACCGGCGGGTCAGAAAATTTTGTCGACCGGCGGGTCAGAAAAATTTGTTGACCGGCGGGTCAGAAAAATTTGTAGACCGGCGGGTCAGAAAAATTTGTTGACCGGCGGGTCAGAAAAACTTTGTCGACCGGCGGGTTAGAAAAATTTGTAGACCGGCGGGTCAGAAAAAATTTGTTGACCCGCGGGTCAGAAAAAATTTGTTGACCCGCGGGTCAGAAAAAATATGTTGACCGGCGGGTCAGAAAAAATTTGTTGACCCGCGGGTCAGAAAAAATTTGTTGACCCGCGGGTCAAAAAAAAAAAAAAAAATTTTGTTGACCGGCGGGTCAGAAAAATTTGTTGACCGGCGGGTCAGAAAAAAATTTTTTTTTTGGAAAACACCTGACAACAGGTTCTCTTAAACATGTTTTCAACCATCATCTACCTCATGTTTGTAGTTTATGACAAAAAGTACAATGAAGATATAGCTCAAAGCTTTAAACACAAGCTTTGCAGTCGGGGGAGCAGGGTTCAAGTCCCACTATAGCTTTGACCGGGGAGTGAAAAAAAAAAAATTTTGTCGACCGGCGGGTCAGAAAAATTTGTTGACCGGCGGGTCAGAAAAATTTGTTGACCGGCGGGTCAGAAAAATTTGTAGACCGGCGGGTCAGAAAAATTTGTTGACCGGCGGGTCAGAAAAACTTTGTCGACCGGCGGGTTAGAAAAATTTGGAGACCGGCGGGTCAGAAAAAATTTGTTGACCGGCGGGTCAGAACAAATTTGTTGACCCGCGGGTCAAAAAAAAAAAAAAAATTTTGTTGACCGGCGGGTCAGAAAAATTTTGTCGACAAGCGGGTCAGAAAAAAAAAAAAAATTTATTCGACCGGCGGGTCAGAAAAATTTGTTGACGCGTGGGTCAGAAACAATTTTTTTTTTTAAACACACCTGACAACAGGTTCTCTTAAACATGTTTTTAACCATCATCTACCTCATGTTTGTATTTTATAACAAAAAGTACAATGAAGATATAGCTCAAAGCTTTAAACACAAGCTTTGCAGTCGGGGGAGCAGGGTTCAAGTCCCACTAGAGCTTTGACTGGGGAGTGAAAAAAAAAAAATTTTGTCGACCGGCGGGTCAGAAAAATTTGTCGACCGGCGGGTCAGAAAAATTTGTAGACCGGCGGGTCAGAAAAATTTGTTGACCGGCGGGTCAGAAAAAAATTTTTTTTTGAAAACACCTGACAACAGGTTCTCTTAAACATGTTTTCAACCATCATCTGCCTCATGTTTATATTTTATAACAAAACTTACAATGACGATATAGCTCAAAGCTTTAAACACAAGGTTTGCAGTCGGGGGAGCAGGGTTCAAGTCCCGCTATAGCTTTGACCGGGGAGTGAAAAAAAAAAAATTTTGTCGACCGGCGGGTCAGAAAAATTTTGTTGACCGGCGGGTCAGAAAAATTTTGTCGACCGGCGGGTCAGGAAAAAAAAAAAAAATTTTGTCGACCGGCGGGTCAGAAAAATTTGTCGACCGGCGGGTCAGAAAAAATTTGTTGACCCGCGGGTCAAAAAAAAAAAAAAAATTTTGTTGACCGGCGGGTTGGAAAAATTTGTAGACCGGCGGGTCAGGAAAAAAAAAAAAAATTTTGTCGACCGGCGGGTCAGAAAAATTTGTTGACCGGCGGGTCAGAAAAATTTGTAGACCGGCGGGGTCAGAAAAATTTGTTGACCGGCGGGTCAGAAAAAAAAATAAAAAATTTTGTTGACCGGCGGGTCAGAAAAATTTGTTGACCGGCGGGTCAGAAAAATTTGTAGACCGGCGGGTCAGAAACAATTTTTTTTTTTAAACACACCTGACAACAGGTTCTCTTAACCCTAGAACACTAACCTCGGGTGATTTTCACCCATACAATTCTTGTCATGTGATTTTCACTGTGTTGCCATTGTCTGAGTTCCATGGGTCCTTGGGTAGCTTCAAGCTGCTCACTGATGTTATTAATTGTATGTTTGTTTCCCTCCTCCCATCTATGGTTTTTTCAAGAGGCATGTGTTCGAGTGATTTTCACCCGCCTTTAGTGATAGAGGGTAACATATTTTACGGGTGGAATTTACCCAACGTGAGTGTTTTTGTGTTTAAATCAGGCATTTTTAGCACTTTCCAATGGAAACAACCTTCAGGCCGGCCACATTCCCTGCCCCATTTCATCCACAGCTGTCATCCTGACACCAAAGACCTAACTTTGGTGTCCTTCCATGACACAGCATCAAAAAAGAAGCTTGTCCTACTCTTTGTCATCCTTGCACACACAACCAAGTATTGGACCCACTCACAACCCTGGCATGATCAAATTTTACAACCAAACAAAGGGAGGTGTTGATACTTTTGACCAGATGTGTGCTCAATACAGCAGTGGAAGAAACACCAAGAGGTGGCCACTGTGTGCTATATGGCATGATGAGCGCTGGTGTGATAAAGTCATGGATCATTCACAAGGAGAATGCCATGAAGAGAGGTGACCCACAAATGAAGAGGAGGCAGTATATGCAGGCTTTGGCAATGGCACTCATCAAGCCATGGGCACAACACAGGTGTCATGTCTGCCATCGACCAGTGTGTCCTCAGCACCACTACCCTGCCTGTACCAACTGCATGTAAGGCATAAGGTAAGTTAAAAGTTGTCCCAGAATTTGCATGTAATCCTTAATTAGTATAATGTTTATGAATAAACATCACTTAATGTTAATTTCCAAGGAAATTCATATAGTCAAAAAAATTTGGTGATTTTTTCCCTCTCAAAAAAAGCCATTTTTTATCTCTCTCTCCCACAGTTGTCAATGATGCAAGAAGACTGTGCCTTCACCAGACAAGGCTCACATGTCCTAGGAATGGGTGGACCAAAGAACAAGTTCCTAGCTCCATTTTTTTTTTGGTTCTGAAATTTATCAGTCAGGATGACCTGTTTTTTCAATAATTTTGATGCCTTTTTAAAAGGTCCACCGTGGTACCTTTTTTTAAATGTATGTGATACTGTATATTTTGAAATTAAAGAAGAGTACTACAGTTTGTCATACAGTGTTGTACTTTTACATAAACTGATGAAAACTGTATTTTATCCAGGATATTGTATCGGGTAAAATATACCCAACGTTAGTGATGGTGTTACTTATTTTAGCGTTAGTGTTCTAGGGTTAAACATGTTTTTAACCATCATCTACCTCATGTTTGTATTTTATAACAAAAAGTACAATGAAGATATAGCTCAAAGCTTTAAACACAAGCTTTGCAGTCGGGTGAGCAGGGTTCAAGTCCCACTAGAGCTTTGACTGGGGAGTGAAAAAAAATAAATTTTGTTGACCGGCGGGTCAGAAAAATTTTGTCGACCGGCGGGTCAGGAAAAAAAAAAAAAATTTGATGACCCGCGGGTCAGAAAAAATTTGTTGACCCGCGGGTCAGAAAAATTTGTAGACCGGCGGGTCAGGAAAAAAAAAAAAATTTTGTCGACCGGCGGGTCAGAAAAATTTGTTGACCGGCGGGTCAGAAAAATTTGTAGACCGGCGGGTCAGAAAAAAAAAAAAATTTTGTCGACCGGCGGGTCAGAAAAATTTGTCGACCGGCGGGTCAGAAAAATTTGTTGACCGGCGGGTCAGAAAAATTTGTAGACCGGCGGGTCAGAAAAAATTTGTTGACCCGCGGGTCAGAAAAAATATGTTGACCGGCGGGTCAGAAACAATTTGTTGACCCGCGGGTCAGAAAAAATTTGTTGACCCGCGGGTCAAAAAAAAAAAAAAAAAATTTTGTTGACCGGCGGGTCAGAAAAATTTGTTGACCGGCGGGTCAGAAAAAAAATGTTTTTTTGGAAAACACCTGACCACAGGTTCTCTTAAACATGTTTTCAACCATCATCTACCTCATGTTTGTAGTTTATGACAAAAAGTACAATGAAGATATAGCTCAAAGCTTTAAACACAAGCTTTGCAGTCGGGGGAGCAGGGTTCAAGTCCCACTATAGCTTTGACCGGGGAGTGAAAAAAAAAAAATTTTGTCGACCGGCGGGTCAGAAAAATTTTGTTGACCGGCGGGTCAGAAAAATTTTGTCGACCGGCGGGTCAGGAAAAAAAAAAAAATTTTGTCGACCGGCGGGTCAGAAAAATTTGTTGACCGGCGGGTCAGAAAAATTTGTAGACCGGCGGGTCAGAAAAATTTGTTGACCGGCGGGTCAGAAAAACTTTGTCGACCGGCGGGTTAGAAAAATTTGGAAACCGGCGGGTCAGAAAAAATTTGTTGACCGGCGGGTCAGAAAAGATTTGTTGACCCGCGGGTCAAAGAAAAAAAAAAATTTTGTTGACCGGCGGGTCAGAAAAATTTTGTCGACAAGCGGGTCAGAAAAAAAAAAGAATTTATTCGACCGGCGGGTCAGTGAAGATATAGCTCAAAGCTTTAAACACAAGCTTTGCAGTCGGGGGAGCAGGGTTCAAGTCCCAATAGAGCTTTGACTGGGGAGTGAAAAAAAAAAAATTTGTTGAGCGGCGGGTCAGAAAAAATTTGTTGACCCGCGGGTCAGAAAAAATTTGTTGACCCGCGGGTCAGAAAAATTTGTAGACCGGCGGGTCAGAAAAATTTGTTGACCGGCGGGTCAGAAAAACTTTGTCGACCGGCGGGTTAGAAAAATTTGTAGACCGGCGGGTCAGAAAAAATTTGTTGACCCGCGGGTCAGAAAAAATTTGTTGACCGGCGGGTGAGAAAAAATTTGTTGACCCGCGGGTCAAAAAAAAAAGAAAATTTTGTTGACCGGCGGGTCAGAAAAATTTGTAGACCGGCGGGTCAGGAAAAAAAAAAAAAATTTTGTCGACCGGCGGGTCAGAAAAATTTGTTGACCGGCGGGTCAGAAAAATTTGTAGACCGGCGGGTCAGAAAAATTTGTTGACCCGCGGGTAAGAAAAAAAATTTTTTTTTTGGAAAACACCTGACAACAGGTTCTCTTAAACAGGTTTTAAACCATCATCTACCTCATGTTTGTAGTTTATGACAAAAAGCACAATGAAGATATAGCTCAAAGCTTTAAACACAAGCTTTGCAGTCGGGGGAGCAGGGTTCAAGTCCCACTATAGCTTTGACCGGGGAGTGAAAAAAAAAAATTTTGTCGACCGGCGGGTCAGAAAAATTTGTTGACCGGCGGGTCAGAAAAATTTGTAGACCGGCGGGTCAGAAAAATTTGTTGACCGGCGGGTCAGAAAAACTTTGTCGACCGGCGGGTTAGAAAAATTTGTAGACCGGCGGGTCAGAAAAATTTGTTGACCCGCGGGTCAGAAAAAATTTGTTGACCGGCGGGTCAGAAAAAATTTGTTGACCCGCGGGTCAAAAAAAAAAAAAAATTTTGTTGACCGGCGGGTCAGAAAAATTTTGTCGACCGGCGGGTCAGGAAAAAAAAAAAAAATTTTGTCGACCGGCGGGTCAGAAAAATTTGTTGACCGGCGGGTCAGAAAAATTTGTTGACCGGCGGGTCAGAAAAAAAAATAAAAAATTTTGCTGACCGGCGGGTCAGAAAAATTTGTTGACCCGCGGGTCAGAAAAAAAATTTTTTTTTGGAAAACACCTGACAACAGGTTCTCTTAAACATGTTTTCAACCATCATCTACCTCATGTTTGTAGTTTATGACAAAAAGTACAATGAAGATATAGCTCAAAGCTTTAAACACAAGCTTTGCAGTCGGGGGAGCAGGGTTCAAGTCCCACTATAGGTTTGACCGGGGAGTGAAAAAAAAAAATTTTGTCGACCGGCGGGTCAGAAAAATTTTGTTGACCGGCGGGTCAGAAAAATTTGTTGACCGGCGGGTCAGAAAAATTTGTAGACCGGCGGGTCAGAAAAATTTGTTGACCGGCGGGTCAGAAAAACTTTGTCGACCGGCGGGTTAGAAAAATTTGTAGACCGGCGGGTCAGAAAAATTTGTTGACCCGCGGGTCAGAAAAAATTTGTTGACCGGCGGGTCAGAAAAATTTTGTCGACCGGCGGGTCAGGAAAAAAAAAAAAAATTTTGTCGACCGGCGGGTCAGAAAAATTTGTTGACCGGCGGGTCAGAAAAATTTGTTGACCGGCGGGTCAGAAAAAAAAATGAAAAATTTTGTTGACCGGCGGGTCAGAAAAATTTGTTGACCCGCGGGTCAGAAAAAAATTTTTTTTTTGGAAAACACCTGACAACAGGTTCTCTTAAACATGTTTTCAACCATCATCTACCTCATGTTTGTAGTTTATGACAAAAAGTACAATGAAGATATAGCTCAAAGCTTTAAACACAAGCTTTGCAGTCGGGGGAGCAGGGTTCAAGTCCCACTATAGGTTTGACCGGGGAGTGAAAAAAAAAAATTTTGTCGACCGGCGGGGCCGAAAAATTTTGTTGACCGGCGGGTCAGAAAAATTTTGTCGACCGGCGGGTCAGGAAAAATTTGTTGACCGGCGGGTCAGAAAAAATTTGTTGACCCGCGGGTCAAAAAAAAATAAAAAATTTTGTTGACCGGCGGGTCAGAAAAATTTGTAGACCGGCGGGTCAGGAAAAAAAAAAAAAATTTTGTCGACCGGCGGGTCAGAAAAATTTGTTGACCGGCGGGTCAGAAAAATTTGTAGACCGGCGGGTCAGAAAAAATTTGTTGACCCGCGGGTCAAAAAAAAATAAAAAATTTTGTTGACCGGCGGGTCAGAAAAATTTGTAGACCGGCGGGTCAGGAAAAAAAAAAAAAATTTTGTCGACCGGCGGGTCAGAAAAATTTGTTGACTGGCGGGTCAGAAAAATTTGTAGACCGGCGGGTCAGAAAAAATTTGTTGACCCGCGGGTCAGAAAAAATATGTTGACCGGCGGGTCAAAAAAAAAAAAAAAAATTTTGTTGACCGGCGGGTCAGAAAAATTTGTTGACCGGCGGGTCAGAAAAATTTGTTGACCGGCGGGTCAGAAAAATTTGTAGACCGGCGGGTCAGAAAAATTTGTTGACCCGCGGGTAAGAAAAAAAATTTTTTTTTTGGAAAACACCTGACAACAGGTTCTCTTAAACAGGTTTTAAACCATCATCTACCTCATGTTTGTAGTTTATGACAAAAAGTACAATGAAGATATAGCTCAAAGCTTTAAACACAAGCTTTGCAGTCGGGGGAGCAGGGTTCAAGTCCCACTATAGCTTTGACCGGGGAGTGAAAAAAAAAAATTTTGTCGACCGGCGGGTCAGAAAAATTTGTTGACCGGCGGGTCAGAAAAATTTGTAGACCGGCGGGTCAGAAAAATTTGTTGACCGGCGGGTCAGAAAAACTTTGTCGACCGGCGGGTTAGAAAAATTTGTAGACCGGCGGGTCAGAAAAATTTGTTGACCCGCGGGTCAGAAAAAATTTGTTGACCGGCGGGTCAGAAAAAATTTGTTGACCCGCGGGTCAAAAAAAAAAAAAAATTTTGTTGACCGGCGGGTCAGAAAAATTTTGTCGACCGGCGGGTCAGGAAAAAAAAAAAAAATTTTGTCGACCGGCGGGTCAGAAAAATTTGTTGACCGGCGGGTCAGAAAAATTTGTTGACCGGCGGGTCAGAAAAAAAAATAAAAAATTTTGCTGACCGGCGGGTCAGAAAAATTTGTTGACCCGCGGGTCAGAAAAAAATTTTTTTTTTGGAAAACACCTGACAACAGGTTCTCTTAAACATGTTTTCAACCATCATCTACCTCATGTTTGTAGTTTATGACAAAAAGTACAATGAAGATATAGCTCAAAGCTTTAAACACAAGCTTTGCAGTCGGGGGAGCAGGGTTCAACTCCCACTATAGGTTTGACCGGGGAGTGAAAAAAAAAAATTTTGTCGACCGGCGGGTCAGAAAAATTTTGTTGACCGGCGGGTCAGAAAAATTTGTTGACCGGCGGGTCAGAAAAATTTGTAGACCGGCGGGTCAGAAAAAATTTGTTGACCCGCGGGTCAAAAAAAAATAAAAAATTTTGTTGACCGGCGGGTCAGAAAAATTTGTTGACCGGCGGGTCAGAAAAATTTGTAGACCGGCGGGTCAGAAAAATTTGTTGACCGGCGGGTCAGAAAAACTTTGTCGACCGGCGGGTTAGAAAAATTTGTAGACCGGCGGGTCAGAAAAATTTGTTGACCCGCGGGTCAGAAAAAATTTGTTGACCGGCGGGTCAGAAAAAATTTGTTGACCCGCGGGTCAAAAAAAAAAAAAAAATTTTGTTGACCGGCGGGTCAGAAAAATTTTGTCGACCGGCGGGTCAGGAAAAAAAAAAAAAATTTTGTCGACCGGCGGGTCAGAAAAATTTGTTGACCGGCGGGTCAGAAAAATTTGTTGACCGGCGGGTCAGAAAAAAAAATGAAAAATTTTGTTGACCGGCGGGTCAGAAAAATTTGTTGACCCGCGGGTCAGAAAAAAATTTTTTTTTTGGAAAACACCTGACAACAGGTTCTCTTAAACATGTTTTCAACCATCATCTACCTCATGTTTGTAGTTTATGACAAAAAGTACAATGAAGATATAGCTCAAAGCTTTAAACACAAGCTTTGCAGTCGGGGGAGCAGGGTTCAAGTCCCACTATAGGTTTGACCGGGGAGTGAAAAAAAAAATTTTGTCGACCGGCGGGGCCGAAAAATTTTGTTGACCGGCGGGTCAGAAAATTTTTGTCGACCGGCGGGTCAGGAAAAATTTGTTGACCGGCGGGTCAGAAAAAATTTGTTGACCCGCGGGTCAAAAAAAAATAAAAAATTTTGTTGACCGGCGGGTCAGAAAAATTTGTAGACCGGCGGGTCAGGAAAAAAAAAAAAAATTTTGTCGACCGGCGGGTCAGAAAAATTTGTTGACCGGCGGGTCAGAAAAATTTGTAGACCGGCGGGTCAGAAAAAATTTGTTGACCCGCGGGTCAAAAAAAAATAAAAAATTTTGTTGACCGGCGGGTCAGAAAAATTTGTAGACCGGCGGCTCAGGAAAAAAAAAAAAAATTTTGTCGACCGGCGGGTCAGAAAAATTTGTTGACTGGCGGGTCAGAAAAATTTGTAGACCGGCGGGTCAGAAAAAATTTGTTGACCCGCGGGTCAGAAAAAATATGTTGACCGGCGGGTCAAAAAAAAAAAAAAAAATTTTGTTGACCGGCGGGTCAGAAAAATTTGTTGACCGGCGGGTCAGAAAAAAATTTTTTTTTTGGAAAACACCTGACAACAGGTTCTCTTAAACATGTTTTCAACCATCATCTACCTCATGTTTGTAGTTTATGACAAAAAGTACAATGAAGATATAGCTCAAAGATTTAAACACAAGCTTTGCAGTCGGGGGAGCAGGGTTCAAGTCCCACTATAGCTTTGACCGGGGAGTGAAAAAAAAAAAATTTTGTCGACCGGCGGGTCAGAAAAATTTTGTTGACCGGCGGGTCAGAAAAATTTGTAGACCGGCGGGTCAGAAAAATTTTTTGACCTGCGGGTCAGAAAAAATTTGTAGACCGGCGGGTCAAAAAATTTTGTCGACCGGCGGGTCAGAAAAATTTTGTTGACCGGCCGGTCAGAAAAAATTTGTTGACCCGCGGGTCAGAAAAAATTTGTTGACCGGCGGGTCAGAAAAATTTTGTCGACCGGCGGGTCAGGAAAAAAAAAAAAAATTTTGTTGACCGGCGGGTCAGAAAAAATTTGTTGACCCGCGGGTCAAAAAAAAAAAAAAAATTTTGTTGACCGGCGGGTCAGAAAAATTTTGTCGACCGGCGGGTCAGGAAAAAAAAAAAAAATTTTGTCGACCGGCGGGTCAGAAAAATTTGTTGACCGGCGGGTCAGAAAAATTTGTTGACCAGCGGGTCAGAAAAATTTGTTGACCTGCGGGTCAGAAAAAATTTGTAGACCGGCGGGTCAGAAAAAAGTTGTCGACCGGCGGGTCAGAAAAATTGTTTGACCGGCGGGTCAGAAAATTGTGTCGACCGGCGGGTTAGAAAAATTTGTTGACCGGCGGGTCAGAAAGATTTTGTCGACCGGCGGGTCAGAAAAATTAGTTGACCGGCGGGTCAGAAAAATTTGTAGACCGGCGGGTCAGAAAAATTTGTAGACCGGCCGGTCAGAAAAAATTTGTTGACCCGCGGGTCAGAAAAAATTTGTTGACAGGCGGGTCAGAAAAATTTTGTTGACCGGCGGGTCAGAAAAATTTGTAGACCGGCGGGTCAGGAAAAAAAAAAAAAATTTTGTCGACCGGCGGGTCAGAAAAATTTGTAGACCGGCGGGTCAGAAAAATTTGTTGACCTGCGGGTCAGAAAAAATTTGTAGACCGGCGGGTCAGAAAAAAGTTGTCGACCGGCGGGTCAGAAAAATTGTTTGACCGGCGGGTCAGAAAATTGTGTCGACCGGCGGGTTAGAAAAATTTGTTGACCGGCGGGTCAGAAAGATTTTGTCGACCGGCGGGTCAGAAAAATTAGTTGACCGGCGGGTCAGAAAAATTTGTAGACCGGCGGGTCAGAAAAATTTGTAGACCGGCCGGTCAGAAAAAATTTGTTGACCCGCGGGTCAGAAAAAATTTGTTGACCGGCGGGTCAGAAAAATTTTGTCGACCGGCGGGTCAGGAAAAAAAAAAAAAATTTTGTCGACCGGCGGGTCAGAAAAATTTGTTGACCGGCGGGTCAGAAAAATTTGTAGACCGGCGGGTCAGAAAAATTTGTTGACCGGCGGGCCAGATAAACTTTGTCGACCGGCGGGTTAGAAAAATTTGTAGACCGGCGGGTCAGAAAAAATTTGTTGACCCGCGGGTCAGAAAAAATTTGTTGACCGGCGGGTCAGAAAAAATTTGTTGACCCGCGGGTCAGAAAAAAAAATAAAAAATTTTGTTGACCGGCGGGTCAGAAAAATTTGTTGACCCGCGGGTCAGAAAAAAATTGTTTTTTTGGAAAACACCTGACAACAGGTTCTCTTAAACATGTTTTCAACCATCATCTACCTCATGTTTGTAGTTTATGACAAAAAGTACAATGAAGATATAGCTCAAAGCTTTAAACACAAGCTTTGCAGTCGGGGGAGCAGGGTTCAAGTCCCACTATAGCTTTGACCGGGGAGTGAAAAAAAAAAAATTTTGTCGACCGGCGGGTCAGAAAAATTTTGTTGACCGGTGGGTCAGAAAAATTTTGTCGACCGGCGGGTCAGGAAAAAAAAAAAAAATTTTGTCGACCGGCGGGTCAGAAAAATTTGTTGACCGGCGGGTCAGAAAAATTTGTTGACCGGCGGGTCAGAAAAATTTGTCGACCGGCGGGTCAGGAAAAAAAAAAAAATTTTGTCGACCGGCGGGTCAGAAAAATTTGTTGACCGGCGGGTCAGAAAAATTTGTAGACCGGCGGGTCAGAAAAAATTTGTTGACCCGCGGGTCAGAAAAAATTTGTTGACCCGCGGGTCAGAAAAAATTTGTTGACCGGCGGGTCAGAAAAAATTTGTTGACCCGCGGGTCAAAAAAAAAAAAAAAATTTTGTTGACCGGCGGGTCAGAAAAATTTTGTCGACCGGCGGGTCAGGAAAAAAAAAAAAAATTTTGTCGACCGGCGGGTCAGAAAAATTTGTTGACCGGCGGGTCAGAAAAATTTGTTGACCGGCGGGTCAGAAAAATTTGTTGACCCGCGGGTCAGAAAAAAAAATAAAAAATTTTGTTGACCGGCGGGTCAGAAAAATTTGTTGACCCGCGGGTCAGAAAAAAATTTTTTTTTTGGAAAACACCTGACAACAGGTTCTCTTAAACATGTTTTCAACCATCATCTACCTCATGTTTGTAGTTTATGACAAAAAGTACAATGAAGATATAGCTCAAAGCTTTAAACACAAGCTTTGCAGTCGGGGGAGCAGGGTTCAAGTCCCACTATAGGTTTGACCGGGGAGTGAAAAAAAAAATTTTGTCGACCGGCGGGTCAGAAAAATTTTGTTGACCGGCGGGTCAGAAAAATTTTGTCGACCGGCGGGTCAGGAAAAATTTGTTGACCGGCGGGTCAGAAAAAATTTGTTGACCCGCGGGTCAAAAAAAAATAAAAAATTTTGTTGACCGGCGGGTCAGAAAAATTTGTAGACCGGCGGGTCAGGAAAAAAAAAAAAAATTTTGTCGACCGGCGGGTCAGAAAAATTTGTAGACCGGCGGGTCAGAAAAAATTTGTTGACCCGCGGGTCAGAAAAAATATGTTGACCGGCGGGTCAGAAAAAATTTGTTGACCCGCGGGTCAGAAAAAATTTGTTGACCCGCGGGTCAAAAAAAAAAAAAAAAATTTTGTCGACCGGCGGGTCAGAAAAATTTTGTTGACCGGCGGGTCAGAAAAATTTGTAGACCGGCGGGTCAGAAAAATTTGTTGACCTGCGGGTCAGAAAAAATTTGTAGACCGGCGGGTCAAAAAATTTTGTCGACCGGCGGGTCAGAAAAATTTTGTTGACCGGCGGGTCAGAAAAATTTGTAGACCGGCGGGTCAGAAAAATTTGTTGACCTGCGGGTCAGAAAAAATTTGTAGACCGGCGGGTCAGAAAAAAGTTGTCGACCGGCGGGTCAGAAAAATTGTTTGACCGGCGGGTCAGAAAATTGTGTCGACCGGCGGGTTAGAAAAATTTGTTGACCGGCGGGTCAGAAAGATTTTGTCGACCGGCGGGTCAGAAAAATTAGTTGACCGGCGGGTCAGAAAAATTTGTCGACCGGCGGGTCAGAAAAATTGTTTGACCGGCGGGTCAGAAAATTGTGTCGACCGGCGGGTTAGAAAAATTTGTTGACCGGCGGGTCAGAAAGATTTTGTCGACCGGCGGGTCAAAAAAATTTGTTGACCGGCGGGTCAGAAAAATTTTGTCGACCGGCGGGTCAGGAAAAAAAAAAAAAATTTTGTCGACCGGCGGGTCAGAAAAATTTGTTGACCGGCGGGTCAGAAAAATTTGTAGACCGGCGGGTCAGAAAAATTTGTTGACCGGCGGGTCAGATAAACTTTGTCGACCGCCGGGTTAGAAAAATTTGTAGACCGGCGGGTCAGAAAAAATTTGTTGACCCGCGGGTCAGAAAAAATTTGTTGACCGGCGGGTCAGAAAAAATTTGTTGACCCGCGGGTCAGAAAAAAAAATAAAAAATTTTGTTGACCGGCGGGTCAGAAAAATTTGTTGACCCGCGGGTCAGAAAAAAATTGTTTTTTTGGAAAACACCTGACAACAGGTTCTCTTAAACATGTTTTCAACCATCATCTACCTCATGTTTGTAGTTTATGACAAAAAGTACAATGAAGATATAGCTCAAAGCTTTAAACACAAGCTTTGCAGTCGGGGGAGCAGGGTTCAAGTCCCACTATAGCTTTGACCGGGGAGTGAAAAAAAAAAAATTTTGTCGACCGACGGGTCAGAAAAATTTTGTTGACCGGCGGGTCAGAAAAATTTTGTCGACCGGCGGGTCAGGAAAAAAAAAAAAAATTTTGTCGACCGGCGGGTCAGAAAAATTTGTTGACCGGCGGGTCAGAAAAATTTGTAGACCGGCGGGTCAGAAAAATTTGTTGACCGGCGGGTCAGAAAATTGTGTCGACCGGCGGGTTAGAAAAATTTGTTGACCGGCGGGTCAGAAAGATTTTGTCGACCGGCGGGTCAGAAAAATTAGTTGACCGGCGGGTCAGAAAAATTTGTAGACCGGCGGGTCAGAAAAATTTGTAGACCGGCCGGTCAGAAAAAATTTGTTGACCCGCGGGTCAGAAAAAATTTGTTGACCGGCGGGTCAGAAAAATTTTGTCGACCGGCGGGTCAGGAAAAAAAAAAAAAATTTTGTCGACCGGCGGGTCAGAAAAATTTGTTGACCGGCGGGTCAGAAAAATTTGTTGACCGGCGGGTCAGAAAAATTTGTAGACCGGCGGGTCAGAAAAATTGTTTGACCGGCGGGTCAGAAAATTGTGTCGACCGGCGGGTTAGAAAAATTTGTTGACCGGCGGGTCAGAAAGATTTTGTCGACCGGCGGGTCAGAAAAATTAGTTGACCGGCGGGTCAGAAAAATTTGTAGACCGGCGGGTCAGAAAAATTTGTAGACCGGCCGGTCAGAAAAAATTTGTTGACCCGCGGGTCAGAAAAAATTTGTTGACCGGCGGGTCAGAAAAATTTTGTCGACCGGCGGGTCAGGAAAAAAAAAAAAAATTTTGTCGACCGGCGGGTCAGAAAAATTTGTTGACCGGCGGGTCAGAAAAATTTGTAGACCGGCGGGTCAGAAAAATTTGTTGACCGGCGGGTCAGATAAACTTTGTCGACCGGCGGGTTAGAAAAATTTGTAGACCGGCGGGTCAGAAAAAATTTGTTGACCGGCGGGTCAGAAAAAATTTGTTGACCCGCGGGTCAGAAAAAAAAATAAAAAATTTTGTTGACCGGCGGGTCAGAAAAATTTGTTGACCCGCGGGTCAGAAAAAAATTGTTTTTTTGGAAAACACCTGACAACAGGTTCTCTTAAACATGTTTTCAACCATCATCTACCTCATGTTTGTAGTTTATGACAAAAAGTACAATGAAGATATAGCTCAAAGCTTTAAACACAAGCTTTGCAGTCGGGGGAGCAGGGTTCAAGTCCCACTATAGCTTTGACCGGGGAGTGAAAAAAAAAAAATTTTGTCGACCGGCGGGTCAGAAAAATTTTGTTGACCGGTGGGTCAGAAAAATTTTGTCGACCGGCGGGTCAGGAAAAAAAAAAAAAATTTTGTCGACCGGCGGGTCAGAAAAATTTGTTGACCGGCGGGTCAGAAAAATTTGTTGACCGGCGGGTCAGAAAAATTTGTCGACCGGCGGGTCAGGAAAAAAAAAAAAATTTTGTCGACCGGCGGGTCAGAAAAATTTGTTGACCGGCGGGTCAGAAAAATTTGTAGACCGGCGGGTCAGAAAAAATTTGTTGACCCGCGGGTCAGAAAAAATTTGTTGACCCGCGGGTCAGAAAAAATTTGTTGACCGGCGGGTCAGAAAAAATTTGTTGACCCGCGGGTCAAAAAAAAAAAAAAAATTTTGTTGACCGGCGGGTCAGAAAAATTTTGTCGACCGGCGGGTCAGGAAAAAAAAAAAAAATTTTGTCGACCGGCGGGTCAGAAAAATTTGTTGACCGGCGGGTCAGAAAAATTTGTTGACCGGCGGGTCAGAAAAATTTGTTGACCCGCGGGTCAGAAAAAAAAATAAAAAATTTTGTTGACCGGCGGGTCAGAAAAATTTGTTGACCCGCGGGTCAGAAAAAAATTTTTTTTTTGGAAAACACCTGACAACAGGTTCTCTTAAACATGTTTTCAACCATCATCTACCTCATGTTTGTAGTTTATGACAAAAAGTACAATGAAGATATAGCTCAAAGCTTTAAACACAAGCTTTGCAGTCGGGGGAGCAGGGTTCAAGTCCCACTATAGGTTTGACCGGGGAGTGAAAAAAAAAAATTTTGTCGACCGGCGGGTCAGAAAAATTTTGTTGACCGGCGGGTCAGAAAAATTTTGTCGACCGGCGGGTCAGGAAAAATTTGTTGACCGGCGGGTCAGAAAAAATTTGTTGACCCGCGGGTCAAAAAAAAATAAAAAATTTTGTTGACCGGCGGGTCAGAAAAATTTGTAGACCGGCGGGTCAGGAAAAAAAAAAAAAATTTTGTCGACCGGCGGGTCAGAAAAATTTGTTGACCGGCGGGTCAGAAAAATTTGTAGACCGGCGGGTCAGAAAAAATTTGTTGACCCGCGGGTCAAAAAAAAATAAAAAATTTTGATGACCGGCGGGTCAGAAAAATTTGTAGACCGGCGGGTCAGGAAAAAAAAAAAAAATTTTGTCGACCGGCGGGTCAGAAAAATTTGTTGACCGGCGGGTCAGAAAAATTTGTAGACCGGCGGGTCAGAAAAAATTTGTTGACCCGCGGGTCAGAAAAAATATGTTGACCGGCGGGTCAGAAAAAATTTGTTGACCCGCGGGTCAGAAAAAATTTGTTGACCCGCGGGTCAAAAAAAAAAAAAAAAATTTTGTCGACCGGCGGGTCAGAAAAATTTTGTTGACCGGCGGGTCAGAAAAATTTGTAGACCGGCGGGTCAGAAAAATTTGTTGACCTGCGGGTCAGAAAAAATTTGTAGACCGGCGGGTCAAAAAATTTTGTCGACCGGCGGGTCAGAAAAATTTTGTTGACCGGCGGGTCAGAAAAAATTTGTTGACCGGCGGGTCAGAAAAATTTGTTGATCGGCGGGTCAGAAAAATTTGTCGACCGGCGGGTCAGAAAAATTTGTAGACCGGCGGGTCAGAAAAAATTTGTCAACCGGCGGGTCAGAAAAATTTTTTTGACCGGCGGGTCAGAAAAATTTTGTCGACCGGCGGGTCAGAAAAATTTGTTGACTGGCGGGTCAGAAAAAAAAAAAAAAAAAAAAAAAAAAATTTTGTTGACCGGCGGGTCAGAAAAATTTGTAGACCGGCGGGTCAGAAAAAATTTGTCAACCGGCGGGTCAGAAAAATTTTTTTGACCGGCGGGTCAGAAAAATTTTGTCGACCGGCGGGTCAGAAAAATTTGTTGACCGGCGGGTCAGAAAAATTTTGTCGACCGGCGGGTCAGAAAAAATTTAAAAAAAAAAAAAAAAAATTTTGTCGACCGGTGGGTCTGAAAAATTTGTAGACCGGCGGGTCAGAAAAAATTTGTTGACCCGCGGGTCATAATAAAAAGAAATTTTGTTGACCGGCCGGTCAGAAAAATTTGTAGACTGGCGGGTTAGAAAAATTTGTAGACCGGCGGGCCAGAAAAAATTTGTTGACCCGCGGGTCATAAAAAAAGAAATTTGTTGACCGGCGGGTCAGAAAAATTTGTAGACTGGCGGGTCAGAAAATTTTGTAGACCGGCGGGTCAGAAAAAATTTGTTGACCCGCGGGTCATAAAAAAAAAAAAAAATTGTCGACCCGCAGGTCAGAAAAATTTGTCGACCGGCGGGTGAGAAAATTTTGTAGACCGGCGGGTCAGAAAAAATTGGTTGACCTGCGGGTCAGAAAAAAAAATAAATGTGTTGACCGGCGGGTCAGAAAAAATTTGTCGACCCGTGGGTCAGAAAAAATGTGTTGATCCGCGGGTCATAAAAAAAAAAAAAATTGTCGACCCGCGGGTCAGAAAAATTTGTCGACCGGCGGGTCAGAAAAATTTGTTGACCGGCGGGTCAGAAAAATTTTGTCGACCGGCGGGTCAGAAAAAATCTGTTGACCCGCGGGTCAAAAAAAAAAAAAAAAATTTTGTTGACCGGTGGGTCAGAAAAATTTGTAGACCGGCGGGTCAGAAAAAATTTGTTGACCCGCGGGTCATAAAAAAAAAGAAATTTGTGACCGGTGGGTCAGAAAAATTTTGTCGACCGGCGGGTCAGAAAAAAAGAAAAAATTTTGTCGACCGGCAGGTCAGAAAAATATTGTTGTCCGGCGGGTCAGAAAAATTTGTAGACTGGCGGGTCAGAAGCATTTGTAGACCGGCAGGCCAGAAAACATTTGTTGACCCGCGGGTCATAAAAAAAAAAAAAAAATTGTTGACCGGCGGGTCAGAAAATTTTTTTGACCAGCGGGTCAGAAAAATTTTGTTGACCGGCGGGTCAGAAAAATTTGTTGACCGGCGGGTCAGAAAAATTTTTTGACCGGCGGGTCAGAAAAATTTTGTCGACCGGCGGGTCAGAAAAATTTGTTGACCGGCGGGTCAGAAAAATTTTGTCGACCGGCGGGTCAGAAAATTTTGTAGACCGGCGGGTCAGAAATTTTTTTTTGACCTGCGTGTCAGAAAAAAAAAAAAATTTGTTGACCGGCGGGTCAGAAAAATTTTGTCGACCGGCGGGTCAGAAAAATTTGTTGACCGGCGGGTCAGAAAAATTTTTTGACCGGCGGGTCAGAAAAAATTTGTCGACCGGCGGGTCACAAAAAATTTGTTGACCCGCGGGTCATAAAAGAAAAGAAATTTGTTGACCAGTGGGTCAGAAAAAATTTGTCGAAAAATTTTTGACCTGCGGGTCAGAAAAAATTTGTTGACCGGCGGGTAAGAAAAATTTTGTCGACCGGCATGTCAGAAAAATTTGTTGACCCGCGGGTCATAAAAAAAAAAAAAAATTTTCTCGACCAGCGGGTCAGAAAAATTTGTAGACCAGTGGGTCAGAAAAAATTTGTTGACCAGCGGGCCAGAAAAATTTTGTCGACCGGCGGGTCAGAAAAATTTGTTAACTGGCGGGTCAGAAAAAAAAAATGCATTGACCGGCGGGTCAGAAAAATTTTGTCGTCCAGCGGGTCAGAAAAATTTGTAAACGGGCGGGTCAGAGAAATTTGTTGACCCGCGGGTCAAAAAAAAAAAAAAATTTTGTTGACCCGCGGGTCAGAAAAATTTTGTCTTCCGGCGGGTCAGAAAAATTTGTAGACCGGCGGGTCAGAAAAATTTGTAGACCGGCGGGTCAGAAAAAAAAATAAAATTCTTGACCGGCGGGTCAGACAAAATTTGTTGTCCGGCGGGTCAGAAAAAATTTGTTGACCGGCGGGTCAGAAAAAAAATTAAAATTTGTTGACCGGCGGGTCAGAAAAAATTTGTAGACCAGCGGGTCAGAAAAAATTTGTCGAAAAATTTTTGACCTGCGGGTCACAAAAAATTTGTTAGCCCGCGGGTCATAAAAATAAAAAAAAATTGTTGACCGACGAGTCAGAAAAAAAAAAATTTTCGACCCGCGGGTCAGAAAAATTTGTCGACCGGCGGGTCAGAAAAATTTGTTGACCGGCGGGTCAGAAAAATTTTGTCGACCGGCGGGTCAGAAAAAATCTGTTGACCCGCGGGTCAAAAAAAAAAAAAAAAATTTTGTTGACCGGTGGGTCAGAAAAATTTGTAGACCGGCGGGTCAGAAAAAATTTGTTGACCCGCGGGTCATAAAAAAAAAGAAATTTGTGACCGGTGGGTCAGAAAAATTTTGTCGACCGGCGGGTCAGAAAAAAAGAAAAAATTTTGTCGACCGGCAGGTCAGAAAAATATTGTTGTCCGGCGGGTCAGAAAAATTTGTAGACTGGCGGGTCAGAAGCATTTGTAGACCGGCAGGCCAGAAAACATTTGTTGACCCGCGGGTCATAAAAAAAAAAAAAAAATTGTTGACCGGCGGGTCAGAAAATTTTTTTGACCAGCGGGTCAGAAAAATTTTGTTGACCGGCGGGTCAGAAAAATTTGTTGACCGGCGGGTCAGAAAAATTTTTTGACCGGCGGGTCAGAAAAATTTTGTCGACCGGCGGGTCAGAAAAATTTGTTGACCGGCGGGTCAGAAAAATTTTGTCGACCGGCGGGTCAGAAAATTTTGTAGACCGGCGGGTCAGAAATTTTTTTTTGACCTGCGTGTCAGAAAAAAAAAAAAATTTGTTGACCAGCGGGTCAGAAAAATTTTGTCGACCGGCAGGTCAGAAAAATTTGTTGACCGGCGGGTCAGAAAAATTTTTTGACCGGCGGGTCAGAAAAAATTTGTCGACCGGCGGGTCACAAAAAATTTGTTGACCCGCGGGTCATAAAAGAAAAGAAATTTGTTGACCAGTGGGTCAGAAAAAATTTGTCGAAAAATTTTTGACCTGCGGGTCAGAAAAAATTTGTTGACCGGCGGGTAAGAAAAATTTTGTCGACCGGCATGTCAGAAAAATTTGTTGACCCGCGGGTCATAAAAAAAAAAAAAAATTTTCTCGACCAGCGGGTCAGAAAAATTTGTAGACCAGTGGGTCAGAAAAAATTTGTTGACCAGCGGGCCAGAAAAATTTTGTCGACCGGCGGGTCAGAAAAATTTGTTAACTGGCGGGTCAGAAAAAAAAAATGCATTGACCGGCGGGTCAGAAAAATTTTGTCGTCCAGCGGGTCAGAAAAATTTGTAAACGGGCGGGTCAGAGAAATTTGTTGACCCGCGGGTCAAAAAAAAAAAAAAATTTTGTTGACCCGCGGGTCAGAAAAATTTTGTCTTCCGGCGGGTCAGAAAAATTTGTAGACCGGCGGGTCAGAAAAATTTGTAGACCGGCGGGTCAGAAAAAAAAATAAAATTCTTGACCGGCGGGTCAGACAAAATTTGTTGTCCGGCGGGTCAGAAAAAATTTGTTGACCGGCGGGTCAGAAAAAAAATTAAAATTTGTTGACCGGCGGGTCAGAAAAAATTTGTAGACCAGCAGGTCAGAAAAAATTTGTCGAAAAATTTTTGACCTGCGGGTCACAAAAAATTTGTTAGCCCGCGGGTCATAAAAATAAAAAAAAATTGTTGACCGACGAGTCAGAAAAAAAAAAATTTTGTCGACCGGCGGGTCAGATAAAATTTGTCGACCCGCGGGTCATAAAAAAAAAAAAAAATTGTCGACCCGCGGGTCAGAAAAAATTTGTTGACCGGCGGGTCAGAAAAATTTTGTCGACCGGCATGTCAGAAAAATTTGTTGACCCGCGGGTCATAAAAAAAAAAAAAAACATTTTGTTGACCAGCAGGTCAGAAAAATTTGTAGACCCACGGCTCTGAAAAAATTTGTTGACCCGCGGGTCATAAAAAATTTTGTTGACCGGCGGGTCAGAAAAATTTGTTAACCGGCGGGTCAGAAAAAAAAAAATGCATTGACCGGCGGGTCAGAAAAATTTTGTCGCCCAGTGGGTCAGAAAAATTTGTAAACGGGCGGGTCAGAGAAATTTGTTGACCCGCAGGTCAAAAAAAAAAAAATTTTGTTGACCCGCGGGTCAGAAAAATTTTGTCTTCCGGCGGGTCAGAAAAATTTGTAGACCGGCGGGTCAGAAAAAAAAAAAAATTCTTGACCGGCGGGTCAGACAAAATTTGTTGTCCGGCGGGTCAGAAAAAATTTGTTGACCGGCGGGTCAGAAAAAAAATTAAAATTTGTTGACCGGCGGGTCAGAAAAAAATTGTGGACCGGCGGGTCAGAAAGATTTTGTTGACTGGTTGGTCCAAAAAAAAATTAAAAAATTGTTGACCGTCGGGTCAGAAAAAATTTGTTGACCAGCGGGTAAGAAAAAAAAATTTTGTTGACCAGTGGGTCAAGAAATTGTCTGGCGAGTCAAAATATTTTTTTTTCTAAAAAATTGTTTTTGGGCTGTTTGGTTTGTATGTCCGAAAAAATATTGTTTTATTGGTTGGTCTGAAAGTTTTTTTTTCGTTGGTCGGTCTACAAAGACTTTGTTTCGGTATAAAATGTGTTTGTGTGGTTAGTCTAAAACAATTTTTTTGAACTGTCAGTCTAAAAATATTTATTTTGGCCTGGTCGGTATAAAAATTTTTGGGCTGGTCGGTCAAAAAAATGTCTTTTTGCTCTGTTGGTCAAAAAACGTTTTTTTTTTCGGTTTCAAAAACTTTGGGTTTGGTTGGTTGGTCCAAAAAAAAAAGTGTTTTCGACAAGTTGGATGGTTTAAAATTTTGTTTTGCTCGGTAGGTTGACCAGTTGGTCTGTCTAAAATTTATTATTTTTTTAACTGGTCCATCGCTTGGTCGGTGGTCGGTGAAACATTTTTTTTTGGTTGGTCGGTTGTAAGAAGGGTAGGGGAAAAGAAGGATGGTGGAGGTGAGATAGAGTATGAAGGAAGTGGGACTTCAACCCTGCTTCTCCGAGTCTGAAGCTTGTGTTCAAAGCTATGACCTACAGTATAGCTTCTGAGTGGAGGTTGTGGGGGAATACAAAGATGAGGTAGATGGTGGTTAAAAACATGATTAAAAAGACATTTTGGGGATTGAACGCCTGACATTCAGGTTCTAGATCTTATCTCTTGACCACTGAGGAAGCACACCAGGATAGAAAATGGGAAGATAAAACTTAGGAGGGTTGGAGTAAAGGGGTGTGGCTGTGGATTAGAGGGTTAAAGTTGGGGTCAAGGAAACCAGGGTTTAGGTATTTGGGTTAGAATTAGAGTTGTTAGGGTAAAGGTTAGAATTAAGATTGGGGTCCAGGGCTAGCATTAGGGTTAGGGTTAAGGTCAGGGGTACAGTTGAGGTTAGGGTTATCATCAGGTTCAGGTTTAAATTAGGGTTGGGGTTACTTAGTTACACAAAGAGCAACAAATGTTTGAATTCAATCAGGAAATGTTCGAGTAAATTCTTGTCAAGAAACTCAAAGCAAACATCTGTGTTAATTCCCATCACGCTCCATTCTCTGCCGTTTTGTTCGTAATTGATGTCTAATTGTCATGTGACCCCAGCTTCAATCACCTGCTTAAATCAGTACTCTGATTGGTCATTGGTAACAGGAAGTAGACAAATAGCATTTCAACACCTTTTTATTGATTTATTTCCATAACGATGATAAAAAGAACTAAAAAAAAGAACAGCTGTGATGTCAGAGGATGAGCTCGATGACATAGGAGGATGAGGTGGCTTGTGGGGGCGGAGTTTCAGTCCAACAGCAGTCCATTTCAGCCATTCGGGAGCGTGGAAGGCAGGGGAGGAGCTTAACTGAAGATATGTTTGTCAGAACACTGTCGAGCAACTGACTCCTCCGGCAAATTACAGAAGGGCGGGGCTGAGTTTAAATGAAAGGGGGAGGGGTTAAAGGACATCATCACTCTCAGCTGTGTGGAGCTGCGTGTCGTCGGCGTCCGTCATGACGCTGCTGTCCTGACTGTCGTCCACGTCAGCGGCTAGAGACGGGAGGAAGACACAAATCTACTTCAGTGATCGCTCCACCAGATGATCAGACCTCAATCGTGATCGGTTGTCTATCAATAGCTGATAAAACTGATAAACACAATCACAAATACAGTTGAGGCCACAACGGTAATCAATGATGTGGGAGAGAACTGTCGCCTGCTACAGACCGACCACAGACCTGTCTCACCTTCGTCTTCGGGCAGGTATCTCTTGTCGATGGCTTCTTTGATCTGGTTGTTGGCTCCTTTAGGATCCAGATCCATCGCCCAGCTGAAGTTCATCAGAGCCAGGTGAGTCTGACCCAACTTCTTGTACACCTGAGAGACAGACTGGTGATCAGGAAGACAGGCAGACCTTCCAGACAGGCCTACAGAGGTCAGGTGACCTTTACCTTTCCTATGAGGAAGTAAACCAGAGACTCTTTAGGAACAATCTGCTTCAACTCCTCCAGTTCCTGAAGAGCCGCCTGCAGAGAAGGTGAGACGGGTCAGCGAGACAGGTCAAAGTCTTGACTGTATTGATCACCAGTGATCAGTATCGCTATCGGGTACCTTGTACTTGTCGTTGGCGAACAGTATGGACGCTCGGTGGAACTTGCAGAGTGGGTTTTTGGGGTCGATTCCAATCGCTCTGTTCAGAGTCTCTAAAGCTGCGTCAGACTTCTTCAAAGCATGCTGCACCTGCACACACAGGGCATCAGATGCTACATGCTAACAGGCTAACGGAGGAGACGTTCTGGTTGGGTGTGTCTGGGTACAGCAGTAATGTTAATTTTATTTACTGGTCTGATGTAACTTTTTATTGGCCCATCAGTCGGTTTTGACTGGTGGAAGATGCTAACATGCTAACGTACCACTCCGATGTGACACAGCAGCACCGAGCTCTGAGGGTTGATGCTCAGGGCCTTCTTAAAGTGGATCTCTGCTAAGTTGAACTTCTCTTGTTTGTAGTAAATCATCCCCAGACCGTACCTACACACACACACACACACACACACACACGCAAAACCATCAGACACACTATAACACACTTTCATTGGACCGCACAACGTCGTCCCAGGCTTCTGTCTCTTATGAATTTATTCAGGAGGATGAGTAATTTCACAAGGTAAACGGTCTATGCTGGTTACCACGGTTACCGTACCAGGCGTTGTAGTGCCTGTTGTTAACTCTGATGGCGTTGCGAAAGCAGGCGAGGGCTCGGTCCAACTCCTCCGTGAGGACAAACTCATGACCCAACAGGGTATAGGCGTACGCAAAGCTCGGGTCCACCTGAGAACCGGGTCAGAGAAGGTGAGACAGGTCACAGTCAGACAGAAACAGAGCCGACGGTAGCCATGGTGACGGCAACTCACCTGGATGGCTCTCTGGAAGAACTTGATGGCGATGTCGTGCTCCCTCTGCAGACTGAAACAGTTACCGGCTACACACCAGGCCTGCAGAGACAGAGAGAGAGACAGGCGGTCAAAGAGAGAGAGAGAGACAGGTGAACCGGGACAGGGGGCGGGTCTCACCTCAGGACAGTTCTTGTCCATGTCTGTCAGGTCTTTGGAGAGGGCAGACAGGGCCACGTCTTTCTGCAGGTGCCACAAGGTGGTGGAATAAATCTCCATCCCTTCCACTCGGTAAGACTCGATCCTGCGAACCTCGCTGAACAGACGCTCCGCCTACAGGCAGACGCATCAACCAATCACACGCAAGTCTGCGCGTCTATTCGTTGATGAAAATATGTATTTTTTTCATAATTCCTGGGGTTTCGGGCTTTTTTACAAGACTGGAACAGATTGAAATGATTTTATTTTAAATTTGGAACCCTTACGAGCTCGGTGACGGAACGGATTCAACTCGTATCTCGGGGTACGACTTGTTGGCGTCACCTGGGCGTGGCCGGGTGGGCGTGGCCGGGTGGGCGTTACCTGCGTGTACTCGGCCAGCTCGAAGTAGGCCCTGCCGATGTGCGTGAGGACCCAGCCGGTGTTGTAGTGCTGAGGGGGGAGCGAGCTCAGGATGCTGATGGCTTCTCTGCAGTTGTACAAACACAGCGCCTGGTAACCGCGACCCAACTCCCTTAGCAACGCCATCACGCTGTCTGCACACACACACACACACACACACACGCATCAGACCAGAGCCCTGCCTACAGAGCGTGAGTGACGTGAGGGCGGGGCCCCACCTGCGGCGGCCCTCTGGTACTGGGGGATCTTGGCGTCGGGGAGGCTCAGGCTGGGGTCCAGCCTCAGGATGTCCAGACTCTCGTTCAGATTCCCGCTGTTGGACGTTTTTGCTGACTTGCATTTAGTTTTCCTGTTGGGGATCTTGGTGGGAAACTTCATCTTTAGCTTCTTGCTGTTTTCCTGCAGAGACAGACGGACAGGATGGAGGGGGGGCAACACAGCGGTAGAACTACAGTAGGACTACAGCAGGACTACAGGAAGACTACAATAAAACTACAGCAGAAATACAGCAGTACAATAAAACTACAGTAGAACTACAGCAGTACTACAATAAAACTACAGTAGAATTACAGCAGTACAATAAAATTACAGTAGAACTACAGTAAGACTACAGTACAACTACAGCAGGACAAGAAAACTACAGTAAAACTACAGCGGAACTATAATAAAACTACAGTACAACTACAACAGAACTACAGCAGACTACGGTAGGACTACAATAAAACTACAGAAGAACTACAGTAGGACTACAGTAGGACTACAATAAAACTACAGCACAGCTACAATAAGACTGCAGCAGGACTACAGCAGGAGTAAAATAAAACTACAGAAGAACTACAGTAGGGCTACAGTAGGACTACAGGGCTCCGGTACCTTGGCAGTAGAACTGGCACTAGTGAAGAGTCTGGAGCTCCGTCTGGGCTGAACGTTGGGAGGACCCGTCATGCTGGGACTGAGGACCTGAGGGGAGCCACTGGGAGACAGACGGGTCGTCACACAGACGGATCAACAGACAGGCAGACAAACAGACAGGTCATCAGACAGGTCGGAGGTCAGATCACAGCACGTCACAGATGAGAAGGGTTGCAGGTCCAGAAGTGGTCGTCATAGTTACCTAGTATGAGGAGCTGAGCTCTGTGATTGGTTGAAGGGGATGGGGAGGACGTCTCTGCTGTTTCCGCTCTGGCTGAAGACAGACTTGGACTGACTGATCCTGGAGACAGACTGACACACAGACAGACGGGTGAGGAGGGTGTAGACAGACAGACGGGTTATTGATCAGGAAGGAAATCTGGGATTTTATAAATCTGGACACACTGAAAACAGCTGAGCAAGAGTGTGTGTGTGTGTGTGTGTGTGTACCTTCTTGCTGGGAGCTGTAGGCTGTGTTTCCATGGTAGCCGTATAGTTCTGTAGATACGAAGGGTCTCCGGGGCTGGGGTCCAGGGGCAAGATGCCAAAACTACAGACACACACACACACACACACACACACACACACACACACACACACACACACACACACACACACACACACCAATCTGGTCAGAGCTCACTGGGAGTGATGGGAGCCCCCTCTCAGTGACGTTGCTAATGGTTACAGTGAGTAACGACCTCCTGACCTCTGACCTCACACAGAGCCAATCACAGGTCATGTGACCTCTACCTGGGCAGGTCGTGTCCAGTGACTCACCTGGGCGTTAGCGGGCTGAGCGCAGCAGGGCCTCCTAATAAACTCCGCCCACTTTTGGGCTTGTTCTGTTTAGCCAATAGGGACGCAGCCGACGCCATGGAAACCGTGCTGCCCAATATGGAGCCGGTCTCCGGGGAGATGAGGGAGGAGTCGATGTAGGACACCGACAAATCAGACGTCAGCTTTCCATTAGAAGATTCTAGATTCAAGCGATTCAACTCCTGCAGACAGGAAACACACTTCAGATGACACACACATCATCCCCAGACCGTACCTACACACACACACACACACACACACACACACACACACACACACACACACACACACACACACACACACACTTCAGATGACACACACACACACACACACACACACACACACACACACACACACACACACACACTTCACCGAGAGGTGTGCTTGTTGTGCGTACCAGCGTGTCCTGTGGAGTCTCCATGAGGGCAGTGTCTAGGCGGTGGGAGGGGTTCTGGGCGGGGCTAACAGAAGGAGGGGGCGGGGCTATAGAAGAGGTCTGTAGACAGGACAATCTGAAGACCTGATCTGGATCTGGTTTCTCTCCTGGAAAACAGACAACACACAGAGTGTGTGAGTGAGTGAGTGTGTGTGTGTGTGTGTGTGTGTGTGTGTGTGTGTGTGTGTGTGTGTGTGTGTTACCTAGGTGACAGAGGTTCTGGAAAGGTGACCAGAGGAAGGGGTTGAGTGTTAAACTTCTCTGGAAACACTCGGCTCCTTTAGCAACACGATCTGTCTTACTGCTCACACACACACACACACACACACACACACACACACACACACACACACACACACACAGATCAGTGGTCATGTCTAACCTCCACTGCATCACCAACACACTGGGAGCTCTGGTCCGTTACCAGTAAATGTGTCCCAGTAACGACAGGGTGAAGGAGGCGGAGTCTCCAAACTCTGTGATGATGTCATCCTGACTCTTCTGCTTGTTCAGCACTCCACCAATCAGAACCTGCTCTCCTTCAGCCAGCCTGAGAGACAGGTGGACAGACAGACAGGTGGACAGACAGGTGGACGGACAGACAGGTGGACGGACAGACAGGTGGACGGACAGACAGGTGGACAGACAGGTGGACAGACAGACAGGTGGACAGACAGACAGGTGGACAGACAGACAGGTGGACGGACAGACAGGTGGACAGACAGACAGGTGGACGGACAGACAGGTGGACGGACAGACAGGTGGACGGACAGACAGGTGTTATGCGTCAGGTTGCAGCAGCTACTGCACTTCATTCAAAGATGAACTGTCGATTTTGTGATCAGCAGCTGATCAATAGCTCCTGACTTTTGTGGAGTGTGTCTGTGGGGGCGTGTCCCTACTGGCTGTGGGGGCGTGTCCTTACTTGCTGAGCTCGACGCAACACTTGGCCAGCAGGAAGCGGACCTGCGGCGTGGAGCAGCTGTGCGCCTTCAGCAGACGGTAGGCTTTATAAGGCTTCCCAGAGCGGTAGTAACATGTGGCCAGCAGGTAGAGGGCCTCCTCCGACCTCACTGAGAGACAGACAGGTAGACAGACAGGTCAACGCGCGGCCGACAGGTGGACAGGTGGGATGACGACGGGCGTTACCTTCAGCGTAGAGTCTCTCGGCGAGGAAAACGGCGTCCAGGAAGGCGTAGTGGTTCAGAGCCTGCCATACCGCAGCCTGAACAGACAGAACACACAAGGGTCAGGAATTACCCAGAATCCCCGGCTCGGACCACAGATACCCTCCAGTGGGACAAACGGGGGAGTGAAGGAAGGAAACACGGACAGGAAGCGTTCGCGGCGCAAAGCGGCCCGACGTCGGTTTGATGCGTGACGTAAAAAGCACGTCTCCATTCGCGGAAACACGCAATGAATCCTCTCCTCGCGATCGGATTGGTTGGTTTAGAGTGTTAAACGTGGGAACGACGGCGTATGGATCGTCCCAATCTGTGATCGGCACGAGAGGCAAGCAGATGTGAGACAAACAAGAAAACAACAAGACAAACAAGAAAACAACAAGACAAACAGGAAAACAACAAGACAAACAGGAAAACAACAAGACAAACAGGAAAACAACAAGACAAACAGGAAAACAACAGGACAAACAGGAAAACAACAAGACAAACAGGAAAACAACAAGACAAACAGGAAAACAACAAGACAAACAAGAAAACAACTCTAAATCAAAACGGGGATGAAGTCAGACACAAACAGTTCAAGAAAACAAACAAACGTTGCAGGTGTTGACGTCACGCAACAGCATCAACAACCATCTGATGGATTATAATCCATTGTGATGGATTATAATCCAGACATGTTAAAAACTGTTAATCTGTGTGTTCCAGTAAAACTGTTCATCCTTTCAAAGCAGCAGGTTTTTTTTTTTTAACATTCTTCACTTCTGGACTAACAAACAGATACTGAGTTAAAAACCAAGCGAACCCTGAGTGGAGGTCGTTTCTTAAACACTCGTTAACGTGACTTCAGCCCCATCAGGACACACTGAGAGCCGGTCGTGGCTGCTAGCTGAAAGCTAGCTAAACCGAGCTATCAGGATGACTGGATGGATCTCTACTGCAGTCTGAAATGGAAGTAAATCATTCTAACACACATAATCATTAAACCCGATTACTTCTAAATGCTGCTTCCGGGTTCCACATGATGTCTAAATACACCTGCGGTCGGTACCGACCGCCCCAGACCGAACTCCGGTGTGTTTTCCCCCCGGTTTTCCCACCGGTGGTGGAAGCTAACCAGCTGACCGGTTAGCTAGCGTTAGCCTCCAGAGGCTAACAGCTCCGGACTGAGTTCATCCCCGGCGCCGCGGAATCCGGAGCCAGAACCGAACAACAAGCCCGGCGGAACCTCCTCGACACGGTTCGCGTGGATTCGGTAACTCCTGGGGGGGGGGGTTCTTCTGCGGACCGGAGCGGAGCGTTAGCTCGGGTGTTAGCCGGCTAGCGCCAGTACATTTCAGCGTTAGCAACACTAGCAGCGCCTCCTTTGACATTTAGCCGATTAATGACGCCTTGGCTAATCGATACAAATACCGGAGCTTGACCCGACGTGATCCAATCAATACTGCCTCGCGATCAATTCGGCTGGTGTGAATTCAATCAGATTAACATCTGTTGCGATGGAAATGAACTTTTGAGAACTGTTGGGGCTAACCCAGCCGCCCACAGGGATCCATGTCGGTCTGAGGAAACGACGAGGACCGAGAGACCAGCAAAACAAATCAGCGTCAGATTGTCTCAAATAAAGGTCGTGTGTGTGTCTAATATCCGCCGAATACACAAACAGCATGAAGAAAGCCACAAAAGATCACAAAAAACATCCTCCACCCTTCTTTTATGAGGCTACACCGACATAAAGCTAGATTTGACATATTTCTTAAGGGAGTCTGGTGGGACTCCTCTGAACGGGAACCATCAGTCTTTCTAGCTTCGTGTTGAACTATGCGACGCCTTCCACGCCGAACCCCATTGGAATAATGACTGTTTTAACACCCAGAATGGAGCCGCATCGCTCCCACTGCTAGCGGCGGGCTGTGTGGCCTTTGGCGGGGGTGCGCTCACACCGCGTACGGGACCATCCACTGAGGCCGGGAAGACAAGAGGGCTTCTTAAATCCTCGACTCCCCGCTCATGACAACGAGGTTATTCCGTGTTTTTACCTGGACAGGTTCCTGCAGGACCGTCATTCCGCTTCCGCGCACCGTCTATCGGTTCTTGTCGTCTGTTTCCCCTCTTTTCTCCCGACTCTTTCTTCACTACAGTCTCCAGGAGGAACTGCGGCCGAACATTTGAACCGAACACTCCGACCGTTACCAGCCGAATGCAGGCGGAGAATGCCGAAGAGGAGGGAGCTCGGCGACACTGAAACGAACGGAGTCGAGTCGGCTTGTGGCGCCCCCTGCTGGTGGAACGAATGTGCGCGTAGAAGAAGAGTATTTGTGTCGACCCCTTGTGGTTACAAATAAAACTGTCATCCACTCCCAGAATGAGTTCAATTTTGTAAAGGTAGTGATTTTAAAATAAATAAACGTGACGTAATTAGGTTCCTCCACCACTGATGCATTTAATCGTAGAGATAAAAGTTATTTAAATTGCAGCTGTTCATTTAAATTCTTGCTTATGTCACATCTGAAAATTGTAGTTTCTAAAAAAGGTAATGTTTAACTTTCCATTTTTTCAGTCAGAACATATAACATAGAACATATAACCCCACTGCAAACCTCAACCTCCCCAGGTTTATTGTTGATACTGTCTTAACCCTACTCTGTATGTTCATTTACAAATCCCATCACGTCCGCTGTACTTGGAATTGTTTGGCTGTTTGCCTTCAGTGTTTGCCCTACAGTGGTGGAGTTACCTCCAGGGGCTTCGCCCTGATCCGACTGAATACTGGCGGCTCCTGTTTCAGTCACTGTGGAATAAAAGGGTCTCTTCCCTCACAGAACCATGGTTATACCATAACCCACAGCTCTCATAACATGAATGGTTGTGACCAGATGAAGAATTATAAACTGAAGACACAAAGAAACCCAAAAGACGTCCATCAGCCATTGATACACAAACTTTATTTAACATGCAGAAAGCACGACATCACTTCCTGTTTATAACTTTTACCATCATGGCATTAGAGAATCTGCAGGTTCATGCATCCACAAAGGGACTGATGCCAGTGCTAATGCTAACACGAGTTAGAAGAGGCAGAGGACATAGAGGCAAAGCAACAGAACACACAGGATTACATCATCTGTAGGGGGAAAGACTTCCCAGGACAGAGGCGGGGCTACAGGGTGCAGTTGGCTTCTGTGGAAAGTCGACATTTAGCCACTGTCAGATAGGTATCCACCTGTAGACACAAACAAGAACATATCAATTAAATAGTATCATCATTATCATCATCATCATCATCACCACTCATCTTCATCACCTTGTGCATGTCTTTTTTGAAACAGGCCAGCAACTCGTATGTTCGTCTCAGCGATTCATCAGCTCCCAGACTTTGGTAGTAGTTCCCGTAAGGAGCCAGCTGGACGGTGGCGTTGTCGTTAAAGGTCTCCGTTCCGTCCTGATTGGCCTGCAGCGACAGCTGGTTACTTGATGCAGATTAGATGAGCATGTGTGTTTTTGTGTGTGTGTGTGTGTGTGTGTCCTCACCCTGATCAGGAACAGGATTCCCGTCCTCAGCTCAGACAGTTTAGGTGAAATCTGGTTCCTTGGAGAAGAGCCTCCAACCAGTGAGCGACTAGGAAACTCCCAGGACTTGACTAGTCGATAGGAAATGAACAACAGCTGGAGAACCTAAAAACAACATGCATCACTTTACAATTCCTGCTAGACCCATCAGGTGAAACCATACTATCAGTGTGGTGCTACATAGCACTATGTCGTGTTGTTGTGGTCCTGTTCTTACAGAGCTGCGTTGCGTCTCGTGTTTGTCGATGGGACTTATGATGTAATCAGAGTTGCAGAAATCCTGTAGAAATATTTTGTTGAGTTGACGTTGTTCCTCCGTCTCCAAAGAGCTCTCCTGACAAACAAACACAAAACACGGTATTATGCATGCAGCCGTACATGTAGCATGACACGATGGTATTTGTGTCCACGTTTGTTGTCCTAATAGGCTGCCGTAGACTTACAAAATCGGAAAAGAGCCGTTGAGCAAGCAGGTGGAGGTGCTGGACTCTGCTCACAGCGATGGCGAACAGACGCTGGTTGTCATTGATTGGTTGACAGGACACTCCCAGAGACAGCACTGACAGCAGGAGCATTACTGACGAGTGGAGAGACAGGCAGATGACACAATGTTTTTGTGTCATTTCATGGAAGTCACCCGATGATGGTTGTGCTCCACCATGGAGCCACTGAACAGTTCACCATACGGTTGGCCAGAGCTTAAATGGTAAAGAGTTCTGTAAACCCGCTCCAACAGATCAGTACCAACTGGTTGATTCCCAACATACACTGGAAAAAGATCTAGGACTCATTAGAACCGACACTGTCTGTAGACCGCAATGTCGATCTTAAGGACAAAAAAAGACAGTGGAAACCATCTGTGTTTGACTGGATCTCTAAGGTTGGGTCTTTCCAGAGACATTTTAATGGTCAGGTGGGTAAACCAACCATTGGTGACCCAACTAGTCCTAACAAGAAGAAGAAGAAGCTTTATTTGTCACATAATTGGTAGAATATATTGAAATTTGTCGTCAGCTTTTGACCCTGCTATGTTCAGTCCATACAGGACCAAGGAAGTCTTCACCAAAGTTAAACATATATAGAAATAGGCATTGGTAACCTCTAAAGTCAACGTCTCACCTTTGTCCATGGTCGGTCAGGAATCTGTTCTTATTCTGGTTCTGGTTCAAGGTCAGGTGCAGCCCGAGGTTTAGGTTCTGATGAATCTGATGTTCAGGTGCTTGGCGGGTTCTCCTGTTCTCGGCTCGCGGTTTTATGGTTTTTATAGCAGAAAACTTGATGATTAAATTCATCAACAGAAACATAACACCGACAAACAACCGCGGCGAGCGTGTTGGTGAGTGTGTGTTCGCCTGTAGTAAACATTGACACCATTAATATTTATGGACGACTGTAGGTTCATGAAATGTCAAACAAATCAATGAAACGCACAAGTTCAACTACTTTAATGGGTATATACATTACAATTAAAATTAGTTGATTATGTCTGTCAAAAGTTTTGACAAGTATTTGTACAGTCGCTAGTTGTAGATAGTAAAAACCACAGGAGACACTCCATCCTCATGAAATACTTTTACCCCCTGCTATGTCATATGACATAGTGCGCTCACTGTTTCACAGAGTCCACTATGTCTGACATAGTCAAACCTACTGACCAACAGACTCTCCTCAAAGTCAGCAGACGCCGTCCAGAGCCTTGCCAACCCGGTGGAGACAGAGACCAGAGAAGGTAGAGGTGAAACGGCGGATTCCTCTATATTTGGCCAATCAGAACCAGGTCCATGTAGGCAGGTCTAACCTCGCCACAGAGCGACGGGGGTTCAATGTGCTTGACCTTAGTGGTGGATTACCTCTGGGACCCAGTTGGACAGCCTGGACTGAGTTGTTGGTTTACTCAGACTACCCTTCGCCATGTACACAAAGAGTTGGTCAGTAACCTTGTGGCCAGAGTTGTCTGGATGGACAACATGGAAACCAAACCTGCCTCAGATCTCCCTTTGTTTGACAGGGATGGACTTTTCAATTAGGTTGGGCATCCTAAAAAGCCTTGGGGACAAAAGTTGCTAAAAGTTGCTTTCATTTGCAACTTTTAAGTAATGTGTTCTGGTGGGTTTTTGTTTCCCTCCATGCATATTGTTACCAAATCCGAAGCCCAAGAGCTAGAGAGGGGGGACACTATGTCCAATCTAGGTCCGACTCCCGGTCACAAGTAGAACAGCAGGGGGTCCATCGTGACTGTCGATGTGACAGCCCTGGTTGTTTTAGGCAGTTTAGACGGAACAGGCTGTGAAACGGTCCAGAACAGGTGTCAGATGTTTTCATCTTCACAGAGCTGAATTTATTCACAGCTGTCACTGATCTGAGGTCAGCTTAACAGTGACATCACACAGCAGGCTGAATTTATTCAACGGTCCATGACAGCGATCGGACCACAGAGACAAACAGAAACTGAGCTCATAAACTAATAAAATCTGATCTGGAGCAACTGAACCAGTCAGAACTGGTCCGGATTCATCAACTGGGACCCAGACAAGGATAGTTATCTCCTGATTAAGGGCACCGTGTAGAACATTCGAATAATGATAATAATAACAATAATGACGATGATGACAAGAACAGTAATAATTACAATAACAGAACAATAGTAATAGTAACAGTAATACTAAAAGTAATTATATTAATAGTAATTGTAATAGTAATTATATTAACAATAATTATACTAATAATAATATTAATAGCAATACTGATCGTCATCCCCTCACCCCAGGAAACATTAATAAACTGTTTTTTTAGAGATAAACTGAGACTACTGTATATTTAGGATGTGAGATAAACATGTTGTTTTTGTATATCAAAAGACATGTATGAGTTTGTGTGTTTGCGAGAGATTCAGTTTAAATATTCAGTCTCACAGCAGGAACACACTGATTCACGTTAATCCCCTTCCATCATCTCGTCTCTATGACGACAAACAGCTCACCGGTGCAGGAGCCATGTCTTCCTGCAGGGCTTCACCCCTTCATGTCTCCATCCCCCATGTCCTCATGACCGATGAGCTCTATCCCACCGGAGAGAGTCCCAAAAAACATAAAGCCTAGTCATGATGATGATGATGATGATGATGATGATGATGATGTCTCCCTCCATCACAGGGCTTTGGGGGGACAGGACATGAATATTGGAGGACCGGTCAGTGTCTCTCCACCAGTAGAACCAGTGATCTAAGGACCGGTCAGTGTCTCTCCACCAGTGGAACCAGTGATCTAAGGACCGGTCAGTGTCTCTCCACCAGTGGAACCAGTGATCTAAGGACCAGTCAGTGTCTCTCCACCAGTGGAACCAGTGATCTAAGGACCGGTCAGTGTCTCTCCACCAGTGGAACCAGTGATCTAAGGACCGGTCAGTGTCTCTCCACCAGTGGAACCAGTGATCTAAGGACCGGTCAGTGTCTCTCCACCAGTGGAACCAGTGATCTAAGGACCAGTCAGTGTCTCTCCACCAGTGGAACCAGTGATCTAAGGACCGGTCAGTGTCTCTCCACCAGTGGAACCAGTGATCTAAGGACCGGTCAGTGTCTCTCCACCAGTGGAACCAGTGATCTAACGACCGGTCAGTGTCTCTCCACCAGTGGAACCAGTGATCTGAGGACCAGTCGGTGTCTCTCCACCAGTAGAACCATTCATTTGGATCTCATCAGGGTTTCTTCTGTATGGATGTAGTGTCAGACGTTGTCCAGCAGGGGGCGGTACTTACACATAGACAAGCTAACAGGCACAGTACAAACAACTCAAATATTTTCTGCTCAGGAGTTCACGGTCAACACATTTATGTTCTACACACATCAGAACCAAACGCTTCCACTGAATGAAGCAGCTGATCAATACATCCTGATGACAATGCCACTGATGACATCTGATGACGTCATCACAGTGTGACTGCAACTTTTCTGACTACACCCCACTTGTCTCCCAGAGGCCCAACGACACACTGGTTCTGCTGGACTACCGTATGATTGTTCAGGTCTTAGCGTCGGTGGACGGATGTGAGGCCTTAAGTTTCAAGAGTGAAGAACAAATAATTTTTATGTTTTACAAATGAATTTGTCTTGTTAAATAAAAGGCTGCTGGTCCTGTTCAAGCGGAACATCCTGCTGATCCTTGGCGAGAACAAACAACGAAAACTAACTTGAACCCTGAGTCTGAAACCAGAACCTCGATGCATGTGTGACCAGGGGGTGTGCGCTCACAGCTGTTGCTCTTCTTGTCTTTCTCTTTGAACTTTGGGCATTTAGATCTGACAACAGCTGCGTCCTGTAGCATCTGAGGGAGTACAACCATCCCATCTGGGTGAAACGGGAGTAAAACCATCTCCTCTAGGTCAAAAGGCATTGGAACCATCTCTTCTGGGTCAAACGGGAATAGAACCATTACCTCTCTAAGAAAAAGGTAATGTTTCTCAACTCCACGACTTCTTCATCACTCCGATTTTCCTTCAGGGCACCGTTTTCCCAGTCCTCCCCAAAACCGGTTGTGTGTCAGCGATATTCAATTTTTCACCTCGATATCCAAGAATTCCTTTTTATTCTTTATTAAAGCAGGAGAAATCCTTAAAAATCTTGTTTCCAAGACGGACTTGAACAAGAGACAGCTTAGAAAATGTTACAACAATAAGTAGACAACATAATCAAACACCTTTCATACCTTAGAAATTAATAAATACAGTAGAGGTCAGCCCTCCAGTCTGGGACAGGTGGGTCCAGTACCATATCATGACTGACGAAACGCTCGTTCGATTCTTTTGGGTTAAAAACACCCAGAGCTCCTGAGCACTAACACGCAGCGATGAAACCTTTTTCACGCCAAAGCCAGAAGAAAATCACAGACAGCTGAAAAGCCAGATTCCAAATTGGATGGTTGAAGTTTGGCAGCGTTTGCTCATCCATCTGTCTAACTCTGAGATCGCTCAGTCGAGTCTGTTCTAGCCGAGTGACAAGCCTCTAGACGACGGATTCCCTCAAATTCTCATCCAGCAGAGTGTTGAACGTAGGAGCGGCGTGGAGGAGGACTTCGCTCTGGAGCTCCACCTGAGGAGAAGCGCTGGAGACGGACACCTCCACCTCCGGGTCGTCTCCGTACAACTGGCTGATTCTTCTACAGAGCAGCCCTTCTGTCTCGGGTCGAGACGCTGCGTCCGACTTTCCCTCCGTCTTCTCTCTGTATTTGTAGGACGCCAGTTTGACCGTCCGCTGCAGGAGGTGTTTCCTGTAGGCTTTTTGGATGATGATCGCAGCCACCTCTTCCTGTTTCCTCCGCAGGGTGCTGCTGATTGGCTCATATGACACCTGTAAGATCAACAACTACCTGTGAAAACACTGTGGTTTTGTGATAATGAGCCAATCAGTAAACCCCGCCTAATTGGACTCAACAAATACTGTGTGTCGATGGAGAAAAATGAGAGAACAAAGTTCTTTTCTAATGATATGAAAGAATGTAAACTAGATTAGAACAGACTCGACTAGACTAGAATAGACTAGAACAGACTAGCCTAGACTTAACTAGAGGAGGCCAGACTAGAATGGAATAGACTAGAACAGAGTAGATTAGACTGGACTAGAAAAAATGAAACTACACTAGATTAGAACAGATTCGGCTAGACTCAATGAGAAACAGACTAGACTAGAATAAATTACAATTGACTTGACTAGATTAGAACTGACCAGAATAGATTTGACTAGAATAGAATAGACTAGAACAGAGCAGACTAGAATGGAATAGTACAGAGTAGATTAGACTGCACTAGAAAAAATGAGACTAGATGAGATTAGAGCAGACTATGCTAGACTAGATTTTAACTGACTAGACCAGAATCAACTAGAACAGACTAGAATAGAATACAATAGAATTGAGTAGAACCTTTGAGGGGTTGTTGGCCATAAACTTCTCTTCCATGTTGGCTTTGAGAGCATCCATCCCGTCTGAATCACCCAAAACCTGCACATAATGTAATATATTATAATAAATATAATAACATAATATATAATATAATTTAATTAATTATTCAGCGTCGAGGATGGGGTCTGGTTTGGTGGAATCTGAGTCATGTCTCTGATGTGACCTCGCCTGTCATTGGAACAGTTTGAATGTTACACCACAGGACAAAGTTCTTGATCTATGGGTCGGTCTTCATTCCTACCCTCACTGACTAAAAGAACATAATTTCCTCTGCAGGGAGTCTGGGATCACCCTACGAGGAGGGGCTCGGGGTGAGAGCTAAGATGAGTTGGTTCGGGAATTTGGTTAGGCTATCCACAGGACCCCTCCCTGAGGAAGAATTCCGGGCATGTCCTACTGGGAGGAGAACTCGGGGTAGACCCAGGACCTGCTGGAGGGATTATATCTCTTGACTGACTTGGGAATGCCTTGGTGTCCCCCCAGGATGAGCTGGAGGAGATGAATGGAGGAGGAAAGTTTGGGCTTCTCTGCTGAGACCACTTCCCCCACCATCCAGCCTTGGATAATCGGAAGAAATGGATGGATGGAAGAAGTTTTCGAAACACGCAAGTTTTGGTGAGAGATAAAAATACACATATTTAAAGTATCTATCTATCTATCTATCTATCTATCTATCTATCTATCTATCTATCTATCTATCTATCTATCTATCTATCTATCTATCTATCTATCTATTTATCTATCTATCTATCTATCTATCTATCTATCTATCTATCTATCTATCTATCTATCTATCTATCTATCTATCTATCTATCTATCTATCTATCTATCTATCTATCTATCTCTCTATCTATCTATCTATCTATCTATCTATACTGTATATTGTCGTGTCAGTCAGCAGAAGAAGAGACCAGGTGACCTTACCTGGGCGGTGAGCGCAAGCAGGATGTCCAGGCAGTGGATCCTATCCCCAGGAACCAGAGGTAGATCCATGTGGATCAGCTGGATCGTGTTCGGTTTGGAAATCCTCAGTGGATCCTTCAGAGTGTCGCAGAACTCTGACAGTTTACTGCAAAAGAGATCAGATATCAGGATCAATAATCAGATAGAGACCCGGTTAATAACGTTGTCTCCTGCAGGTCAATCACCTGTACTGAATGAACTGCGATGCGTCAGGGTCAAACTTCTCCCAGGTTTCATAAAACATTTCAAAGTCGTCCTCACACAGTGGGTCAGCGCTCTCCTCCGTGGCCACGTTGAAGTTCTCCAGGATAATGGCGATGTACATGTTGACCACCACCAGGAAGGACATGATAATGTAGGTGCAGAAGAAGACGATACCGATGGCTGGGCTGCCACAGTTCCCCCTGGTGGTTGTTCCCGGGTTCTCCACATCAGGGTCGCAGTCGGGAGGCGTGTTCATGATGGGGTTCAGTAGGCCGTCCCATCCGGCCGACGTGGTGATCATGAACAAACAGATCATGCTGTTCCCGAACGTCTCAAAATTAAACATGTCATCGATCATGGCTTCCTTCTTCACATAAGCAAAGTTAGACATTCCGAAAATGGAGAAGATGAACATAATGAGGAATAGGAGGAGGCCGATGTTGAAGAGGGCAGGAAGGGACATCATCAGGGCGAAAAGCAGCGTTCGGATTCCTTTAGCTCCACGAATGAGGCGAAGGACTCTGCCGATACGAGCCAATCGGATAACACGGAAAAGTGTTGGCGAGACAAAGTAGTTCTCTATGATGTCGGCAAGAAGGAGGCCTGAAGGAGGAAGTGGCAAAAGTGGTAAATCTATCGTGTTCTAAAAAATGTTCATAAATTAAGCAATGACATCACCAGACTCACCAATAATGGACAGGATGACGACCACGAAGTCAAAGATGTTCCAGCCGACTGAGAAGTAGTGCTGCCGCAGGGCGATGAGCTTCAGGATGCACTCTGAGGTGAAGATGACGATGAAGACCACGTTGACCCAGTACAAGACGAAGTCTTTCTCGGCACTCTGCTCGTCGGTCTCCACCATCATGGTCACCATGTTGAGGCAGATCAATACCATGATCAAGATGTCGAAGAGCTGTTTGGTGACCAGGTCAAAGACCAGACCCTGGAAGGCATTCTGTGTGGGGCGAAGGAGAAGCACGTGACTGGAAACTCACCTGAGCCTTTCACACCTGTGCCTCTTTTTGGATGTAGAGTACTGAACTCACCTCTGGCCGCGGGACGGGTTTCTGAGGTTTTTTTGAGCCCAGTTTCTTCATGGCGTTGTAATATTTCTTCTGCTCCTCCGTCATGAAAATATCTTTTCCCCCCAAGTAAAGAGAAAAAAAAGAGAAACACACAAACGTTTATAGATCATCAGAATGAAACGGAATTTCAAACTGTGACTTGTGTTATTCAAAGAGGAGAAACTTATCTTTGCTTTCTGCTGGTTGAAGTTATCGATGATGACTCCAATGAAGAGATTGAGGGTGAAGAAGGAGCCGAAGATGATGAAGCAGACAAAGTAAAGGTACATGTAGAGATTGGCTTCGTACACTGGCTGAGACTCCACCTGCACGGTATCATCAGTGTCAGCCTCAGTACTAGCACCAGTGTCACTACATCCATACCAGTATGAGGACCAGCACCAGTGTCAGTATCAGGATTAGTTCAAGTATCAACTCCAGCACTGGTAACAGTATAAGTATCGGCTCCAGTATCACATCCATTATTAGTAACAGCGTCTGCATTTTCATTACAAAACCAGTAAAAGTTCCAGTATTAGTATCACTATTAATACCAGTGTTAGTTTCAGTATCAGCTCCAGTATTAGTTCCAGTATAAGCACGAGTGTTGGTTCCAGCACAAGGCAGCACATCGGTTCCGGCATTCGTAGCGTTGGCGGTACTAGTACCACTATTGTTAGAACTACTGAGTGTACTGACATCTCTGGAGTCCACCGCTGCATACATGATGTCCATCCAGCCTTTAAATGTGGCCTGAAAGGGATCAAACCATTAAAACCAGTTCAGATAGACTCCAACAGCCTGATTAAAACCAGTGGCCATTGGTTTGCTAACAACTATTGCAACAATAAGCCTGATATCACGGATGTGTCTGTCTCGGTTTACCGGAGAGAGTCAATACTGGATTTTTGTAGTGATGTGGTTATTGATGATGATGATGATGATGATGATGATGTTAACACTCACCACCTGCAGCAGTGACAGGTAACCCATTCCCACATTGTCATAGTTGATTTTGACGTTCATCCACCGGACCTCACTGGAGTTGGACTCTTTCAGGGCGAAACATTCTGTCTTGTTGTTGACCTCATCTGGGCTGAAGACCTCCTGGGACGTCCCGTTGTAACAATAATAAAACTTTCCCGCAAAAAGGTTGACACCCATGATGCTGAAGATGAGCCAGAAGATCAGACACACCAGCAAGACGTTGAAGATGGACGGGATGGCCCCAACAAGGGCGTTGACCACCACCTGCAAGGAGACCGGTATGAAAACAGGTGGACGGGTTGCTTGCTACCTGATCTTCTGTTTCAAGTGCCAGTCTCACCCTCATGCCCTCGAAACGAGACAGGGCCCTCAGGGGCCTCAGAGCTCTGAGGGTCCTTAGAGACTTGATTGCTCCCAGTTCAGAGAATCCCAGTAAGTTGGCCGTCAGAGACACCAGAGACACCTGTAAGACACAGTGCACCTGCTGGTGACATCACCCCACAGGCGACTAGTGTGTCCATAGTACCGCTGCTATGGTTACAAGCACCGGCAGACGTGGACATTCTTACATCTACGATGAGGAAGTCAAGCCAGCACCAGGCGTTGGTGAAATACGCCTTGAACCCATAGGCAACCCACTTGAGAAGCATCTCCACCACAAACACGTAGGTGAACACCTGGTCGGCGTACTCAAGGATGATCTTGATGATCCGACGCTGCTCTAGGTAAATGTCCTCAAACGCCTGAGCACAAATAGACCCATGTCAACGCCTGGACAGGTCTTACAAGCACTGATCAGAGAACTAAACAATCAATCAATACTTTAGAATCATGTTTACTAGTGCTCCACTGCTCAGGAGGATCATGAAAATGATGAAGCTCTCAAAGTAGTTGTGTTCTACAATGAGGAAACAGGTTTTCCTGAAGTTATACCAGTCCTTCCCTCTGCCCTGGGACGTGTCTATGTCCAGACACGAGCAGCGCTTGTAACACTCTGAAACAGAACACAAAACGGGTGTTACACTAAAATGTGTACCAGACCAAAGTCCACAGTTGAAGTGATCGTAGTTGAACAATGTTTTCTCGCTTATGTTCCAACAGTTAAGGAAGAGACAGTTTGTTCTAGAGGTGACCTTCACCTTTGACCCTAGGTTGATACCCGTCTCACATCTGGTTTGAGCTGAACACAACAGATGTGTTTGTGAGATGGTCACAACATCTTGAGAGGTTGACTGAATAGTAAGACATGTCCTCTGTGTGTGTGTGTGTGTTCGCACCATCACTCCAGCAGTTCTGCGGCGTATTTGCATCGCCGTCTTCATCATCTTCATCTTCGTGAGCTTCAGGAGGTTTCTGCACGGTGCTGCAGAACGACGACTCGTCACACTGTATGCAGGAAAAAGTTTTAGCTCAAATCTTCAGCTCCTCACGAACCATCAGAGCACGACGGAGTGTCTACCTGAGGATCATTGTCTTCCTCCTCGTCTTTATCATCATCTTCATCCTCATCCTCTGTGTCAGGGGTGTCAAAGTCAGACTCAGCCTCTGCCATGGGGACCTTCAGTAAGGTGATGTTGTGATAGCTGCTGGTCAGGGTGTCACGGTTACTGCTGTGGGGATTGACCTCTGAGGCAGACTGGACCAGGGTCACAGGGGTCAAAGCCAAAGCTTCGTTCGCCATCCTGCCGTCTTCCTCACTGTCAACTGCTGACGAAATCATCAAATCAAATCAAATAGATGGCAAAATGGTCTGAGTCAATGTTCTTTTAGGGAATAAAATATGACTGAAAGGATTCAAGTAAGTATTCAACAAGAGGTCTTACCGGTCTGGTCCGGTATGTGACTCCTCTTTCCTATTAGCATCCAGATATGCTCTACGATCCAGGTCTTTGTCCAGGACACTGCCCTGTTGATTCTATTAATGGCAATCTGCAGGTTGTTTTCACCTTCTTCCTCTGGAGCCGAGAGATTATCACCACTGAACGAGCTCAACAACAAGGCCAGGAAAAGATTCAGCACCTGAAAGGAACCCAGGAACTAGAGTCAAGGCAATGAGGGATTTGGACCTGTGCCTGGAATTGTTAAAGGATTTCAGATCTTGGTTGCTCTCTTTTCCTAAATAAAACCAAAATTGCCGATCCAGAACTTCTTGGATACGTAGCTGGCCCTTTGGTTCAAGGGTTGGTTAAAGGATTTCAGATATGGTTGCTCTCTTTTCCTGAAAACCAGAATTGCTGTCTTTCTGGATCTGAAGGATCAATAGCATTTACAAGCAGGGTCAGACCTGAAACTAACTCACCACCAGGTTTCCGATGACGAGAACCATCATGAAGATGACCAGGCACATGGCCTGACCTGAGACCTCCATGCAGTCCCACATGGTCTCGATCCACTCTCCACACAGGACTCTGAAGATGATGAGGAAGGCGTGGAAGAAGTCGTTCATGTGCCAACGAGGAAGTTCACAGTCTTCTGAAATGCGGCAGACACATTCTTTGTAGTTCTTTCCAAACAGCTGCATCCCAACAACGGCAAAGATGAAGACGATGATGGCCAGAACCAGAGTCAGGTTCCCCAGCGCCCCCACAGAGTTCCCAATGATCTTTATCAACATGCTGAGAGTTGGCCATGACTTGGCCAGCTTGAACACTCGCATCTAGAGACAGGAAGAGGAACAGGAACATGATTTTTTGTTTTAAAGTGACAGTGATGATGGTGAAGATGATGTGGCACCGACCAATCGGAAAGACCGCAGCACAGACAAACCCTGAACGTTCGCCAATCCCAGTTCCACCAGACTCATGGTGACAATGATGCTGTCAAAGATGTTCCATCCTACCTGTCGTCAGAACATTTGTTTGTCAACATGATGACTGTGGCCTGTTACCATGGCAACAACTGTGCAAAGAAAACAAACAAACAAAAACCAATAGAGCCTGACCTGGAAGTAGAAGTATGGGTCCATGGCCAGAAGTTTGAGAATCATCTCAGCTGTGAAGATACCTGTGAAGACCTGAAGGGGGTCAAAGGTCATAAGGCTGGAATAAGAGGTCACAGGTAAGAGGAAAAAGACCAGAGGTCAGAAGATGCAGGTCAGAGGTCAGAGGATGGGGCTCAGAGGTAATTGAATAAGGTAATCATTTACAAAGTCAGAAGTTGGAGGTCAGAGGTCACAGATCATTCAAACTGGCTGTAACTCTTCTTCATCATTACTGTTCAAACTGATCTATTTCCTCACTTATGACACTAACTGTTTATCATGCAGTACGAACACACTCCTCATAACTCACCAGATTTCCAACACTCAGGAGCTCCTCAAAGTCCTTCGTCATTGGATAGTGCTCCATGGCCATGAAGACCGTGTTGAGGACAATGCAGATGGTGATGCTGAGGTCCACAAACGGGTCCATGACGATGATGTAAAGATACTGTTTGGTCCGCCGCCAGCAGCCACAGCAGTTCCACTTCAGGAAGATGTCGGCGAAGGCGTACCAACATGGAGGACACGGCCGCTGCTCGTCTTCAAAGTCTGAGGTTGATGACATCATGACTCCAACTTTAACGCCAACTTCTGCTGCTTATTATCGGCTTAGTATCAGTTTCAAATGTTGTGCTAATGTGATGCTAGCATCTATGTAACCCCAGCTTGAATCAACATGAAGGCCAACGAAAACATTTCAAATTAAAAGTGTTTAGCTTATTTTTTTCCTTGTAATTTTTGTATGCTCATTGTTTGGTGAAGCTTTGTTAATCATGGAGTTCCACAGGGGCTTAACCTCGGACAACTACCGTTCACCATATATATATTTAATTTAGCTAATGTTTTCGGGAAAATACCAGTGTGTGTGTGTGTGTGTGTTTTACCCTCTAGAGCAGTGTGATCTTGATCGTGGCCCTGAGCTGCAGAATCTTGTTTCTCGGAAGCCTCCACCTTATCGGCAGCCTGAAGTGAAACGACAGTAAGACCAAGCACTTGGCTGACTGGCAGCTGCTGGTTGTGTCGTCCGTCTACAGACCTCCTCCTCTCTCTTCTTCAGGACCTCAAGGATCTGAGCATACTCTTCTTCCTTCTGTTTGGCCTCAGCAATGGTGGCCTCGTTCTGCTCAGCGTACGCCATGGCAACCACAGCCAGGATGAGGTTAATGAGGTAAAATGATCCGAGGAAGATGATGACCACAAAGAAGATCATGTAGGTTTTACCTGCTGCTCGCAGTGTCTGCAAACACACAGGGGAGAGACAGACAGGTGAGAGACAGACAGGTGAGACAGGAGACGGTCCAATAGTCTGTCTTTCGAACATCTTCAACTGATAAATTTTCAGGTGTTTTTACTTTTTGGTGATTTCACAACAAACATGGAACTGAAGAACCTGATTTTAGTAAGTCTACTCATCTGTTTGTGTTCTGTTCTCTGATTGGCTCCCTGCCAAGTCACTTTGCGTTATTGCCTAAATCAGATATTCACCAGATGGAAGAGATTTTCCCAGAAGTCCTGGGTCATCAGTCTGAACAGAGCCAGGAACGCCCAACCAAAAGTGTCATAGCTGGTGTAGCCGTAGTTTGGGTTTCTCCCGACCTTCAGGCAGACGTAACCCTCAGGACAGACCCTGAACACATCATCTTCATCAACCTCATGACCGTTATTATTATTGTTGACTTTATTCTTTTGTATCAGGAACAATCATGTGACCCTACCCGGCATCGGAGCTGTTACCACACAGGAGCGCATCGGGTTGATTCGGCAGGTAGTAGTAGTTCTCTAGCAGAGAGACAGACAAGTCACACCCACATCGTTTGACCAATCAGGGGCTGTGTTCTTCTGTGCTTCCTGACATCATCATATATTCATCCACCAGAACCAATGATATCATCTTATTTAGAGACTCCTCCTTCATGTTTAGTGGCTGTTTTACTCCAAACTTTGACTGTGTGAACCTGGACTGTTCAAATGGTATTGGACGGTTTCACTGTGTGAACCTGGATAGTTTCTCTATATGGACCTTCTATACCTCAGACTGGCAATCAGCTGATGAGGATTATGGGTAATATCATCTATTGCAATGCCATTAAACGTCACCATCATCATACCTGGATTATTGATGTGCTGATAGAAATCAAAGTCACTATTTCCTGTGTTGTTAGCATGGGTGCTGTTGTCATGGTAATCTGGATCAACATCCACGTCGGACGTGCCGTTGCCAGGCGGCATCAGGACACATTTTTGCCGCAGGTTTCCCATGAAGAGCTGCAAACCAATCAGAGCGAAGACGCTGAGGCAAAACACCGTCAGGATCATGACGTCAGCCAGCTTCTTCACTGATTGGATGAGAGCTCCAACGATTGTCTTCAGACCTGACCAATCAGAACAGACGACTCTCAGTCAGCTCAGAAACTTAACGGCAATCAGTAAACGTTTTGATGG